>NC_133140.1:34755295-35081128 GCF_048418815.1 Hemitrygon akajei
AACGAAACCTGAACTGCCCTCTTCAGTATATCAGCAATTGTAGGCCTTCATTCTCCACTATCTCCTTCTGATGTTATACTAAACCAATTCGGTGCTCTCGTATTCAGTCCGCTGGTTAACCCTGGTTCCCATGTCATCTGGCTTTCTCGTCATCTTTTACCTTCCGCAGTTATTTCCCTTTTCCTCCTTTCCACAACATTTTCCGCAGGGACAACTGTCACCTTTGTGCTCCTCGGGCACTGTGGGCCATTGAAGCAGCGTTGTGCGGGTCAGTTTGTCATCGGTTCACATGCACTCACAGACATATCCATGATTAGGTCGTAATTGATCATAATATTCCTCTACCAACAAGTATGTGAAAAGCAAGAGGATACGCCGTTGGAGAATACGACCAATCAAGTGTGACAGTGCTAAAGTGTATATGGAAACAGAGCAGATAGCAGAGGTACTTATTGCGTAGTTGGCATCAGTATTCACTACGGAAAAAGATCTAGGCGATTGTAGGGATGACTTAAAGCGGATTGAAAAGCTTGAGCATGTAGATATTAAGAAACAGGATGTGCTGGAGCTTTGGGAAAACACCAAGTTGGATAAGTCACCAGGACCGGACGGGATGTATCTCAGGCTACTGTGGGAGACGCGGGAAGAGATTGCTGAGCCTCTGGCGACGATCTTTGCATCATCAATGTGGAGGTTCCGGAAGATTGGAGGTTTGCTGATGTTGTTCCTTTATTCAAGAAAGAGAGTAGGGATAGTGCAGGAAATTATAGGCCAGTGAGTCTTGCTTCAGTGGTTGGTAAGTTGATTGACAAGATCCTGAGAGGCAGGACTTATTAACACTTATAGAGGCATCATATGATTAGGAGTAGTCAGCATGGCTTTGTCAAAGGCAGGCCGTGCCTTACGAGCCTGATTGAATTTTCTGAGGATGCGACTAAACACATTGATGAAGGTAGAGCATTGGAAGTAATGTATATGGATTACAGCAGGGCTTTTGACAAGGTACTCCATGCAAGGCTTATTGGAAAACTAAGGAGGCATGGGATTCCAGGGGACATTGCAGTGTGGATCCAGAACTGGCTTTCCCACAGAAGGCAAAGTGTGGTTAAAGACGGTTCATATTCTGCATGGAGGTCGGTGACCATGGTGTCTCTCACGGATCTCTTCTGGGACCCTTACCCTTCGTGATTTTTTATAAATGACCTAGCTGACGAAGCGGAGGGATGGGTTAGTAAGTTTGTTGATGACACAGCGGTTGGAGGTGTTGTGGATCTTGTGGAGGGCTGCCAGAGGTTGCAGCGGGACATTAATAGGATGCAAAACTGTCATGAGAAGTGGCAGATTCAAGTCAACCCAGGTAAGTGTGAGGTAGTTCATTTTGGTAGGTCAAACCTCATGACAGAATGGAGTATTAATGGTAAGACCCTTCGCAGTGTGGAGGATCAGAGGGATATTGGGGTCCGAGTCCATAGGACACACAAAGTTGCTCTGCAGGTTGAATCTGTAGTTAAGAAAGCATATGGTGCGGTGGCCTTCATCAATCGTGGGATTGAGTGTTAAGAGCGGAGAGGTATTGTTGCAGCTATATAGGACCCTGGTCAGACCTCAACTGGAGTACAGTGCTCAGTTCTGTTCAGCTCACTGTAGGAATGATGTGGAAACCATAGAAAGGGTGCAGAGGAGATTTGTAAGGATGTTGCCTGGATTGGGAGCATGCCTTATCAGAATAAGTTGAGTGAACTCGGCCTTTTTTCCTTGGAGCGACAGAGGATGAGAGGAAACCTGATAGAGGTGATTAAGATGATGTGAGGCATTGATCTTGTGGATCCCAGGGCTAAAATGGCTAGCACGAGAGGGCACAGTTTTAAGGTGCTTTGAAGTAGGTACTGAGGAGATTTCAGAGGTAGCTTTTTACGCATGATGACTGCGTGGAATGGGCTGCTGGCAGCGGCAATGGAGGCGGAAACGATAGGGTCTTTTAAGAGACTCCTGGACAGATACATGGAGCTCAGAAAAATAGAGGGTTATGGGTATCCCTAGGTAATTTCTAGGGTAAGGATATGTTCGTCACAGATTTGTAGGCCGAAGGATCTGCATTATGATATAGGTTTTCTATGTTTCTGTGTTTCTAATATACCCCTCTAAGAAGCAAAAATTATAGCTGTTTCACCTACCAGTTCTTCGCTCTGACTTGCTTCTTCAGAGGTTGTTTTAATACCTAATGGATTTTAAAATATACAACACCTTAAATAATAGCAGTAATGTTAGAAAATTTGAAGTTGCGCATTGGTTTGTAATCATATTTCTTCCCGAATGTTGAAACGCTTGACAGCTATTCAAAATAGTATCGGCGCACATTGTAGCCAAGAAATATGTTGTGCATGACCCTTCATGAATGTGATTTTGATTGAAAGAGTAGAGTGGCGATAGCAGAACATCAGTCATGTTTTATCTCAAATGAACGAAACTATAGCAGTAAGAGTATTATTACTTGTGTAAAATCGCCGCAGGAAGTCACAGCTGGAAAACCCCTGGTGACTGAGAAAAGTAGGTACAAGGGATGATTGGGTAACTTGAACGGGTATGTAAAATTATCCTGTTATTTATAATTATTCTTGTCAAATGTAAATCCGATAATGCCTTGGAAATATTGATTCTCTCATTATCATTTCTCTTTTCAATCTGTAGAGGTAATAAATGGAAATGCTTGTCGAATCATTCATTTTCTTACCAGGTTTTGCCTTATCTCCGCTTCTTATCAAAATTATCGTCAGAATAACAATTGCCAGTCCGCCCAATGCACATCTAAGAATCAGGAGTTTATTCCAGTCTTCTAGATCATGTAAAAAAAGAAGACACTGTGAAACATATATAAATATATAGAGAGGGTGAGACAAGAACGTAAAGCGTTTTAATGTGTAATTCAGGCTTGAACATATTGCAGCAGATGCAGTATGACACGAGTTTTAATGTGATGAAGGGACTTAAGGAGCGAACAGATCATCTTACATCTTACACGAAATGCCAGAGGAAGTCAGCAGCCCAGGCAACATCTGTGGAGAAAAGTTGACGTTTCGGGGCAAGACTCCAGCATTTTCTCTGTGTTGCTTGGTGATCTAGCATCTACAGATAATCTCTTTTTTGTGTTTTGGTTCTTTACAATGAGTATTTTTAAACTGGATTAAGAAAAATTTTCTTTTTCCGATGCCTTTGCAGGTAGTTTGATAGCAGATTCGAAATGACTTCGTTTGTTTCCGAACTGTCACTCGAAAACTCTCTCGGCAGATCCCATTAGCAAACAAGAGAAAATGACTTATTTATTTTCACAGACATCACAAGATGCATTAATAGAATATTAAAAAGCATAATCTGAAATATATATGAGAAGCGACTAGATACTTGGTGAAAACAGGGGAGACAAACAAGCAGGTTCAGATTAAGTATTAAAACAAATACTCTTATAGAGAGAATTCCAGTTTTAAGTGCAGAGGTAGCCAAAGGCGTAGAACTGAACAAATAAAGAAAAGAGCAGAGTATGGAAAAATGGATGCACTTAAATATCATTTATGAATATTTGAAACATAAATATGTTTTGACTATAAGAGTAACCAACTTCAAAATTATGCTAGATCCTCTCTCACTTTCCTATACAGTTCTGATGCTTCGATTCTCAACTGGTATGAAATACAATGCATCCGTCTCGGATGTTTCCGATGAATACACATGCCCAATATTAGGAGCTAGAAATTACAAAGATGTACCAACCTCTCAGTGAAGAAACCTCTCAGTACCAACTTCATCACGACAACGAATCTAGCTCTGGCCGAAGGAAACTGCCACTTAATATTCTCAGCTGAATATCGTACTTTCAACTCATAAGTCTTTTCAACTACCTTACATAAAATTGAATTTTACACACAATTTACCAAAGTAAAACATATTTTTCAAATTATTTACCCAAAGTTATTAAATACGCATTTCCTCACGATCTTCCGTTAATAATTTTTATCTAACAAATGGCTAAAGATTAAAGGCAAAGTGCACGAAGCAAAATGGTTGACTTTCCAAAAACATATGCAACGGTCAATTGGATAGAGAGAGTAATGGAACTGAATTGCATAAGATATAATATCACATCCATGTCATATGCTTTCTGCTGCACTAATATAACGTAGAATTAAAAGTGATGGTGATTATAAAGAGAACATCCGGTCACACTATTTATTGGTGAAAATTTCCGGCATTCTCAAAAAATTCTCAATCTTCGGGAAAATAGAGCTGGGTTGGAATAATAGGGAAAGAAATTGAATTGCATTGTACTCCAGAATACGTATCCATGGCATTGCCACAGGTCGTCATTTCAGTAATTCTAATGGGGTGTATACTTTATATTACCTCACCTTCTTTTGAAACCATTGCCAGAAAGCGATCAATTCCGTCATCCAAATCATTGATAACAACGTGAAAAGAACTAGTTCCAACACCAACCCCTGCGGAACACAACTAGACAACCAGAAAATCATAATCCCGATTATTTATGGAGAACTCCACGCAGGGCCTAATATTTCTTCACATTTTTTCCTGGGCAAAAGTAATAATAAAATCTACTTCATCGACCATGTACCTCGACTTCTTCGAAATACCTCTTTTGGCATCTTAGTTTTTATCATTTTTTAAAAAAATATATCGGAATGTTTGCTGTGTAATAGGCTATGCATAAATTCAAGAATTTTGTAAGAACGTAAGAAATAGGAACAGCTGTAGACCATCTGGCCCATCGAGAATATAAGATCATGGCTGATCTGACGAGGACACATCTCCATCAACCTGCCTTTCCCCATAATGCTGAATTCACCTGTTATGCGAAAATTTATCCAACCTTGTCTTAAGTACATTTACTGAGGTAGACAGCACTGCTTCATTGGGCAGAGATTTCCGCAGATGCACTGCTCTTTAGGAAAAGCAGTTCCTCCTAATCTCTATCTTGATATTACTCCCCCGAATCTTGAGGCGATATCGCTAGTTCTATTCTCAAGTGATAACCCTAGTCTCAAGTAGTCCCTGGTGATAATAACTTTCCTGGCTCTATCTTATCTCGCCGTTTTTATAGTTTTATGTTTCCAGAAGAGTTCCTGTCATCCTTCTGAATTCCAACGAGTACAGTCCCAGGCGACTGAATCTCTCCTCATAGTTTAATCCTCTCATCTCTGGAATCAACTTGGTGAACGCCCTCTGCACTACCTCAAGTATAATCATTCCTCAAGTAAGAAGACCAGAAATGCACGCAGTACTCTGGATGCGGCCACATCAGTACCATATACTGTGGTAGCATAACCTCCTTGCTCTCAAATTCAGTCCCTCTAGCAATGAAGGTCAGTATTCCATTTGCATTCTTGATAGCCTGCTGCAATTGCACACCAAACTTTTGCGATTCATGCAAAAACACTCCCAACACAGAAGTATGCTGCAACCTTTTATCATTTAAATAATAATCTGTTCTTCCATTTTCCTTCCAAAGTAGATGACCTCGCATTTGCCCGCATGGTGCTCTATTTGCCAGACATTTACCCACTCAGTGAACATATCTATATCTCTCTGCAGGCTCTCTATATCCTCTGCACAATTTGTTTGTCCACTCAATTTATAGACAATAGACAATAGGTACAGAAGTAGACCATTCGGCCCTTCGAGCCTGCACCGCCATTTTGAGATCATGGCTGATCATCTACTATCAATACACGGTTCCTGCCTTGTCCCCATATCCCTTGATTCCTCTATCCATATCTATCTAGTCCTTCTTGAAAGCATCCAGAGAATTGGCCTCCACTGCCTTCCGAGGCAGTGCATTCCAGACCCCCACAACTCTCTGGGAGAAGAAGTTTTTCCTTAACTCTGTCCTAAATGACCTACCCCTTATTCTCAAACCATGCCCTCTGGTACTGGACTCTCCCAGCATCTGGAGCATATTTCCTGCCTCTATCTTGCCCAATCCCTTAATAATCTTACATGTTTCAATCAGATCCCCTCTCAATCTCCTGAATTCCAGCGTGTACAAGCCCAGTCTCTCTAACCTCTCTGCGTAAGGCAGTCTGGACATCCCAGGAATTAACCTCGTGAATCTACGCTGCACTTCCTCTACAGCCAGGATGTCCTTCCTTAACCCTGGAGACCAAAACTGTACACAATACTCCAGGTGTGGTCTCACCAGGGCTCTGTACAAATGCCAGAGGATTTCCTTGCTCTTGTACACAATTCCCTTTGTAATAAAGGCCAACATTCCATTAGCCTTCTTCACTTCTTCAATTTAGTTTCATCAGCAAACTTAGATACAGCGCTCACCACTGATGGCCAACAACAGGAAAACCTATGCATCCCAACTCTCTGCTTTTTATTTGCTAGCCAAGTCTCTATCCACGCTAATACATCACTCACAACTCTATGCATTGTTATCTTAGGGATACATCTTTTATGTGGCACCTTATCGAACGTCTTCTGTAAATCCAAGCATACAACGTCCACCTGTTCCCCTCTATCCAATGCGTTTGTTAAATCATCAAAAATCTCCAGGACGTTTGTCAAACAGGACCTGCCTTTGCTTCACACATGCTGCGTCTGCCTTATGGATCTATTTCTCTGAGATGCTTCTTTATTTCTTATTTGATGACTGCTTCAAGCATTTTCCCAACTACAGGTGTTAATTAACTGGCCTATAGTTACTTGATTTTAGTCTATATCTTGTATTGCACAGTGGCGAATGTCATTCGCCTTCTTCCAATCCGCCGGGAGCTGCCCAGCGTCCAGAGAATTTTGGTAAATTATCACCTAAGCCCAACTATAACCTATGCTATTTCTTTTAGTACCCTGAGATTTGTCTATCGTTTGACTCACAAGACTACTCAGCACAACCTCTTAAGTGATAGCTATTGTATCGAGGTCCTCACCTCCCATTGCATCCATATTATCCTCCTCGGTACGTTAGACGTGCCCTCCACCGTGAAACCCGACACAAAATAGTCATTCAAAGCCTCGGTCAATTGCACATTATCCAATATCAATTCCCCTTCTCGTCCTCCAAGGGACCTACGTTCACTTTGGCCACCGCTTTATATAATTATAAAATTTTACTGTCCATTTTAATATGTTATACTGGTTTATTTTCATAATCTACCTTCCCTTTCTTCATTGCTTTCATAATCGTTCTTTGTTGCATTTTAAAGTTTTCTCAGTCTTCCAGTTTCCTACTACTCGTGGCGACTTCGTACGCACAAGCTTTTAGTTTGACGCCTTTTACTTCCTTTGTTATCCAAGGCTGGCTCGCCCCGTCCTTCCTGTCCTTGCTTTTAAATGGAATATGCCCTTATTGAGTATCGTGAAAAATCTCGTTGACGCTATTCCACTGTTTTTGAAACGTCCCACCATATAACCTGTATTTCCAGTCCACCCTGCCCAGCTCTTCCCACATCATTTTGTCGTCTCCCTTGATTAGGCATAATATACTGCTTTTAGATAGAATTATTGAGCCCTACATTTGTATGAGAAAGTCATGTTGTGATTACTCCTTCCAAGAGGATCCCTAACTACAAGATTGGTTATTTTACTTGTCTGATTGTGCAGCGCTAGATCCAAGATAACGTGTTCCCTCATAGGTTCAGCAACATGCTGTTGAAGGGAGAGAGCATGTATGGATTCTCGGAAGTCCTCCTCAAGACTGCCTCAACTAACTTGATTCACCTAATCTATGTGAAAGTTAAAGTCCAGGGTACCTACTGTTCCATTCTTACATGTCTCAGATATTTTTCGGTTTATTGCCTGTGCCACTGTAATGTTATTTTTCGGTGCCCTATAGACGTTTCCCACCAACGATTTTTTTCCTTTTCCTATTCATAATCTCTACCCCAATGGATTCAACATTCTGCCCCTGAGATCTTATATCGTCTCTCACTATGCCCTGATCTCATCTTTAAGTAAGGGTGCTTCCCCACCTCCCTTACCTTCCTGCCGTATTACCTGATATCCTTTGATATTTAATCACCGATTCCCTCCATTCTACAACCACGTTTCTGTATAGGCCACTAAATCATACGCTAATATACTGATTTGTGCCACAACTTCACTGACCTTGTTCCAGATACTAGAGACATTCAGATAAAGTGCACTTACAAATATTGTGCCTTTAAAATCTATTGAGCTTTGTATTTTAGGCGCTTGATGTTTCTGCATTCCACCCTCACTTTTCTCTTTTTTCATCTTTTGCTTTTACTTTATTTTTATCCACACATTTCTATTTTACTTTATCCATACTTCTCCAATCTGGTGAACCAACCTCCATGCTACTTATTTTAAAAACCCTATAAAACAACCCCAGTTAAGCGATTCGCCAGGATCCAGGTCCCATCGCGGTTCAGGTGGAGACCGTCCGAATGGAACATCTGCCTCGTTCCTCAATACTGATGCCAGCTTCCCATGAATTCAAACCCACTTCTCCCAGACCAATTCTTGAGCTACGCATTTAACTGTCTAATCTTCTTAACCCTCTGCCAATTTGTACATGGCTCAGGTAGTAATCCAGAGATTACCTCTTTTTTGTTCTGTTTTTTAAGTTAGTCCCTTGCTGCTCAAAATCCCTCAGCAGGATCTCTTTCCTCGCTCTACCTTTGTTGTTCACTCTCACATTTCCCGGCAGGTTGTAAATAATGTAAAAACAGAACACGCGCTAACTTTTCCCCGTTGAAAAAAAAATCAGATTTCACATTTTATTTTCGAGTTTGTACAGCTCTCCGGGTATATTCCATTGAAGTTTGCTTTCAATGCTTACGGTCTTACCTTGTTCGATAATATAGCTGAAACTGGCAGGAATTTTCAGCGTTTCGTGAGATACCAGGCAGGTGTAAACCATTTTGCCCTGAGCAGGCTGCGCATACTCCAAAATACTGGAAGCCTCATAAAATCCTTCTGAAGTCTCATTTATTGACGTTTCTATGTTGGTAAGAATGTCCATATTATTCCTTCGCCAAAAGATGTCTATTTTTTTCGGATAAAATGCTGCAGTTTTACACATGAGTTTCCGGGATTTAGGTGATGTTTCTTCAACACGAATAATTTTCAGAGGAGTTGGCGGAGCTACAAAAGAATAAAACAGACATAGAATATTTTGCTATTATTTGAAAGCACGCATTCTACGTCTCACGCTACCACTCTCAATGTTATCATTGCGGCCGTTTGAAATCGCCTGAATTTGTCATTTATCAATTGCTTCATGGGGCAGGTAAACATGACAAAACAGGTGTGTTGGTCCCAGGTGGGAACACATGCCTGTTTGGAACGAACGTAGTGGATTAGCGCGTGGAGTATTGAGTTTATTTCTTCTTCAAACTGGCCATTTTTGTCCCTACCTCTGCCCTTGTAGGTCAATTTTGTATTCACGTCAAATGAGAGTCAATGAATCTGCATAACTATGCTGGTTTCAATGGGATCGGTATTGTGGAGCAGCACACGGATCAAGCTGTTTCTCTCACTGTATAGGTTTTACGCACACGTCCCGTAATTGACATTAATGAAGTGGCTTTGTTTGATTTTGCGCTTTCGATGGAAGGTGACTATATTCCACTCTGAATTTACTGAATTGTTGATTACGGTGTTTCGATTTTCCCCGTTCCCCAAAAGTTCATCGAGAGTTTGGCAGAGTGAACGATGTTTACTAATGACTTTTAAATATTTGTAGCTATGCGTTTAAGCAACTGCAGGATGGAAATCGGCGAAATACGTGGAGATGTGGTAGTATAAAAGCAGGCTGAGGAACGGGCTGATATCATTTAACCTCTACAATGCTTCGCTTTCAATTAAATGGCTTGTGATTTGCCATTCGACACAATTTGTTTACAGCTCCCAACATCGAATTAGCCAACCAGAATGAAATTCGTCGTCTAAAAATTAGGTTCATCCGCTGTTTAAGGCTTTTGTTTGTTTAAACTCGTTGGGGCTGGTTGAGGTATATGTCCAGGCGGGGACAGGGTGGGACGTTGTGTAGGAATAAAGGCATAGCAATGATGCGATTGGAAATATCAACGGTCCAACTAATAAGCTGAGCAAATGCAAATCTCCAGAATCACATCGAAATAATAAATAGAACAATCCGAAAAGAACTAAAATTATATTTTCCTTTTTTTTAAGATGTAAAATAAATTAGTGGCACAAAGCTTGAACCAGCAATACCATTTCACAACATTTACGCAATCTTGGCTTTCCCTAAAATGCAAAGAGGTGAAAATCTTCGACTTCCAGGAATTAAGCCACTTACTTAACACAATAAACTGGGAGCCACTTCCATTTCCCAATATTTGTTCTTGACTTTTGACTTGACAGTAATACACGCCGACGTCTGCGTATGTCACATTCAGGAGGGTAAATGTGCCCCTGCCTTTCTTTACATTGAACTGTTTTCTGCTATCTGGTTCTATAAATGCTTTCTGACCCTCCTTCCACCAGGAAACTTCAGCAGTATCTTGTAGCATTGGAAATTTGCAGAACATGGATTCATTTCCACCGATCGAGACTTTTAAGGTTGAAGGGAATTGTTCCACTTTGGCCGAAGTTCCTTTTGAGGCTGACAAAGCATAAGTGAAAATGATGAAAACAGTTGCATTCACTGTACAAAGAATCAGCAGGCAAAACAGGCAGAAAAATTGATATTTGTTATAGCTAAATTTGCTGCGGGTATCAAGTGTATAATTTTATATCATATTTGTTTCGTAGAGAGGGCATAAAAGTTTAAGCTCACCTGGCCAAAGCGCTGCGAGAAGAGCCACGCACCAAACGATTGCATCCACCAACATTGCCAATGAGAGAGGTCTGTCTGAAAGATAGAAATTTATAGAATATAATTATCAAGAGATCATTATTGATGAATTATTTATAATTGTCAAGGCTATGTCGATGCCTTGGGTACAAGAATTTCTGCAGATACCAGAAACCCCGAGGAAAGCCCACAACGTGCCAGCGGAGCTCAGTGGGTCAGGCGGCATCAATGATGAAAAATAAACAGTCGATATTTCGGGATAGAATCCTTCTTCAGGACTGGAAAGAAAGGGGAAAGAAGTCACAATAAGGAGATGGGGGAGGGAAAGACATATAAACGTGCTGGTGATAAGTGGGGGGAGGGGACGTAAAGAGATTGGACTTGATAGGTGGATTTATATTCAGTCTCGATAGCCTCCAACCTGCTGTTATGAGCATAGAATTCTCTAACTTTCAATAATTTCTCCCGTACACCTTTCATCGTTTTCCATTTCCCATTCTGGGTCCCTATTTATCCCTTCTCTTCTCCTCTCCTCGCTTTGCTGCTTCTCCAAATTCACTTTCTCCAATGCTCCAATGTCCTCTCCCATCAGATTCCTTCTCATTCAGTCCTTTACCACTTCCACATATTGCCCTAGGGCCGATCCGAATTCGCACAGGGCGTTTCCTATGTACTAGTCCTTCCCGGTTCACTGCGTCTAAACGATATAAGCTGCAACCCGCTATTCATTCTTAATCCTTAAGTAATTCTAATACAGCACAGGAAAATGCCTTTCGACCAATGATGTCTATATCGATCATAATTCTTGAATTTTGTTATATAAAAAAATTATTTTATGATGTATGACTTTTCTTTAATTTTTTGATTACAGAGTGGTCTACCTTTATGTGTTATGCTATAACATTTTAATCAATTTTATTACAATATATGAATGTACACAAGTTATGTTGAGATGTATCTATGTGTTGCACTCTGTAAAACTTGTTTTTTTTTCTTTTGAATAAAACTATTGTAAAAAGAAAGATCATAATTCTATCTGATCACTCTTTTTGCCTCATCATGGGCATGTTTGAAAGTCCTTTAACTGTTGTGATCAAATCAACACTCTCTTGTAGCACTGCGTAATGTACCTGCTTCGCAAACCTCATTTACTTTTTTCCTTTCTTATTTCAAGGCGATGCCCTCTATTAACTGCCGCTAATATGCATGAGTGATACTGCTGAAGAAAATGGCAAGATTAGAGAATCCCGGTTCACGATGATATTGAGACACTGTTTCGGAGAAAGGAGACCTGAAGCATCTAAAGGGAACAGATTCAAGCAATTCCCGACAGAAATATAAGACGTACTGTAGTACACCTGAGGGAAATCATGAGAGCACTAAGGTAGCATGATACAACTTCTGAATATAAAGCATGAGGAAATGAGGAAATAACGACAATCGCGATGACAGAGCTGTGAATTATTATTTCCCATCACTGTGTTGAAAAGCAGGGAAGCCAAGGGATCAAGGGGAAAAAACATTTTTGTAACAGATGCACACGAGAAAAATGGAGGCGTGGGGGGAACGGGGTTCTCACGGTGTATACACAGTCCGTTTGATGAACGTACGGCACCTGATCAAGTGTATCTTTTGACATTGTGAGAAGCTAGAGGAGAAATTGTAATGCCTATTGCAAAATTATCAGCATCGTCATTAACCAGGATTGTGTTACCGCAGCATTGACAAATGTACATTTATTTAAGAAGATCTGCAAGAACAAGAGGAGAGTTGAAGTTGGCGATCCCAACATCGGTGAGTCGAAAGATACTGCAGTGGATCGGAGGGAGAGAAGCTATCACAATTTGGAAAGGTAAAGTTTGAAATAGTGACCGTAGCATGGATTTGTCATTTGGAATCTCATCTCACAAATTTGTTTAAGTTGTTTTGAAGAGGTGATGAGGAAAATAGCTGAGTGCAGCAATTGGACTTGTACGTCATTCACTTTTCCAAGCTCCCGTATGACAGGCTTGCATAGAAAGGTAGATGACATGGGTTACTTAAACCAGGGCCGGATTTGCACAGTAGACTGCCCAGGGCGTCGAAGTAAAACGACGTGACTGAGGGGTAAATGAAGATTGATCTTTCAAAGCGACAACTGGGTGGACAGACTGGTGAAGAAGGTGCCTGTCACATTTATTTAACAGTTGTAGCTCTGTGTACAATATCTGGGCCGTCAAGTTCACTGTACAAGTCGTTGGTGAAACAGACTCAGAGTATTCTGAGCACTTCCGATCAGCCAGCTGAAGAAACGGCCCGACGAAGCTTGAAATGCTGCAGGAGAAATTCGTAAATGCATTTGCGGGACAGCATGTTTTTCGCTGTAGGGAGAGTCTGGGGTTACTCTTCCCTCAAGCACAGGAGGTTCAGTGGTGACATAAGCAGTGGGTATGGTTACAGTCTTTTACCCAGAATAGCTGAAACAAAACGCAGAATGCATCTGCTCAAGATAAAAGACAAAACATTTAATTGGTTCTGGGACAAGTTTTCCAAAGCAAGGGGGCTTGATAATTTGAATAGAGTACGGGATGATTCTGTAGAAGTGGGTACAATTGTAACGTGTTAGGAACATTTGAATTAGCACACAGGTAGAAAAGGATTATTGTGATAAGGTCCCAACGCAAGTAAATGGGTATAGCTGGGTCGAAGTCCCGGTGCAGTGCCTTATGACGCCACGGGTCCATTTGGATGGGGTGAGGTGGTTCCTTGGAATGCTGGGGATAGTGGGGCGTATTCATAATAATATAGGGTTAATGTGTGGTTTATGTAATTGCTGTTTCATAGTAGGCATGGACGGGGTTACGCGAATGTGCTCTGTGAAAGGATAGCTTATTGCAGTTAGCCAGCAGAGTATTCTCCGTTTGTGGCCTCCTGTTAAGGTCAAGTAAAGAACAAGGATTGGAACCAATTGTCCAACTCAGATGAAATTAAATAGTGTGAAAAAATATCCACCTGACTTTTGGAGTTGTGAGCAATATTCTCCTATTGATTAATAGAAGGGAATGATGAGAATCGCAGTCGAGGGTAAAACAAGGTACAAATGTGTTATCAGTTTAGAATACACCTTAAAATTTTTGGTCAGATTGTATTTAAATCCTCAAATGCTTGTTAATTGAAATTTATTCACTGCTAAAAACGGTAATTGATCTGTTTGAAAGTATTGATATCTAAGAAAAATATTTCTTTGGAGTTTAACAATTTTTAAATCTTCAATTTATGTTTTTGCTTTGGAAGATTTGAGAAGTTTGGACTTTTACCAAAAAAAATCAGATGTTTAAAACGTTTTCGATTTGACAGTTCCACTTAACTCCGAACGTTATTCGATTAATTTCTCAAGAGGCGTTTCGGCCACTTCAGGAAACCCCACGAATTGTGCAATATCTGACTATTGACATGTGTATGTCGTTATCACATAAAATCTTTCCCCAGCCATCAGGAATGGTGTCATAGTTAAAAACTATTTACAGGCGTATTGCAAGTATTGCAGAGACCACTGTACTTGGGGTATCATGTGAAAGGTGCTCCGTAGAGTAGGGCCAATCCAAGAGTGGGAAACAAAATCAGTGCCTTAATCTGCAACTATTCATCGGATGATCGATCAGAAGTCTTAGATCTGTTTCGCTCTCCCTGACGCTCTATGATCAACTGTTAATCTCCAATTCTTCGGAGATTTAATCTCCTCTCTTTTTTGCGGACATCGTTTTATTTTTGTAAAAATTTTGGGGCTGTTGTCCAGAAATTACTGTGCTATTCATCCCCATGGTTTTGTGTTTACTTCATTCATATCTTGGAAAACATAGCGAGAAGATCGAGGCCAAGACAAAAATGACATGCTGTAGGCTCCTTCCACCTTTCTCTAAGCGGCAACTATCGAAGCAATTCTCCGTCAGGCACAGCACGTTAACTTTAGCTCCCAGTGTTCCCATTTTCCCCTGTTTGGTGGCATCCGTCAGTCTCGGCCTGGATTCTCCAGGGCGCCGGCCTAGGCAGAGTTGTAGGCCTTCCCCTCTCCACGCCACCGATGTTGTCAAAGTGAAGGGCACTAGGACCCATGCAGCTTGGCACCGGTGACGTCGCTAAGCAATGTGTTGTTAAGTGCCTTGCTCAAGGACACAAACACGCTACCTTAGCTGAGGCTCGAATCAGTGACCTTCAGGTTACTAGTCTGATCCTTGCACACTAGGCCACGCGCATTTTCCTAATGTCAAATATTTTCTCACAGGACTGATAAAAGAGCATTGATATCAGTAACGCAAAAGATTCTGCAAATACTGCAAATCTACAGCAACACACACAAGGTGAATTCAGCAGATCAGACCGCATCTATGGAAGTGAACGAGCGGTCAACGGTTCGGTCCGAGTCCTTTCATTCGCACTGGAAAGGAGGATGGTAGATTGCAGAATGAAAAGGCAGTGGGATGGTGGACGAATTAGAAGGTGATAGATGAAGCCAGGTTGAGGGTTTTTTTTGGGGGGGGTGGAGAGGAGCGTGTGCGGTTAGGCGGTGGGATGAAGTAAGAATCTGGGAGGTAAGAGGTTAAATATGCAAAGAGCTGGAGAATAAGGAATCTAATAGGAGAGGAGAGTAGACTACGGGAGAAAGGCAAGGAAGTGGGACAGAAGTGGAGGTTACAGGCAGCAGAGTAGAGAGGATAAGAGGACAGAGGTGGGAACAGAAGAGAGGCCTGGGAGGGAAAAATACTTGAAAGAGAAGTCGATGGCAGGTTGGAGGCTAACTAGACTGAATCCGAGGTGTTGCTCGCCCACCCTGAGAGTAGCCTCATGAAGGCGTAAGAAGAGAACATGAATCGAAATGTCGGAACATGAATGGATGGGAATAAAAATATTTGGCCACTTGCAAATTCCGCATTTTGGCATGAACTAGAGGTGCTTTAAAAAGTGGCCCCCAGTTTACCTCGAATCTCATCAATGTAAAAGAGGCCGCATTGGTAGCTCTGGCTACAGTAGACTGCCCTGGCCGATTCGCAGGTGAGGTATTGTCTCACTGTTCGTGGCCCTGAATGGAGGTGATGAAGCTATAATTTTTAGGTTGTCTTCATTCCATTTAGATATACATTTTTTGATTCGAAACAAACTGATGTCTTCACCCATCTTAGTACAAGTTTGGCAATACTTCAAAGTCATTTACATAGCGATATCAGTCTAGAACCTAGCTTGGTTGTGAAATCAACTACTTATATCCTTTTATTCATAGAACGGCCACTTCTTTGTTTCACTGTGCGATCCGACCACATTTCATTATTTTCTGCCTTAAATGAAAATAAACTGCAACCATTCTCCAAATAGTCGCTCATGATGTAACTGTTCGCGTTTGGAAGGCTGTCAGCAATCGATAAGCTTAAAGATAAAAGTAAAAAATCTGTTTTATTTAAAATTGTGATGAAGCTTCTCATTTTTCTCTTTCCAGAATGCACACGCCGTAGAACCGAAACACGGATATCGCAGGAAAACATTCGAAACCTTCAGTTGCGAGGAAGAGGCTTTGAAGTCACTTTATAAAAAAAGTCCATTGTCTGTAACCTAAAAAAGCCAATAGTCCGGAAATCGATTTCTGAGATACATGTAAATTTTAACCACAAAGGCTTTCCGTGATATTATCAGGGGACCCATTAGTGCATTTCTATTCCCTGCTATTTGTAATTTCCTGGTAACCTGCTCGAGGAGTTTGCTGTGGATCTTCAGCTGAAAGAAAACATTGAATCCTGGAGTGCATCACGGCAGAGGGCTGTATCACCCGTTTTATCCATTAAGAACGAAAATATTTATGTCGCCGTTCTTACCTACCTCCAGCACGGTAGCACTTCCTCTAACAGCTTGTTCTGTATACCTACCGTCCTCTGTCCATTAGAAAAGCATGCCGTGGCCAGTTCCGCTTTAATTTTTTTCTCTCTCAGTTCACAACTATGTATTCCAGATTTGGATCCCCTGTATTGAGAAAAAGGCTGTGAGCATCTTGTATATTAATGGCCGTAACAATTTTTTTCCCTAAGGTTATTCCTCAGTCACCTGCACTCCAAAGTAAACAGTCCATGTCTATCCAATCTCTCCGCGCCACTGAAACATTCCATTGCAGGCATTGTCCCAGAGTATCTCTTTGCAATCGTTCTAACTCTACTACGTGCTAACTGTGGACCAGAAGAGCACACGACATTCCATAACTGGCCTAGCCATTGTCTACTGGTACAACATGATGCCCCAGCTCTTGTCAATATATTGCCAAGAGGGCAAGGTGGCTAAACGCCTTCTTATCTGGATCATGATGTGTCGGCGTTACGTGCACCGTAAAATCCCTTTGTGCATCAACACTTCTAATATCCCTCCACTATATCCTGTTAGTACTCATGGCAGAGCAAATCACAAGAGTTTCTGAAATCCAGAGTAGCAAACAGAAAACGTTGGAGGAACTCAGTAGGTCATGCGCCATTTCTTACAGGGACTAACAGCCTTTGTTAATGGTGGAGGTCCGTGGCATAAAAGTTGAAAACTCCTGATATATGGAGAGGTAAAAAGAATCAACGTTTCTGATCGAGACCCTTCATCAGTCTTCGAAGAGGATATGCCCTTGATTAGCATGGTTTCTTTTCTTAGGGAGAAGGAAGCAACGTTCCCTCTGCTTATCTTCTAACGGCAGCACAGACCAACAATTGCTCCAAGCAGGAAATTTTGCCATGGCTTGTAAAAGGATGATGTACGGACTGGCAGTTTATTAACAATGATCTACCAATTTCCACTCTGAGCTGACTGTTACAATTTCTAACAGCGTTGCAACTTGAAACACTGACTATGTAATATGTTGAAGCTCTAAACAGTTACACGGTAATGTTTTTGGTACGTTTATTATTTGGAAATCATATAGATTATATACACCAACACAATAAATTACAGGGTATTTCATGATTACATTTACATAGATACCAAATTATATTAGCAAGTTGTGCAGGAGTGCTTTAGCTACCACGCGGCGGCGCACCCGCGAAGATTAGAGGGAACAGTGATACCAAGTGTATACAGAATACATAGATGGGCGGTTGGTTTACTGATGAACTGAGCTGTGTCAATAACCTTCTTCATTTTTGCTGTCTTAGGCAACCTCCCACTATCAACATTTTGTGTATCAATAATAAGATATGACATTCGGCACTCTTAATTGAATGTAAAAATACAAACAGTATTTATGAGTGGAAAGGTCGAAGGGATTTGAGATGCAAATTGACCTGGGTGAACAAAGTCTATGAATGATTCGCAATGGGAAATCTACCCCAGCCACCCATCATTCAGGCAAATCTTCAAGCAGCAAGTGGGCAGAAGGGGTCACAGGTAGGCGAGAAAACGAGGATGCAGATCAAGCCAATCAGCCATAAGACTGTAATACCATAAGATATAGTATCAGATTCTGGCCATTTTGACGATGGGGTCTGCTCCACCATTTCTTACTGAGACCGTAAGTCCTTAAGACCATAAGATACAGGAGCAGAAGTAGACTATTCGGCTCATCGAGTCTTCCCGCCTTACAATCGTCGGCTGATGCAATTCTTCCACCCACCCTCACTCCCCTGCCGTCTCCCCATACCCTTTAATGCCCTGGCTAATCAAGAACCTTTCTATCTCTGCCTTAAGTACACCCGATTACTAAGACTGTACAGCCGCTCGTGGTAACAAATTACACAGATATACCACCCTCTGACCACATTCTAATTTCTCCGCATCTCAGTTCTAAATGGACATACTTCAATCCTGAAGTCGTGCCCTCTTGTACTAGATTCCCCTAGCATGAGAAATAGCATTGCCATATCTATTCTGTTCAAGCCTTTTAACATTCGGAATGTTTCTATGAGATTTCCCCTCATTCTCCTGAACTCCAGGGAATATAGCCCAAGACCTGCCGGACGCTCCTCTTGCGGTAACCCTTTCATTCCTGGAATCATTCTTGTGAATCTTCTCTGCACTACCTCCAATGTCAGTGTATCCCTTCCAAAATAAGGAGCCCGATGCAGCACACAATACTCCGTCTACTCTCACGAGTGCCTTATAGAGCCACAACATCACATCCCTGCTTTTATATTCTATACCTCCAGAAATGAATGACAACATTGCACGCACCTTCTTCACAACCGACTCATCCTGGAGGTTAACCTTTAGATTATCTTGTGCAAGGACTCCCAAGTCCCTTTGTATGCCTGCATAGTTAAAGGAGCGTTTAGTATCTTCTTTGATGTTAGTCACTAGCTTCCTTTAATAATACATTTCTTTCTTTCTAATGACCTTCTTAGTTTCCTTCTGCGTTTTTTCAAAGGCTTTCCAATCCTGTATCTTCTCACTAGCTCTGGTATCCTTGTATGCCCTCCCTTTCGCCTTTACTTTGGCTCTGGCTTCACTTAACAGCTACGGTGGTGTCCTTCATCACTTTGAAAATTTCTTCCTATCTGGAATATATCTGTCTTGTACTTCCCTCATATTTTTTGCAGAAACTCCAGCCATTGATGCTCTGCTCTCCTTCCTGCAAATGTCCCTTTCCAGTCAACATCGACCAATTCCCCTCTCAAGCCATTCTAATTCCCTTTCTTCCACTAAAATACTGACATATTGGATTTTATTTTTTTCCCTCTCAAATTTCAACATGAACTCCATCATGTTGTGATCTCTGTTCCTTAAGGGTTCCTTAACATTAAGCTCTCTTATCACCTTGGGATCATTGCACAACACCCAATCCGGCACCGCCGATCCCCTACGGGCTTAACAGCAAGCTGCTCTAAGAAGTCCTCCCTTAAACATTCTACAAATTCTCTCTCGAGGTCCAGTACTGATCTGGCTTTTCCAATACACTTCCTTATTAAAATGCCCAACGATTATCATGGCATTGCCTTTCTGACACGCCTTTTCTATCTCCTCCTGCAATTTGAAATCACCATCCCGGCTGCTGCTTGGAGGACTATATACAACTGCCATTAGGGTCCATTTATTTTTCCATTTCTTAACTGAACCCATAGAGCCTCCACACCTTCAATTCCTATGTTATCTCTTTATAATGATTTAATATGATTTCTTATACACAGAGCCACTCTACCCCTCTGCCTACTAACCTACCTTTCTGACACACCATTTAACGTAGGACGTGAGGATCCCAATGGCAGCCATCGTTCAGCCAAGTTTCAGCGATGGACACAACATCATATTTGACAATCTGTAGATAAACTTCAAGATCGTCCATTTTATTCTTTATGTTGGGTGCATTGAAACATAACACTTTCAGTCCAGTATTTGTTGTTTTCTGATTTAACTACACCACGCCTGTATTGCCCTGTAACTCAAGCCAATGGCTGTGATTAAGCCTCATCTTCTGCCTGTTCTTTCTGTAATCTCTTTTGCGCTCTATCTTTGATTCATTTCTGTTCTCCCCTTTCTCGACCCTATCACGCCGGTTCCCAAACCCCTGTCAAATTAGATTAAAGATCCGAGACACCCCTTACCCTGGCACCTGGGAGGCAACTCTCAATGCATGTACCCCTATCAGGCTGACAGAACCTCCTGTCTGTTCCTCTCACTATGGAATACTCTTTGATTATTGCATTCCTCATCATCATCTTTCCCTCCTGTACCACGGAACCAAGCACAGTGCCACAGACCCAATCGCCGTGGTCGCCCTCTATCAAGTCATCCCCCTCAAACGCTTCCAAAACAAGATAACGATTGTTGAGGGGTATGGCCACAGGTGTGCTCTCTATTATCTGAGCTCTTCCCCTCGCTTCCCTGACCGTCACACACTTATCTAACTCATGCAGCCTCGGTGTGACTAGCTCCTTTTAGTCCCTCTGCATTTCCTGTTCACTCTCCCTAATAAGCTGTAGATAATCGAACTGCAGCTTTAGATCCCTAACACGGTCTGTCAGGAGCTGCATCTCGGTGCACATGGCGTAGATGTGGCCTTCTGGGAGAATGGAAGTTTCCCGGGATTCTCACATCTGACACCCAGAGCAAAGTACTAACCCTACTAACATGCGCTCTATTCCTTAGAAACTGCAAAGAAAACCCCGAAACGAAGTCCACCTACCCAGTGACCTCGCTGAAGCCTCAATGAGCCAAAGCCTGTCGCTTCTACTCTCACCAGTGGCCTACTCCCGATAATGGCAGCTCCGCTTAACCATTCTGCACTTTTATTTAGTTCATCGGGCTCAGTTGCCACCGCTGATAGGCCTCGCACAATGGACTAACGCCCGCGATGCTCTTGTTTTAAATAACTGAGATATCAGTACGGTCTTTAAGCAGGAATTTGCTACCGGAGCACTAAAAAGTGGCTATTGCGCTTTCATTTTAAAAAGGCCCGCAAGTAAAGGTGGCAAGCCAAATATCGGAGCTGGGAAAGATACTGGAATGAAGGACAGAATCTATCAGAATTTGAAAAGTCAAAGGATATAAAAGTGACAGTAAGCATGGATTTCTCAAGGAGAATCGTCTCTCACAAACTTGATTCAGTTGTCTTGTAGAGGCTATGCAGAAAATTGCTGAGAACAGGTCAGTCAACTCTATCTTAATTGAATTTTGCACGACGCCATACAACAGTCTAGTATAGAATGCTGGGAACACGGGAGCCAGAGTGAGCCAGCCAACTGAGCAGAAGAGCACAAAATTGGTTTCCTAGAGGAATCAGACGGTGATAGTGGAGATTTGGAACCAAGAGTAAATGCTTTCCAATAGTGATGTACTGAAGAGGTAGGTCCTGGTTCCATTATTGTTTGACATCTCTAAAGTATTTAATTGATAGTATTTTTAAGATGTTAATACATTTCAGGATGCAGTGGAATTAGTATATACCAGACAGTGAAAATTAACTAACACGAGGAACTGGGAAAGCGAGCTAAACAATTGCAGATAGAGTTCAAGTAGGACATTTGCAAAGTGTTGCATTTTGGTTAGTTAAACTGTGGCAGGAATTCCGCAATGGATTGTCCTGGGCGTTGAAGTAGAGCACGGTGACTGGGAGATGCAGGCACGTTGATCCGTAAAATTGTCGACAGAGATGGACAGGCTGGTAAAGTTGTTTGTTACAATTAAATCAACAGTTCGGAATCAGAATCAGGTTTATTATCACCGGCATGTGTCGTGATGTTTGTGAGCTGAGCAACGGCAGTTCAATGCAATACACGATACAGATAACCAAAAATAAATAAATAAAACAGATACATGAATCTATTAGAGTATATGTATATTGGTTAGATTAAAAAGATGCAAAAACAAAAATAATATGTATTTACAAAGTGGCAGTATTCACGGGTTTCATGTCCATTTAGCTCTCCAATGGCAGAGGGGAAGAAGCTGTTCCTGAATTGCTGAGTGTGTGCCTTCAGGCTTCTGTACCTCCTATTTGATGGCAGCAGTGAGAAAATAGCATGCCCTGGGTGTTGCACTTCTTTAATAATGGACACTGCCTTTCTGAGACACCGCTCCTTGAAGATGTGCTGAGCACTTTGTAGGCTTATACCCAAGATGGAGCCGACTAAATTTACGACACTCTGCAGCTACTTTCGCTTCCGCGCACTATCCCACCACTCCCCACTCCCATACCAGACAGTGACGCAGTTTGTCAGAATGCTCTCCACAGTACACTTACAGAAGTTTTTGTGTGTATTTGTGGACATACCACACACCTTCAAACACATAATGAAGTATAGTCGCTGCCTTGCCTTCTTTATATCTGCATCGATATATTGGGTCTCGGTCAGATACTCAGAGAGCTTGACACCCAGGATCTTGAAACAGATCACTCTCTCCGCCTCTGATCCCTCTATGAGGATTGGTGTTTATTCCTTTGTCTTACCCTTCCTGAAGTTCACAAGCATCGCCGTCGTCTTACTAACGTTGAGGGAAAGTGGTGGCAATATGTACAGGATCTGGGACGTCATGTTCAACTGTACAAATCGTTGCTGAAACAGTGTATTGTGCATTCGTTGGTGAAAAGTAAGCTGTGGATTTTGATCGCCAACAACAGAAGAGATGCGATGAAGCTTGAGATAGTGCAGAAAAGATTGACAAGTCTGTTAGTAGGACAGCGTGATTTTAACTGTAGGAAGAGACTGGGGCTATTCATCCCTAGAGCACAGGTGGTTGCGATGTGACCATATATATGTAATGTCAGGAAGGGCGTAGGCAGGGGTATGATGACAGTCTTTTACCCGGAATCGGTTAACTGAAAATGAGGATACATCGATTCCAGGCGAGAGAGAAAATATTAAAAAGAGTCTAGAGAAAGTTTTTCAACAAAAGAGTATTTTTTTGAATTGAACAGAGTGCCACACGAACCTATAGAACTAGGTACGATTCCAACGTGTGAAGTACATTTAAATTAGTATATAGATAGAATAAGTTTATTGTGGTGAGATCCAAACGCAGCCAAATGGGACGAACTGGGTTTTCAATCGTCCAATAACTCAAAAGTTCCAATTTAATATCAGATAATGTATACGATATACATCCTGAAATTACTGGCCTTCGCAGACATCCATGAAAACAGAAGAGTACTCCAAACAATGAATGACGGCAGAAACGTTAGAAAACCTTAGGGTGCTTTGGGGAGCCTTCCCCAACCCCTTCCGCTCACAGGCACCACCTTCCCCCCACTGTTGTTCCTATCTCAGCAAGTAAGCAGCAAGTGTGTGTGTGTGTGTGTGTGTCTGTGTGTGTGTGTGTGTGTGTGCGTGCGTGCGTGCGTGTGTGTGTGTGTTGTGTGTGTGTGTGTGTGTGTGTGTGTGTGTGTGTGTGTGTGTGTGCGTGTGTGTGTGTGTGTGTGTTGTGTGTGTGTGTGTGTGTGTGTGTGTGTGAGAGAGAGAGAGAGAGAGAGAGCGCGAAAGACAAGGGGAGAGAGATTGAGAGAGAGACAGAGAGAGTGAGAGAGCGAAAGATAAAGAGAGGGGAGAGAGAGTGAGAGAGAGTGAGAGAGCGAAAGAGAAAGAGAGGAGTAGAGAGCGAGAGAGAGAGAGATTCCAGTAAATAAGCAAAGAGTGGGACCAGACCTATGGAATGAATTTCAGTGCGAAAAAAAACCTACCTGGAGTTTAGAATTGCAAGGTATGTTCTCCGACTAGAAGGGAATGATGGGAATCACATTCGAGGAGAAAACGAAGTACAGATATCTTATCATTTTCAAATGCACTTTACAAATATTGACAAGATTGTTTTTAATTCAACAGATACTTGTTAATTGAAATTTGTACTGAAAAAATCCATTCAGCTTTTTGAAAGTACTGATAACAAAGAAAAACATATGTTTAGCTGCCGAGATGAAAGATTTGGGAAGCTATAAATTTAGCCCAAAAAAAAGAGAAACACCAGTTTAAATCGATTTCGTAACGTGAAACGTAAAAGGTTCTCGGGAAAATCAAGGGTGAGAAACAAAGTTAAAGCTTTAGATTTATAACCGTTCATCAGAGTACCAATCGGAAATCTCTGTTCTGTTTCTCTCTCCATCAAAATTCAGGCAGAGAAGTGTTGTCACGAGAGCGCGTTGCTAACATTCGAACATCGTCCGATCTATATTTCTCTCGGTTGAACGATGATATAAGTCTGCAAGGACAGATTTTTAATTGGCGGGTTTTCCCTGTCAAAAAAAAAACATCATCGCCGATGGTGGCGACTCACCGGATTTATTTTTCATCCTGTAAGGTCTGTGGGGGCAAAACTGTTGGGAAACGTTTAAGAGGAATTAAGTTCTTTTTCTTGGAATCATCGCATCTATGTAGTAGGCCGGAAGAGGAGACTACGACTGAGCATATCAGACATTATCACCTTGAATGGCCGGGCAGTAGACAGGGCCGGAATGGCTTATTGCTGTTCTTTTCTTAATTTCCTTTATTTGCTTTTATTTTATGACAATTGCCTCTAATGAATCCGAAAAACGTCGAAGACCAAAAATAATCATTTATTTTCCCAATTGTTACATGTGACATCGATCATCAACTCTAGGTGGATGCCAGAAACGAAACGGAGCGATGCTCTGGCCTACACTCATTGATAATATATGGGTATGAACTGCAATCGGATTCACAGCTTCACAGCTTCTTTGATGTTTTTACATCTGCGTACAATGTATGTTTGCTTTGATGTTTGGATGCCTGTGTGTAATTCGAATCAGAAATCTGCAGAGCGGCATAAGTCAGTTTGTCAGCTCCATTTCCTTTAGTCTGTGAAAGGAATCCAAAATCAGCGGTTAGTCGAGCATTTAGTGAGTGACTGAATCACACGATTGTAAAATAAATTAGAGATGCATTCATAAGTAATGTCAATTAGGTGCTTACGCTCAATACACAATTATTTCAACGCTGCTTCAAGATCTCCCTTAATTATTTATATAACAGCATTTCTTTCCTTACTTAAAAGGAACTTTAACAAAATCAAGTTACGAGAGTAGAGAAATCCTTGAAGCAGCAGTTATGGTACAAAATAATTGTCTAAATTACAATACAATCGTATTTTCTGTCAGATGTGTCTGATTGCCGCGTATTGTTTCGTTTATGGAGCTCACAGGTGTTTGCCCAGCCACACCTGCCAACACAGTTCCAAATGCACTTGGTCATTGTTGTCAGTGGACAGCGCATAACTGATAGAATGAACGTTTGTATTTTGTTCAGTCAGGCTCTCTCATTACAGTTTTGTCACAATTCGGTATTTCCGGTAGTTCATTTCTCCTCGGTTCATATCAGACACTCCTGTTTATTATGGAGCTGATAATGGGCGTTGGGAAGGATGTCATTGCTAGTTTTGTGCCTTTTGGCGTTTCCTCACGTGCAAATTACATGTGAAATTAAATTCGTAAAAGCAAGGGAAAAAGTAATCTCTAGAGATTCTGCAGATGCTGGAAATCTTGAAGAATACAAACAGAATACTGAAGGAATTCATTTGGTAAGGCAACATGCAAGAAGGTAAATAAACTGTCGATAGTTTCTAACAGAGACGCTTTATCGGGACAGGAAATGAGGGAATAGAATCCAGAATATAAAGGTGTGGAAGGGGTGCCGGAAAAGTAGCAGGTGACAGGTGAAACCAGGTGTGTGCGAAGGTATATGGATGACTGGGGTCGGAATGACGTAAGAAGCTGGGAGGCGTCGGGTGGAAAAGGTAAACGGTGTATGAAGGAGTCGGAGACGGGAGGACAGTGGACCCTGCAAAATGGAAGAAGGAGAAGCACGGGGGTGGAGGGCAGCCTGGTGGGCAGATGACGAGAAGAGAAAAGATGAAACGGAGAATGGAAAAAAGAGAGAATGGAATGATGGAGAAATTCCCAAAAGTTAGAGAAATTGACATTTATGCCTACAGGTTGGAGTCTCCACAAATGGAAGAAAATATTATGTTTGTACCAGACCGTTAAGTTGTTTCACTGAAAGGCGATTAGCTATGACTCAATTTATATTTTGTTGCAGTGTCAACGGTATCGTCAAGTTTGTAAAATTAACTTCCTCTTGGATGATGATTATATATATAAATATGAACCCTCTGGGGTACTCCGGTTTCCTCCAATGACATACAAGTTAGGAGGTCAATTAGTCAAGTGGGTGTGATTGTGCGGCATGGGTTAGTTGCACCGGAAGGGCGTGTTACCGTGATATATCTCTAATGCAAATCTTTATCACATTCACGCCAATCTCTCTCCTTTACCTGGGAATAGATAACGCGCTCCTCATGTTGTCGGTCTTTGCGGAATGGTTTGCTCTCCCTATGGTTTATTGAAGCATAGGCAGTGGAGTGCTCAACCGGTGCTTGTTCAACCTGTCAAAAAAACATAGTTAATACATCTCACTGATGCAGAGCTCAGTGATCATAAACTAAATTAAGTTGTAAAGCCTAACACCAAGGATTAACATATTGTTGGAATAACATTTTGTCTGCGCACAATGATACTGTCCATACATCATACCGGAGGTGGGATCTCGACCATTTCAGGCTGGAAGTCGCTATGTTCAAATTTTCAAATCACCGCTTATAACACTCCTAGGAATAGGATGGCGTTCTCAGTTCTGGCCATCTCTGTTTTCTTTTACTATTTCTTACATCACTCTAATTTCTGTGCTTGGGCACAGGCCCATTGTCTATCTTTTACGCATGCGTCGAATTATCATAATCATTGCCCTGATCAGAATTCGTCCCTACGGTGCAAACTGAAACTTAACACTCACGTTATTTAAGTTAAGGATATTGGAGCAAATGGCAAGTCCTGATGCGAAGTGACGCTTAACTCGAGCCGGAAACACGGCAGCGGCATCTTAATCCTCCTTTGATTTCATTGGGTTTACTGGTAAATCACTTAAATTACGATCGAAGCAGGTAGAGCAAATGGACGTAGTCGTTTGAGTAAGTGATAAAAATGTCATTTGTTCTGCTGAAATAATGGCACAGCATTCTAGGGTAATAAAGTAATGGTAAAAATTTATCATGAATGCTTCATCTTCAACTTGGATATTACTCTAAGAAGCAGCCCTACATTTCCGGAAATGTTACGAACACTGGTAGAAGTTTTAGCGGAATTCTACCATAACGAAATCAGTGTTTATTACTACCTTATCTTAGTTGCTGCAGTCGCTTCCTTTGCAGCTAAAGTTGCCAGGTAAAATTAAAACTAAATGCGTTAAACTGCGGAAAGTGATTAATAAACCACAAGAGGAAAAATGTTATCATGAAAATGAATCCAGGTAGCAAAAAAAATAACATTGAAGTGCTGGAAACATGAAGTAAAACAGAGAAATAGAACACACAAAATTTTAGTAGATCTGAAACCACCAGTTAAAGAAAAATAGTTAACGTTCACGTTGCAATCTGCGGAAGGGTCTTCAATCTGGAATGTCAACTGGTTCTCTTTCCAAAATCGGTCAGTAGCGACAGATTATTTTCTGCTTTGGATCCAAATGGGAGACGACAATACTTTTATCCGTTTCAGGCTTTGCTTCCCACATTGAGGATAATACTCATTCAGCGTAGCATCGTGAACTAGAAGGTGTCATGTGGAGTTTCGTAACCACATACTACAAGGTTTTATTGCAAGTATATTCGATTCCATTGCAGGTTAGGCACCGCTGTATGGATCTTTGTTGCGGATCGGGGTTAAAACTGCATTTAATGTTGTAAACACCATCTCAACAAAACAAGATTTCGTTACATTTTTACCTTGCTTAATGTCCGTCAGATCAAATGTAACACACATTACGAATTGATTCGTAAAAACACAAAATGAAGGGTTTCGGCCCGAAACGTCGTCACTACCTCCTCTCATAGATGCTGTCTGGCCTGCTGAGTTCTGCCAGCATGTTGTGTTTTTATTCATTTCCAGCATCTGCAGATTCACTCGTGTTGCCTACGAATTGATTCCTGCACGTACTGTACTTTCCCATTGTCCAGTCAATTGAGATTCTTGTAAACTAGCATTTAGTAGTCTCTCACAGTCTCAGATGTGTGCTGAATTGTACATCAAAACTGACCTTCCAAAGGTAAATATTACCGTTCCACCTCCAATCCAACCGGTTATGAACTGATGTGGAACACTTGAAAGGATACAGGAAGCAGATGCAACGGAAACTTTCAAATAAATCTTGGATATATTCTTAAAAATAAATATTTTACGGGGAAAATAGTTTTATTTTCCCTACTACGCTCCAAAGTGTTATGGAATAAAATAGATTCATTATATCTTTGCTATGCGAATATCCCGCTCTGAAACAAGACGAGTCGCTTCACCTACCGTGTCTACATTCTGACATCCGTCCGAAGAATTTGCCTTAGCCCCTTCAGAAAAGAAATCAAAAAGAAATGATTTGCATTGTAAAAATTGTACATTATTCTTTTGATATCTATCGTGTAAGTGGAACTGCTGAAGGTACGGATCTTTCAGAAAGTATTTGTTGGTAACAGTCGTGCTAATATACTGTGTTTTGCATTAACCTGGTGCGATGCTCAAAAGGCTTGGGCTTTCAACGAGGCTGTAAAGTGATAATAGCTTAACAGCGGCGGTAACCAAAATGGAAGTTAAAACCAATGAGACGTACATAAGTTGGTCAATGTTATTTACACAATCAGAGGGTGTTTAGATCTACGCCAAGTCGTTTACGTTTCAAAATATGGATCTGCCATTGTATCAACAAAAGTTATTTGAAGAACTCCGAAGGGATATAACAACATTCGTAAATCAGATGTAACATATTTCCAGTGGACTGGTGAAATAATTGAATTTTAAGATCAAGCATGTATTTTGCCAGAATATTATCACTGAAATCCGGCTTCGAAAATCGCGATCCATGTCCAATCATTCTGTAAATGTCATTTACTGTTTTGAATTTAAATGTCATTAACGCTTCTATTTTGTACGAATAGAGGTGATGTTTCTCAGCGATCAGTTTTCTTACCGTGCGATCTCTTTAACTTGAGTATCAGCAAAAGAATTATCAGAACTAAAATTGCCGATCCGCCCACTGCACATGCGAGAATCAATCTGGTATCAGCGCCTTGAAAAAGAAACCGTAAAGCATTTATACATCCAAAGCAAATCCACACATGAGAAGCAACAATGCAAACTATTATATCGGGTCCTTTCAAATCTCACTACACACTGATAGGAAAATGGCAGAATATACAGTATAGAACAAAGAAATCTGGTTTTCAGTTTCTCCAGACACATTCCAGCTATTTACTATGACTAAGAATAGGCTCGGCTGCTTCTTCCTACACTTCACTTGACAATAGATATCAGCATAACAACTGAACGTGTAATCATCCAACCTAATACACGACTGATCTCGATTCAACCTTTTAAGTCACGTCTGTCAATGACATTCTTTTGTACAATCAAACCCCTATAGATAACTTGTAGACTCGCCAAAGGAGTCCCGGTGCAGCAACAAATCGCTCAATGCTGAAATCACACGTAACTTCATGAGTTTATAACACTGTAGATAGATAGATAGATAGATAGATAGATACTTTATTCATCCCCATGGGGAAATTCAACATTTTTTCCAATGTCCCATACACTTGTTGTAGCAAAAACTCCTTACATACAATACTTAACTCAGTAATAATATGATATGCATCTAAATCACTAACTCAAAAAGCATTAATAATAGCTTTAAAAAAAAAAGTTCTTAAGTCCTGGCAGTTGAATTGTAAAGCCTAATGGCATTGGGGAGTATTGACCTCTTCATCCTGTCTGAGGAGCATTGCATCGACAGTAACCTGTCGCTGAAACTGCTTCTCTGTCTCTGGATGGTGCTATGTAGAGGATGTTCAGGGTTTTCCATAATTGACCGTAGCCTACTCAGCGCCCTTCGCTCAGCTACCGATGTTAAACTCTCCAGTACTTTGCCCACGACAGAGCCCGCCTTCCTTATCAGCTTATTAAGACGTGAGGCGTCCTTCTTCTTAATGCTTCCTCCCCAACACGCCACCACAAAGAAGAGGGCGCTCTCAACAACTGACCTATAGAACATCATCAGCATCTCACTGCAGACATTGAATGACGCCAACCTTCTAAGGAAGTACAGTCGACTCTGTGCCTTCCTGCACAAGACATCTGTGTTGGCAGTCCAGTCTAGCTTCTCGTCCAACTGTACTCCCAGATACTTGTAGGTCTTAACCTGCTCCACACATTCTCCATTAATGATCACTGGCTCCATATGAGGCCTAGATCTCCTAAAGTCCACCACCATCTCCTTGGTCTTGGTGACATTGAGACGCAGGTAGTTTGAGTTGCACCATATCACAAAGTCCTGTATCAGTTTCCTATACTCCTCCTCCTGTCCATTCCTGACACACCCCACTATGGCCGTGTCATCAGCGAACTTCTGCACATGGCAGGACTCCGAGTTATATTGGAAGTCAGATGTGTACAGGGTGAACAGGACCGGAGAGAGTACGGTTCCCTGTGGCGCTCCTGTGCTGCTGACCACTGTGTCAGACCTACAGTCTCCCAACCGCACATACTGAGGTCTATCTGTCAAGTAGTCCACTATCCAATCCACCCTCTAAGCCTCCTGAATGTGTATCGAGCATATTAAACGTATTTTCCCACTGTTATGTTTTCCACAGCTTTACGAGTGACAACCCCGAATTAATGGAAAACTGCATAATGAAACTATAGGTTAACACGAGTCATTCATTTGAACTGCGTTGCCCACTATTACTGGAATATAATTACGCAGAGACTGAATTTTGTGATAGTCACAGTTCGCTCCCGATGCATTCATTCCAGGTGGCAATTGAGTTTCACGCTTCAGTGTTCAGGAATTCCTACCTTGATTCTGATTTTGCCCCATGTCCACATTTTTTCGGTTAAACTATATCAATTAATTACACCTTCACTCACCAGCAGATGTTTTCTCCCTTTGTTATATCACCATGCGATTTAGAGTTTAAGTTTTGCATTGTCTCATCTTTGACAAATGTCCGGAAGTTTGTTACCTTACACGTACTACACGAAATCAACTACTTAATTCATCCTACACGATTTAAACTGAGGGTATAAGACATTTGTTTTTAAACACTATTCACATTGAAACTGAAATTTAGATTCTATTATTGGGCAATTAATATTCAATATTTAACGTTCTAGACAAAAGATTTGCATGAAATTCAGTGTCCACGTTGGGTGTACCCCGAGTGCGAGTCTGTAAAGGGGTTCACATTGGCTTCTATTTAAGGGGCCTCGCTTCCCTTTGCACTTACTAAAGTGAATAAACAAACGACTAGTCCAATAACTAAACATGCAATACGAATATGGTTTCAATTTCGTAAATTTTTGGATTGAATAAATTTATCCTATCAAGTCCTATTATATCCATTTTTTTTCTTCCAACCATTCAGAACTGATCAAGCCTTTCTTTTATGGAAAACGAAGGGAATAACATGTTTTTGTGATTTATTCATGGAAAACTGTCTTATGTCTTCTGAACAGTTGTCTAATAAATATAATTTGCCTAGATCACATTTTTCAGATATTTACAGATTAGAAACTTTTTGAATGCTATTTTATCTACTTTTCTTTTCCTAATATTTTCTGCCAATATTAGGAGGTAGAAATTACAAAGATGTACCAGCCTCTCAGTGAAGAGTCCTCTCAGTACCGACTTCATCACGACAACGAATCTAGCTCTGGCCGAAGGAAACTGCCACTTAATATTCTCAGCTGAATAGTTAGATCGTACTTTCAACTCATACGTCTTTTGAACTACCTTACATAAAATTGACTTTTACACACAATTTACCAAAGTAAAACATATTTTTCAAATTATTTACCCAAAGTTATTAAATACGCATTTCCTCACGATCTTCCGTTAATATTTTTTATCTAACAAATGACTAAAGGTTAACGGCAAAGTGCACGAAGCAAAATGGTTGACTTTCCAAAAACATATGCAACGGTCAATTGGATAGAGAGAGTAATGGAACTGAATTGCATAAGATATAATATCACATCCATGTCATATGCTTTCTGCTGCACTAATATAACGTAGAATTAAAAATGATGGTGATTATAAAGAGAACTTCCGTTCACACCATTTATTGGTGAAAATTGCCGGCATTCTCAAAAAATTCTCAATCAGCAGGGAATATAGATCTGGGTTGGACTAATAGGGAAAAAAATGGAATTGCATTGTACTCCAGAATAAATATCCATGACATAGCCACAGGTCGTTATTTCAGTAATTCTAATGGGGTGTATACTTTATATTACGTCACCTTCTTTTGAAACCATTGCCAGAAAGCGATCAATTCGGTCATCCAAATAATTGATAATAACGTGAAAAGAACTAGTTCCAACACCAACTACTGCGGAACACAACTGGTCAAACAGAAAATCATAATCCCGATTATGTATGGAGAACTCCACGCAGGGCCTAATATTTCTTCACATTTCTTCCTGGGCAAAAGTAATAATAAAATCTACTTCATCGACCATGTACCTCGACTTCTGTCGAAATAGCTCTTTTGACATCTTCGTTTTTATCTTTTTTTTAATATATCGGAATGTTTGCTGTGTAATAGGCTATGCATAAATTCAAGAATTTCGGAAGAACGTAAGAATAGGAGCAGCTGTAGACCATCTGGCCCATCGAGAATATAAAATCATGGCTGATCTGACGAGGGACACATCTCCATCTACCTGCCTTTTCCCATAATGCGGAATTCACCTGCTGTGCAAAAATTTATCCAACCTTGTCTTAAGTACATTTACTGAGGTAGACTGCACTGCTTCATTGGGCAGAGATTTCCACAGATTCACTGTTCTTTGGGTAAAGCAGTTCCTCCCAATCTCTATCTTGATGTTACTCTCCCGAATCTTGAGGCGATATTGCTAGTTCTATTCTCAAGTGCTAACCCTAGTCTCAAGTAGTTTCTAGTACTAATAACTTTCCTGGCTCTATCTTATCTCGCCGTTTTTATGGTTTTATGTTTCCATAAGAGTTCCTGTCATCCTTCTGAATTCCAACGAGTACAGTCCCAGGCGACTGAATCTCTCCTCATAGTTTAATCCCCTCATCTCTGGAATCAACCTGGTGAACGCCCTCTGCACTACCTCAAGTATAATCCTTCCTCAAGTAAGAAGACCAGAAATGCACGCAGTACTCTGGATGTTGCCTCAGCAGTACCCTATACTGTGGTAGCATAACCTCCTTGCGCTCAAATTCAATCCCTCCAGCAATGAAGGCCAGTTTTCCATTTGCCTCCTTGATAGCCTGCTGCAACTGCACACCAAACTTTTGCGATTCATGCACAAACACTCCCAGCAAAGAAGTATGCTGCAACCTTTTATTATTTAAATAATAATCTGATCTTCCATTTTCCTTCCAAAGTAGATGACCTCGCATTTACCCACATTGTGCTCTATCTGCCAAACACTTACCCACTCACTGAACATATCTATATCTCTCTGCAGACTCTCCATATCCTCTGCACAATTTGCTTGTCCACTCAATTTAGTGTCATCAGCAAACTTAGATACAGCGCTCACCACTGATGGCCAACCACAGGAAAACCTATGTATCCCAACTCTCTGCTTTTTATTTGCTAGCCAAGTCTCTATCCACGCTAATACATCACCCACAACTCTATGCATTGTTATTTTATGGATACGTCTTTTATGTGGCACCTTATTGAACGTCTACTGTAAATCCAAGTATACAACGTCCACCTGTTCCCCTCTGTCCAATGCGCTTGTTATCCCATCAAAAATCTCCAGTACGTTTGTCAAACAGGACCTGCCTTTGCTTCACACATGCTGCGTCTGCCTAATGGATCTATTTCTCTGAGATGCTTCCCTATTTCTTATTTGATGACTGCTTCAAGCATTTTCCCAACTACAGGTGTTAATTAACTGGCCTATAGTTACTTGCTTTCAGTCTATATCTTGTATTGAACAGTGGCGAATGTCATTCGCCTTCTTCCAATCCGCCGGGAGCTGCCCAGCGTCCAGAGAATTTTGGTAAATTATCACCAAAGCCCAACTATAACCTCTGCTATTTATTTTAGTAGCCTGAGATTTGTCTATCTTTTGGCTCGCAAGACTACTCAGCACAACCTCTTACGTGATAGCAATTGTATCGAGGTCCGCACCTCCCATTGCATCCATATTATCCTCCTCGGTACGTTAAACGTGCTCTCCACCGTGAAACCCGACACAAAATAGTCATTCAAAGCCTCGGCCAATTGCACATTATCCAATATCAATTCCCCTTCTCGTCCTCCAAGGGACCTACGTTCACTTTGGCCACCGCTTTCTATAATTATAAAAATTTTACTGTCCGTGTTAATATTTTATGCTGGTTTATTTTCATAATCTACCTTCCCTTTCTTCATTGCTTCCTTAATGGTTCTTTTTTGCTTTTTAAAGTTTTCCCAGTCTTCCAGTTTCCCACTACTCGTGGTGACTTCGTACTCACGAGCTTTTAGTTTGACACATTTTACTTCCTTTGTTATACAAGGCTGGCTCGCTCCGCCCTTACTGACCTTGCTTTTAAATTGAATATGCTCTTATTGAGCATCGTGAAAAATCTCTTTGACGCTATTCCACTGTTTTTGAAACGTCCCACCATATAGCCTGTATTCCCAGTCCACCCTGCCCAGCTCTTCCCTCATCATTTTGTCGTCTCCCTTGATTAGGCATAATATACTGCTTTTAGATAGAATTATTGAGCCCTACATGTGTACGAGAAAGTCATGTTGTGATTACTCCTTCCAAGAGGATCGCTATCTACAAGATTGGTAATTTTACTTGTCTCATTGTGCAGCGCTGGATCCAAGACAAAGTGTTCCCTTATAGGTTCAGCAACATGCTGTTGAAGAAAGCTAGCATGTTTGGATTCTCGGAAGTCCTCCTCAAGACCGCCTCGACTAACTTGATTCACCTAATCCATGTGAAAGTTAAAGTCCAAAAATACCTACTATTCCATTCTTACATTTCTCAGATATTCCTCGGTTTATTGCCTGTGCCACTGTAATGTTATTATTCGGTGCCCTGTAGACATTTCCCACCAACGATGTTTTTTTCCCTTTACTATTCCCAATCTCTACCCCGATGGATTCAACATTTTGCCCCTGAGATCTTATATCGTCTCTCACTATGCCCTGATCTCATCTTTAAGTAAGGGTGCTTCCCCACCTCCCTTACCTTCCTGCCGTATTACCTGATATCCTTGGATATTTAATCACCGATTCGCTCCATTCTACAACCACGTTTCTGAATAGGCCACTAAATCATGCGCTCATATACTGATTTGTGCCACAACTTCACTGACCTTGTTCCCGATACTAGAGACATTCAGATAAACTGCACTTGCACATATTGTGCCTTTAAAATCTAGTGAGCTTTGTCCCTGAGGCGCTGGACTTGTCTGCATTCCAACCTCACTTTTCTATTTTTTTCATCTTTTCCTTTTACTTTATTTTTATCCACACATTTCTATTTTACTTTATCCATACTTCTCTAATCTGCTGAACCAAACTCCATGCTACTTAGTTTAAAAACCCTATCCACAACCCCAGTTAAGCGATTCGCCAGGATCCAGGTCTCATCGCGGTTCAGGTGGACCCCGTCCGAATGGAACATCTGCCTCGTACCTCAATACTGGTGCCAGTTTCCCATGAATTCAACCCCAATTCTCCCACACCAATTCTTGAGCTAACGCATTTACTGTCTAATCTTCTTAACCCTCTGCCAATTTGCACGTGGCTCAGGTAGTAATCCAGAGATTACCTCTTTTTGGTTCTGCTTTTTAAGTTAGTCCCTTGCTGCTCAAAATCCCTCAGCAGGATCTCTTTCCTCGCTCTACCTTTGTCGTTGACCCCCACATTTCCCGGCAGGCTGCAAATAATGTAAAAACAGAACACACGCTAACATTTCCCCGTTGAAAATAAAATCAGATTTCACATTTTTTCTCGAGTTTGTACAGCCCTCCGGGCATATTCCATTGAAGTTTGCTTTCAATGCTTACGGTCTTACCTTGTTCGATAATGTAGCTGAAACTGGCAGGAATTTTCAGCGTTTCGTGAGATACCAGGCAGGTGTAAACCACTTTGCCCTGAGCAGGCTGCGCATACTCCAAAATACTGGAAGCCTCATAAAATCCTTCTGAAGTCTCATTTATTGACGTTTCTATGTTGGTAAGAATGTCCATATTATTCTTTCGCCAAAAGATGTCTATTTTTTTCGGATAAAATGCTGCAGTTTTACACATGAATTTCCAGGACTTAGGTGATGTTTCTTCAACACGAATGATTTTCAGAGGAGTTGGCGGAGCTACAAAAGAATAAAACCGACATAGAATATTTAGCTATTATTTGAAAGCACGCATTCTACGTCTCACGCTACCACTCTCAATGTTATCATCGCGGTCGTTTGAAATCGCCTGAATTTGTCATTTATCAATTGTTTCATGGGGCAGGTAAACATGACAAAACAGGCGTGTTGGCGCCAGGTGGGGAACGCATGCCTGTTTGGAATGAACGTAGTGGATTAGCGCGTGCTAGTATTGAGTTTATTTCTTCTTCAAACTGGCCATTTTTGTCCCTACCTCTGCACTTGTAGGTCAATTTTGTATTCACTCAAAATGAAAGTCAGTGAATCTGCATAACTATGCTGGTTTTAATGGGAGCGGTATTGTGGAGCAGCACACGGATCAAGCTGTTTCTCTCACTGTATAGGTTTTACGCACACGTCCCGTAATTGACATTAATGAAGTGGCTTTGTTTGATTTTGCGCTTTCGATGGAAGGTGACTATATTCCTCTCTGAATTTATTGAATTGTTGATTACGGTGTTTCGATTTTCCCCGTTCCCCAAAAGTTCATCGAGAGTTTGGCAGAGTGAACGATGTTTACTAATCACTTATAAATATTTGTAGCTATGCGTTTAAGCAACTGCAGGGTCGAAATCGGCGAAATACGTGGAGATGTGGTAGTATAAAAGCAGGCTGAAGAACGGGCCGATATCATTTGACCTCGACAATGCTTCGCTTTCAATTAGATGGCTTGTGATTTGCCATTCGACACAATTTGTTTATAGCTCCCAACATCGAATTAGCTAACCAGAATGAAATTCGTCGTCTAAAAATTAGGTTCATCCGCTGTTTAAGGCTTTTGATTGTTTAAAGTCGTTGGGGCTGGCTGAGGTATACGTCCAGGCGGGGACAGGGTGGGACGTTCTGTAGGAATATAGGCATAACAAAGATATGGTTGGAAATATCAACGGTCCAACTAACAAGCTGAGCAAATGCAAATCTCCAGAATCACATCGATATAATAAACAGAACAATCCGAAAAGATCTAAAATTATATTTTCCTTTTTTTTAAGGTGTAAAATTAATTAGTGGCACAAAGCTTAAACCAGCAATACCATTTCGGAACATTTACGCAACCTTGGCTTTCCCTAAAATGCAAAGAGGTGAAAATTTTCGACTTCCAGGAATAAAGACACTTACTTAACACAATAAGCTGGGAGCCACTTCCTTTTTCCAATATTTGTTGTTGACTTCTCACTTGACAGTAATACACGCCGACGTCTGCGTGTGTCACATTCAGGAGGGTAAATGTGCCCCTGAATTTATTTACATTGAACTGATTTCTGCTGTCTGGTTCTATAAATGCTTTCTGACCTTCCTTCCACCACGAAACTTCAGCAGTATCTTGTTGCGTTGGAAATTTGCAGAACATGGATCCTTTGCCACCGATTGAGACTTTTAAGGTTGGAGGGAATTGTTCCACTTTGGCCGAAGTTCCTTTTGAGGCTGACAAAGTATAAGTGAAAATGATGAAAACAGTTGCATTCACTGTACAAAGAATCAGCAGGCAAAACAGGCAGAAAAATGAATATTTGTTATAGCTAAGTTTACTGCGGGGAGCAAATGTATAATTTTATATCATATTTGTTTCGTTGATAGGGCATAAAAGTTTAAGCTAACCTGGCCAAAACGCGGCGAGAAGAGCCACGCACCAAACGATTGCATCCACCGACATTGCCAATGAGAGTGGTCTGTCTGAAAGATAGAAATTTATAGAATATAATTATCAAGAGATCATTATTGATGAATTATTTATAATTGTCAAGGCTATGTCGATGCCTTGGGTACAAGAATTTCTGCAGATACCAGAAACCCCGAGGAAAGCCCACAACGTGCCAGCGGAGCTCAGTGGGTCAGGCGGCATCAATGATGAAAAATAAACAGTCGATGTTTCGGGATAAAATCCTTCTTCAGGACTGGAAAGGAAGGGAGAAGAAGTCACAATAAGGAGATGGGGGAGGGAAAGACGTATAAACGAGCTGGTGATAAGTGGGGGGAGGGGACGTAAAGAGATTGGACTTGATAGGTGGATTTATATTCAGTCTCGATAGCCTCCAACCTGCTGATATGAACATAGAATTCTCTAACTTTCAATAATTTCTCCCGTACACCTTCCATCGTTTCCCATTTCCCATTCTGGGTCCCTATTTATCCCTTCTCTTCTCCTCTCCTCGCTTTGCTGTTTCTCCAAATTCACTTTCTCCAATGCTCCAATGCCCTCTCCAATCAGATTCCTTCTCATTCAGTCCTTTACCGCGTCCACATATTGCCCTAGGGCCGATCCGAATTCGCCCAGGGCGTTTCCTATGTACTAGTCCTTCCCGGTTCACTGCGTCTAAACGATATAAGCTGCAACCCGCTATTGATTCTTAATCCTTAAGTAATTCTAGTACAGCACAGGAAAATGCCTTTCGACCAATGATGTCTACATCGATCATAATTCTTGATTTTTTATACAAAAAATTTATTTTATGATGTATGACTTTTCTTTAAATTTTTGATTACGGAGTGGTATAACTTTATGTGTTATGCTTTAACATTTTGATCAATTTTATTACAATATATGAATGTACACAAGTTATGTTGAGATGTATCTATGTGTTGCACTCTGTAAATCTTGTTTTTTTTTCTTTTTGAATAAAAATATTGTAAAAAGAAAGATCATAATTCTATCTGATCGCTCTTTTTTGCCTCATCATGGGCATGTTTGAAAGTCCTTTAACTGTTGTGATCAAATCAACACTCTCTTGTAGCACTGCGTAATGTACCTGCTTCGCAAACCTCATTTACTTCTTTCCTTTCTTATTTCAAGGCGATGCCCTCTATTAACTACCGCTAATATGCATGAGTGATACTGGTGAAGAAAATGGCAAGATTAGAGAATCCCGGTTCACGATGATATTGAGACACTGTTTCGGAGATAGGAGACCTGAAGCATCTATGGGCAACGGGTTCAAGCAATTCCGGACAGAAATATAAGATGTACGCTAGTACAGCTGAGGGAAATCATGAGAGCACTAAGGTAGCATGATACAACTTCTGAATATAAATCATGAGGAAATGAGGAAATAATGACCGAGAAATCGCGATTACAGAGCTGTGAATTATTATTTCCCATCACTATGTTGAAAAGCAGGGAAGCCAAGGGATTAAGGGGAAAAAACATTTTTTAACAGATGCACACGAGAAAAATGGAGGCGTGGGGGGAACGGGGTGCTCACGGTGTATACACAGTCCGTTTGATGAACATACGGCACCTGATCAAGTGTATCTTTTGACATTGTGAGAAGCTAGAGGAGAAATTGTAAGGCCTATTGCAAAGATATCAGCATCGTCTTTAACCAGAATTGTGTTACCGCAGCATTGACAAATGTACATTTATTTAAGAAGATCTGCAAGAACAAGAGGAGAGTTGAAGTTGGCGATCCCAACATTGGCGCGTGGAAAGATACTGCAGTGGATCGGAGGGAGAGAATATGTCACAATTTGGAAAGGTAAAGTTTGAAATAGTGACCGTAGCATGGATTTGTCATTTGGAATCTCATCTCACAAATTTGCTTAAGTTGTTTTGAAGAGGTGATGAGGAAAATTGCTGAGTGCAGCAATTGGACTTGTTCGTCATTCACTTTTCCAAGCTCCCGCATGACAGGCTTGCATAGAAAGGTAGATGACGTCGGTTAGTTTAACCAGGGCAGGAATTGCACAGTAGACTGCCCAGGGCGTCGAAGTAAAACGACGTGACTGAGGGGTACATGAAGATTGATCTTTGAAAGCGACAACGGGGTGGACAGACTGGTGAAGAAGGTGCCTGTCACATTTATTTAACAGTTGTAGCTCTGTGTACAATATCTGGGCCGTCATGTTCACTATACAGGTCGTTGGTGAAACAGACTCAGAGTATTCTAAGCACTTCTGATCAGCCAGCTGAAGATACGGCCCGACGAAGCTTGAAATGCTGCAGGAGAAATTCGTAAATACATTTGTGGGACAGCATGTTTTTCGCTGTAGGGAGAGTCTGGGGTTACTCTTCCCTCGAGCACAGGAGGTTCACTAGTGACATAAGTAGTGGGTATGGTTACAGGCTTTTACCCAGAATAGCTGAATCAAAACTCAGAATGCATCGATTCAAGTTGAGAGACAAAACATTTAAATAGTTCTGGGGCAAGTTTTCCAAAGCAAGGGGGCTTGATAATTTGAATAGAGTACGGGATGATTCTGTAGAAGTAAGTACAATTGTAGCGTGTTAGGAACATTTGAATTAGTACACAGGTAGAAAAGGATTATCGTGATAAGGTCCCAACGCAAGTAAATGGGTATAGCTGGGTCGAAGTCTCGGTGTAGTGCCTTATGACGCCACGGATCTATTTGGATGGGGTGAGGTGGTTCCTTGGAATCCTGGGGATAGTGGGGCGTATTCATAATAATATAGGGTTAATGTGTGGTTTATATAATTGATGTTTGATAGTAAGCATGGACGGGGTCGCGCGAATGTGCTCTGTGAACGGATAGCTTATTGCAGTTAGCCAGCAGAGTTTTCTCCGGTTCTGGCCTCCTGTTAAGGTGAAGTAAAGAACAAGGACTGGAACCAATTGTCCAACTCAGATGAAATTATATAGTGTGAAAAAATATCCACCTGACTTTTGGAGTTGTGAGCAATATTTTCCTTTTGATTAATAGAAGGGAATGATGAGAATCGCAGTCGAGGGTAAAACAAGGTACAAATGTGTTATCAGTTTAGAATACACCTTAAAATTATTGGCCAGATTGTATTTAAATCCTCAAATACTTGTTAATTGAAATTTATTCACTGCTGAAAACGGTAATTGATCTGTTTGAAAGTATTGATATGTAAGAAAAATATTTCTTTGGAGTCTAACAATTTTTAAATCTTTAATTTATGTTTTCGTTTTGGAAGATTTGAGAAGTTTTAACTTTTACAAAAAGAAAATCAGATGTTTAAAACGTTTTCGATTTGACAGTTCCACTTAACTCTAAAGGTTATTCGATTAATTTCTCAAGAGGTGTTTCGGCCACTTCAGGAAACCCCAAGAATTGTGCAATATCTGACTATTGCCATGTGTATGTCGTTATCACATAAAATATTTCCCCAGCCATCAGGAATGGTGTCATAATTAAAAACTATTTACAGGCGTGTTGCAAGTATTGCAGAGACCACTGTACTTGGGGTATCATGTGAAAGGTGCTCCGTACAGTAGGGCCAATCCAAGAGTGGGAAACAAAATCAGTGCCTTAATCTGCAACTATTCATCGGAAGATCGATCAGAAGTCTTTGATCTGTTTCGCTCTCCCTGACGCTCTATGATCAACTGTTAATCTCCAATTCTTTGGAGATTTAATCTCCTCTCTTTTTTGCGGACATCGTTTTATTTTTGTAAAACGTTTGCTGCTGTTGTCCAGAAATTACTGTGCTATTCATCCCCATGGTCTTGTGTTTACTTCATTCATATCTTGGAAAACATAACGAGAAGATCGAGGCCAAGACAAAAATGACATGCTGTAGGCTCCTTCCACCTTTCTCAAAGCGGCAGCTATCGAAGCAATTCTCCATCAGGCACAGCACGTTAACATTAGCTCCCAGTGTTCCCATTTACCCTTGTTTGGTGGCATCCATCAGTCTCGGCCTGGATTTTCCAGGGCGCAGGCCTGGGCAGGGTTGTAGGCCTTCCCCTCTCCACGCCACCGATGTTGGCCAAGTGAAGGGCACTAGGACCCATGCAGCTTGGCACCGGTGACGTCGCAGAGCAATGTGTTGTTAAGTGCCTTGCTCAAGGACACAAACACGCTACCTTAGCTGAGGCTCGAATCAGTGACCTTCAGGTTACTAGTCTGATCCTTGCCCACAAGGCCACGCGCATTTTCCTAATGTCAAATATTTCCTCACAGGACTGATAAACGAGCATTGATATCAGTAACGCAAAAGATTCTGCAAATACTGCAAATCTACAGCAACACACACAAGGTGAATTCAGCAGATCAGACTGCATCTATGGAAGTGAACGAACGGTCAACGGTTCGGTCCGAGTTCTTTCATTAGCACTGGAAAGGAGGATGGTAGATTGCAGAATAAAAAGGCAGTGGGATGGTGGACGAATTAGAAGGTGATAGGTGAAGCCAGGTTGAGGGTATTTTTGGGGGTGGTGGAGAGGAGCGTGTGCGGTTGGGCGGTGGAATGAAGTAAGAATCTGGGAGGTAAGAGGATAATATGCAAAGAGCTGGAGAATAAGGAATCTAATAGGAGAGGAGAGTAGACTACGGAAGGAAGTGGGACAAAAGTGGAGGTTACAGGCAGCAGTGTAGAGAGGATAAGAGGACGGGGGGGAACAGAAGAGAGACGTGGGAGGGAAAAATACTTGAAAGAGAAGTCGATGTCAGGTTGGAGGCTACCTAGACTGAAACCAGGGTGTCGCTCGCCCACCCTGAGAGTAGCCTCATGAAGGCGTAAGAAGAGAACATGAATCGAAATGTCGGAACGTGAATGGATAGGAGTAAAAATATTTGGCCACTCGCAAATTCCGCATCGTGGCATGAACTGGAGGTGCTTGAAAAAGTGGTCCCCAGTTTACCTCGAATCTCATCAATGTAGAAGAGGCCGCATTGGTAGCTCTGGCTACAGTAGACTGCCATGGCCGATTCGCAGGCGAGGTGTTGTCTCACTGCTCGTGGCCCTGAATGGAGGTGATGAAGCTATAATTTTTAGGTTGTCTTCATTCCATTTAGATTTACATTTTTTGATTCGAAAAAAACTGATGTCTTCACCCATCTTAGTACAAGTTTGATAATACTTCAAAGTCATTTACATAGCGATATCAGTCTAGAACCTAGCTTGGTTGTGAAATCAACTACTTATATCCTTTATAATAATATCCTTTTATTCATAGAACGGCCACTACTTTGTTTCACTGTGCGATCCGACCACATTTCATTACTTTCTGCCTTAAATGAAAATAAACTGCAACCATTCTCCAAATAGTCGCTCATGATGTAACTGTTCGCGCTTGGAAGGCTGTCAGCAATCGATACGTTTAAAGATTAAAGTTAAAAATCTGTTTTATTTAAAATTGTGATGACGCTTCTCATTTTTCTCTTTCCAGAAGGCAGACGCCATAGAACCGAAACACGGATATCGCAGGAAAACATTCGAAACTTTCAGTTGCGAGGAAGAAGAGGCTTTGAAGTCACTTTATAAAAAAAGTCCATTGTCTGTAACCTAAAAAAGCCAATAGTCCGGAAATCGATTTCTGAGACACATGTAAATTTTAACCACAAAGGCTTTCCGTGATATCATCAGGGCTCCCGTTAGTGCATTTCTATTCCCTGCTATTTGTAATTTCCTGGTAACCTGCACGAGGAGTTTGCTGTGGATCTTCAGCTGAAAGAAAACATTGAATCCTGGAGTGCATCACGGCAGAGGGCTGTTCCACCCGTTTCATCCATTAAGAATGAAAATATTTACGTCGCCGTTCTTACCTACATCCAGCACGGTAGCACTTCCTCTAACAGCTTGTTCTGTATACCTACCGTCCTCTGTCCATTAGAAAAGCATGCCGTGGCCAGTTCCGCTTTAATTATTTTCTCTCTCAGTTCACAACTATGTATTCCAGATTTGGATCCCCTGTATTGAGAAAAAGGCTGTGAACATCTTGTATATTAATGTCCGTAACATTTTTTTTTTCCTAAGGTTATTCCTCAGTCACCTGCACTCCAAAGTAAACAGTCCATGTCTACCGAATCTCTCCGCGCCACTGAAACATTCCATTGCAGGCATTGTCCCAGAGAATCTCTTTGCAATCGTTCTAACTCTACTACGTGCTAACTGTGGACCAGAAGAGCACACAACACTCCATAACTGGCCTAGCCATTGTCTACTGGTACTACATGATGCCCCAGCTCTTGTCAATATATTGCCAAGAGGGCAAGGTGGCTAAACGCCTTCTTATCTTGATCATGATGTGTCGGCGTTTCGTGCACGGTAAAATCCCTTTGTGCATTAACGCTTCTAATATCCCTCCACTATATCCTGTTAGTACTCATGGCAGAGCAAATCACAAGAGTTTCTGAAATCCAGAGTAGCAAACCGAAAACGTTGGAGGAACTCAGTAGGTCATGCGCCACTTCTTACAGGGGCTAACAGCCTTTGTTAATGGTGGAGGTCCGTGGCATAAAAGTTGAAAACTCCTGATATATGGAGAGGTAAAAACAATCAACGTTTCTGATCGAGACCCTTCATCAGTATTCGAAGAGGATATGCCCTTGATTAGCCTGGTTTCTTTTCTTAGGGAGAAGGAAGCAACGTTCCCTCTACTTATCTTCTAACGACAGCACAGACCAACAATTGCTCCAAGCAGGAAATTTTGCCATGGCTTGTAAAAGGATGATGTACGGACTGGCAGTTTATTAACATCGATCTACCAATTTCCACTCTGAGCTGACTGTTACAATTTCTAACAGCGTTGCAACTTGAAACACTGACTATGTAATACGATGAAGCTGTAAACAGTTACACGGTAATGTTTTTGGTACGTTTATAATTTGGAAATCATGTAGATTATATACACCAACACAATAAATTACAGGGTATTTCATGATTACATTTACATAGATTCCAAATTATATTAGCAAGTTGTGCAGGAGTGCTTCAGCTACCACGCGGGGGCGCACCCGCGAAGATTAGAGGGAACAGTGATACCAAGTGTATACAGAATGCATAGATGGGCGGTTGGTTTCCTGGTGAACTGAGCTGTGTCAATAACCTTCTTCATTTTTGCTGTCTTAGGCAACCTCCCACTATCAATATTTTGGGTATCAATAATAAGATATGACATTCGGCACTCTTACTTGAATGCAAAAATACAAACAATATTTATGAGTGGAAAGGTCGAAGGGATTTGAGATGCAAAGTGACCTGGGTGAACAAAGTCTATGAATGATTCGCGATGGGAAATCTAAACCCAGCCACCCATCATTCAGGCAAATCTTCAAGCAGCAAGTGGGCAGAAGGGGTCACAGGTAGGCGAGAAAACGAGGATGCAGATCAAGCCAATCAGCCGTAAGACTGTAATACCATAAGATATAGTATCAGATTCTGGCCATTTTGACGATGGGGTCTGCTCCACCATTTCTTGCTGAGACCGTAAGACCTTAAGAGCATAAGATACAGGAGCAGAAGTTGACTATTCGGCTCATCGAGTCTTCTACGCCTTACAATCGTCGGCTGATGCAATTCTTCCACCCACCCTCACTCCCCTGCCTTCTCCCCATACCCTTTAATGCCCTGGCTAATCAAGAACCTTTCTATCTCTGCCTTAAATACACCCGATTACTAAGACTCCACAGCCGCTCGTGGTAACAAATTACACAGATATACCACCCTCTGACCACATTCTAATTTCTCAGCATCTCAGTTCTAAATGGACATACTTCAATCCTGAAGTCGTGCCCTCTTGTACTAGATTCCCCTAGCATGAGAAATAGCATTGCCATATCTATTCTATTCAAGCCTTTTAACATTCGGAATGTTTCTATGAGATTTCCCCTCATTCTCCTGAACTCCAGGGAATATAGCCCAAGACCTGCCGGACGCTCCTCTTGCGGTAACCCTTTCATTCCTGGAATCATTCTTGTGAATCTTCTCTGCACTATCTCCAATGTCAGTATATCCCTTCCAAAATAAGGAGCCCGACGCAGCACACAATACTCCGTCTACTCTCACGAGTGCCTTATAGAGCTACAACATCACATCCCTGCTTTTATATTCTATACCTCCAGAAATGAATGACAACATTGCACGCACCTTCTTCACAACCGACTCATCCTGGAGGTTAACCTTTAGATTATCTTGTGCATGGACTCCCAAGTCCATTTGTATGCCTGCATAGTTAAAGGAGCGTTTAGTATCTTCTTTGATATTAGTCACTAGCTTCCTTTAATAATACATTTCTTCCTTTCTAATGACCTTCTTAGTTTCCTTCTGCGTTTTTTCAAAAGCTTTCCAATCCTGTATCTTCTCACTAGCTTTGGTATCCTTGTATGCCCTCCCTTTCGCCTTTACTTTGGCTCTGGCTTCACGTAACAGCTACGGTAGTGACCTTCATCACTTTGAAAATTTCTTCCTATCTGGAATATATCTGTCTTGTACTTCCCTCATATTTTTTGCAGAAACTCCAGCCATTGATGCTCTGCTCTCCTTCCTGCAAATGTCCCTTTCCAGTCAACATCGACCAATTCCCCTCTCAAACCATTCTAATTCCCTTTCTTCCACTGAAATACTGACATATTGGATTTTATTTTTCCCTCTCAAATTTCAATATGAACTCGATCATGTTTTGATCTCTGTTCCTTAAGGGTTCCTTAACATTAAGCTCTCTTATCACCTTGGGATCATTGCACAACACCCAATCCAGCACCGCCGATCCCCTATGGGCTCAACAGCAAGCTGCTCTAAGAAGTCCTCCCTTAAACATTCTACAAATTCTCTCTCGAGGTCCAGTACTGATCTGGCTTTTCCAATACACTTCCTTATTAAAATCTCCAACGATTATCATGGCATTGCCTTTCTGACACGCCTTTTCTATCTCCTCCTGCAATTTGAAATCAACATCCCGGCTGCTGCTTGGAGGACTATATACAACTACCATTAGGGTCCATTTATTTTTCCATTTCTTAACTGAACCCATAGAGCCTCCACATCTTCAATTCCTATGTTATCTCTTTATAATGATTTAATATGATTTCTTATACACAGAGCCACTCTACCCCTCTGCCTACTAACCTACCTTTCTGATACACCATTTAACGTAGGACGTGAGGATTCCAATGGAAGCCATCGTTCAGCCAAGTTTCAGCGATGGACACAACATCATATTTGACAATCTGTAGATGAATTTCAAGATCGTCCATTTTATTCTTTATGTTGGGTGCATTGAAACATAACACTTTCAGTCCAGTATTTGTTGTTTTCTGATTTAACTACACCACCCCTGTATTGCGCTGTAACTCATGCCAATGGCTGTGATTAAGCCTCATCTCCTGCCTGTTCTTTCTGTAATCTCTTTTGCGCTCTATCTTTGATTCATTTCTGTTCTCCCCTTTCTCGACCCTATCACGCCGGTTCCCAAACCCCTGTCAAATTAGATTAAAGATCCGAGACACCCCTTACCCTGGCACCTGGGAGGCAACGCTCAATGCAGGTACCCCTATCAGGCTGACAGAACCTCCTGTCTGTTCCTCTCACTATGGAATACTCTTTGATTATTGCATTCCTCATCATCATCTTTCCCTCCTGTACCACGGAACCAAGCACAGTGCCACAGACCCAATCGCCGTGGTCGCCCTCTATCAAGTCATCCCCCTCAAACGCTTCCAAACCAAGATAACGATTGTTGAGGGGGATGGCCACAGGGGTGCTCTCTATTATCTGAACTCTTCCCCTCGCTTCCCTGACCGTCACACACTTATCTAACTCATGCAGCCTCGGTGTGACTAGCTCCTTTTAGTCCCGCTGCATTTCCTGTTCACTCTCCCTACTAAGCTGTAGATAATCGAACCGCAGCTTTAGATCCCTAACACGGTCTGTCAGGAGCTGCATCTCGGTACACATGGCGTAGATGTGGCCTTCTGGGAGAATGGAAGATTCCCGGGATTCTCACATCTGACACCCAGAGCAAAGTTCTAACCCTACCAACATGCTCTCTATTCCTTAGAAACTGCAAAGAAAACCCCGAAACGAAGTCCACCTTCGTTTGACCTCGCCAAAGCCTCAATGAGCCAAAGCCTGTCGCTTCTACTCTCGCTACAGGCCTACTCCCGACATTCGCCTCTCCGCTTAACCGTTCTGCACTTTTATGTAGTTCGTCCAGCTCAGTTGCCACCGCTGATAGGCCTCGCACAATGGACTAACGCCCGCGAAGCTCTTGTTTTAAATAACTTAGATATCAGTACGGTCTTTAAGCAGGAATTTGCTACCGGAGCACTAAAAAGTGGCTATTGCACTTTCATTTAAAAAAGGCCCGCAAGTACAGGTGGCAAGCCAAATATCGGAGCTGGGAAAGATACTGGAATGAAGGACAGAATCTATCAGAATTTGAAAAGTCAAAGGATATAAAAGTGACAGTAAGCATGGATTTCTCAAGGAGAATCGTCTCTCACAAACTTGATTCAGTTGTCTTGTAGAGGCTATGCAGAAAATTGCTGAGAACAGGTCAGTCAACTCTATCTTAATTGAATTTTGCACGACGCCATACAACAGTCTAGTATAGAATGCTGGGAACACGGGAGCCAGAGTGAGCCAGCCAACTGAGCAGAAGAGCACAAAATTGGTTTCCTAGAGGAATCAGACGGTGATAGTGGAGATTTGGAACCAAGAGTAAAGGCTTTCCAATAGTGATGTACTGAAGAGGTAGGTCCTGGTTCCATTATTGTTTGACATCTCTAAAATATTTAATTGATAGTATTTTTAAGATGTTAGTACATTTCAGGATGCAGTGGAATCAGTGATATACCAGACAGTGAAAATTAACTAAGACGAGGAACTGGGAAAGTGAGCTAAACAATTGCAGATAGAGTTCAAGTGGGACATTTGCAAAGTGTTGCATTTTGGTTAGTTAAACTGGGGCAGGAATTGCGCAATGGATTGTCCTCGGCGTTGAAGTAGAGCACGGTGACTGAGAGATGTAGGCACGTTGATCCGTAAAATTGTCGACAGAGATGGACAGGCTGGTAAAGTTGTTTGTTACAATTAAATCAACAGTTCGGAATCCGAATCAGGTTTATTATCACCGGCATGTGTCCTGATGTTTGTGAGCTTAGCAACGGCAGTTCAATGCAATACACGATACAGATAACCAAAAATAAATAAATAAATAAAACAGATATATGAATCTATTAGAGTATATGTATATTAGTTCGATTAAAAAGATGCAAAAACAAAAATAATATGTATTTACAAAGTGGTAGTATTCACGGGTTTAATGTCCATTTAGCTCTCCAATGGCAGAGGAGAAGAAGCTGTTCCTGAATTGCTGAGTGTGTGCCTTCAGGCTTCTGTACCTCCTATTTGATGGCAACAGTGCGAAATTAGCATGCCCTGGGTGTTGCAGTTCTTTAATTATGGGCGCTGCCTTTCTGAGACACCGTTCCTTGAAGATGTGCTGAGTACGTTGTAGGCTTATACCCAAGATGGAGCCTACTAAATTTACGACAATCCGCAGCTACTTTCGGTTCCGCGCAGTATCCCACCACTCCCCCACCCCCATACCAGACAGTGACGCAGTTTGTCAGAATGCCCTCCACAGTACACTTACAGAAGTTTTTGTGTGTATTTGTGGACATACCACATACCTTCAAACACGTAATGAAGTATAGTCGCTGCGTTGCCTTCTTTATTTCTGCGTCGATATATTGGGTCTAGGTTAGATCCTCAGAGAGCTGGACACCCAGGATCTTGAAACAGATCACTCTCTCCGCTTCTGATCCCTCTATGAGGATTGGTGTTTATTCCTTTGTCTTACCCTTCCTGAAGTTCACAAGCATCGCCGTCGTCTTACTAACGTTGAGTGAAAGTAGTGGCAATGTGTACAGGATCTGGGACGTCATGTTCAACTGTACAAATCGTTGCTGAAACAGTGTATTGTGCATTCGTTGGTGAAAAGTAAGCTGTGGATTTTGATCGCCAACAACAGAAGAGATGCGATGAAGCTTGAGATAGTGCAGAAAAAATTGACAAGTCTGTTAGTAGGACAGCGTGATTTTAACTGTAGGAAGAGACTGGGGCTATTCATCCCTAGAGCACAGGTGGTTGCGATGTGACCATATATATGTAATGTCAGGAAGGGCGTAGGCAGGGGTATGATGACAGTCTTTTACCCGGAATCGGTTAACTGAAAATGAGGATACATCGATTCCAGGCGAGAGAGAAAATATTTAAAAGAGTCTAGAGAAAGTTTTTCAACAAAAGAGTATTTTTTTGAATTGAACAGAGTGCCCCATGAACCTATAGAACTAGGTACGATTCCAATGTGTGAAGTGCATTTAAATTAGTATAAAGATAGAATAAGTTTATTGTGGTGAGATCCAAACGCAGCCAAATGGGACGAACTGGGTTTTCAACAGTCCAATAACTCAATAGTTCCAAGTTAATATCAGAGAATGCATACGATATGCAACCTGAAATTACTGACCTTCGCAGACATCCATGAAAACAGAAGAGTACTCCAAACAATGAATGACGGCAGAAACGTTAGAATTGTGGTTAGAAGCGTTAGAAAACCTTAGAGGGCTTTGGGGAGCCTTCCCCAACCCCTTCCGCTCACAGGCACCACCTTCCCCCCACTGTTGTTCCTATCTCAGCAAGTAAACAGCAAGTGTGTGTGTGTGTGTGTGTGTGTGTGTGACAGAGAGAGAGAGAGAGAGAGAGAGAGAGAGAGAGAGAGAGAGAGAGCGAAAGAGAAAGAGGGGGGAGAGAGAGTGAGAGAGCGAAAGATGAAGAGAGGGGGAAAGAGAGTGAGAGAGAGACAGAGAGAGTGAGAAAGCGAAAGAGAAAGAGAGGGGTAGAGAGCGAGAGAGAGAGAGAGTGAGAGAGAGAGACTCCAGTAAATAAGCAAAGAGTGGGACCAGACCTATGGAATGAAATTAAGTGGGAAAAAACAACCTACCTGGAGTTTAGAATTGCAAGGTATGTTCTCCGACTAGAAGGGAATGATGGGAATCACATTCCAGGAGAAAACGAAGTACAGATACCTTATCATTTTCAAATACACTTTACAAATATTGACAAGATTGTTTTTAATTCAACAGATGCTTGTTAATTGAAATTTGTACTGAAAAAAATCCATTCAGCTTTTTGAAAGTACTGATAACAAAGAAAAGCTGCTGAGATGAAAGATTTGGGAAACTATAAATTTAGCCAAAAAAAAAGAGAATCACCAGTTAAAATTGATTTCGTAACGTGAAACGTAAAAGGTTCTCGGGAAAATCAAGGGTGAGAAACAAAGTTAAAGCTTTAGATTTATAACCGTTCATCAGATTACCAATCGGAAATCTCTGTTCTGTTTCTCTCTCCATCAAAATTCAGGCAGAGAAGTATTGTCACGAGAGCGCGTTGCGAACATTCGAACATCGTCCGATCTGTATTTCTCTCGGTTGAACGATGATATAAGTGTGCAAGGACAGATTTTTAATTGGCGGGTTTTCCCTGTCAAAAAAAAAACATCATCGCCGATGGTGGCGACCCTCCGGATTTATTTTTCATCCTGTAAGGTCTGTGGGGGCAAAACTGTTGGGAAACGTTTAAGAGGAATTAAGTTATTTTTCTTGGAATCATCGCATCTATGTAGTAGGCCGGAAGAGGAGACTACGACTGAACATATCAGACATTATCAGACAACAAGCACCTTGAATGGCCGGGCAGTAGACAGGGCGGGAATGGCTTATTGCTGTTCTTTTCTAAATTTCCTTTATTTGCTTTTATTTTATGACAATTGCCTCTAATGAATCCGAAAAACGTCGAAGACCAAAAATAATCATTTATTTTCCCAATTGTTACATGTGACATCGATCATCAACTCTTGGTGGATGCCAGAAACGAAACGTAGCGATGCTCTGGCCTACACACATTGATAATATATGGGTATGAACTGCAATCGGATTCTCAGCTTCACAGCTTCTTTGATGTTTTTACATCTGCGTACAATGTATGTTTGCTTTGATGTTTGAATGCCTGTGTGTAATTCGAATCAGAAATCTGCAGAGCGGCATAAGTCAGTTTGTCAGCTCCATTTCCTTTAGTCTGTGAAAGGAATCCAAAATCAGCGGTTAGTCGAGCATTTAGTGACTGACTGAATCACACGATTGTAAAATAAATTAGAGATGTATTCATAAGTAATGACAGTTAGTTGCTTACGCTTAATACACAATTATTTCAACGCTGCTTCAAGATTTCCCTTAATTATTTATATAACAGCATTTCTTTCCTTACTTAAAAGGAACTTTAACAAAATCAAGTTACGAGAGTAGAGAAATCCCTGAAGCAGCAGTTATGGTACAAAATAATTGTCTAAATTACAATACAATCGTATTTTCTGTCATATGTGTCTGATTGCCGCATCCTGTTTCGTTTATGGAGCTCACAGGTGTTTGCTCAGCCACACCTGCCAACACAGTTCCAAATGCACATGGGAACAGTGTAAATTACATATGAAATTAAATTCGTAAAAGCAAGGAAAAAAGTAATCTCTAGAGATTCTGCAGATGCTGGAAATCTTGAAGAATACAAACAGAATACTGAAGGAATTCATTTGGTAAGGCAACATGCAAGAAGGTAAATAAACTGTCGATTCTTTCTGACAGAGACGCTTTATAGGGATAGGAAATGAGGGAATAGAATCCAGAATATAAAGGTGTGGAAGGGGTGCCGGAAAAGTAGCAGGTGACAGGTGAAACCAGCTGAGTGCGAAGGTATATGGATGACTGGGGTCGGAATGACGTAAGAAGCTGGGAGGCGTCGGGTGGAAAAGGTAAACGGTGTATGAAGGAGTCGGAGAAGGGAGGACAGTGGAACCTGCAAAATGGAAGAAGGAGAAGCACGGAGTTGGAGGGCAGCCTGGTGGGCAGATGACGAGAAGAGAAAAGGTGAAACGGAGAATGGAAAAAAGAGAGAATGGAATGATGGAGAAATTCCCAAAAGTTAGAGAAATTGACATTTATGCCTTCAGGTTGGAGTCTCCACAAATGGAAGAAAATACTATGCTTGTACCAGACCGTTAAGTTGTTTCACTGAAAGGCGAATAGCTATGACTCACTTTATATTTTGTTACAGTGTCAACGGAATCCTCAAGTTTGTAAAATTAACTTCCTCTTGGATGATTATATATGTATAAATATGAACCCACTGGGGTACTCCGGTTTCCTCCAATGACTTACAAGCTAGGAGGTCAATTGGTCACGTGGGTGTGACTGCGCGGCATGGGTTAGTTGTACCGGAAGGGCGTGTTACCGTGCTATATCTCTAATGCAAATCTATATCACATTCACGCTAATGTCTCTGCTTTACCTGGGAATAGATAACGCGCTCCTCATGTTGTCAATCTTTGCGAAATGGTTTGTTCTCCCTATGGTTTATTGAAGCATAGGCAGTGGTGTGCTCAACCGATGCTTGTTGAGCCTGTCAAAAAAACATATTTAATACATCTCACTGATGCAGAGCTCAGTGATCATAAACTAAATTAAGTTGTAAAGCCTAACACCAAGGATTAACATATTGTTGGAATAACATTTTGTCTGCGCACAATGATACCGCCTATACATCATACCGGAGGTGGGTTCTCGACCATTTCAGGCTGGAAGTCGCTATGTTCAAATTTTCAAATCACCGCTTATAACACTCCTAGGAATAGGATGGCGTTCTCAGTTCTGGCCACCTCTCTTTTCTTTTACTATTTCTTACATCGCTCTAATTTCTGTGCTTGGGCACAGGCCCATTGTCTATCTTTTACGCATGCGTCGAATTATCATAATCATTGCCCTGATCAGAACTCGTCCCTACGGTGCAAACTGATACTTACCACTCACTTTATTTAGGTTAAGGATATTGGAGCAAATGACAAGTCCTGATGCGAAGTCTCGCTTAACTCGAGCCGGAAACACGGCAGCGGCATCCTAATCCTCCTTTGATTTCATTGGGTTTACTGGTAAATCACTTAAATTACGATCGAAACAGGTAGAGCAAATGGACGTAGTCGTTTGAGTAAGTGATAAAAATGTCATTTGTTCTGCTGAAATAATGGCACAGAATTCCGGGGTAATAAAGTAATAGTAAAAATTTATCATGAATGCTTCATCTTCAACTTGGATATTACTCTAAGAAGCAGCCCTACATTTCCGGAAGTGTTACGAACACTGGTAGAAGTTATAGCAGAATTCTACCATAATGAAATCAGTGTTTATTACTACCTTATCTTAGTTGCTGCAGTCGCTTCCTTTGCAGCTAGAGTTGCCAGGTAAAATTAAAACTAAATGCGTTAAATTGCGGAAAGTGATTAATGAACCACAAGAGGAAAAATGTTATCATGAAAATGAATCCAGGTAGCAAAAAAAAATAACATTGAAGTGCTGGAAACATGAAGTAAAACAGAGAAATAGAACACACAAAATTTTAGTAGATCTGAAACCACCAGTTAAAGAGAAATAGTTAACGTTCACGTTGCAATCTGCGGAAGGGTTTTCAATCTGGAATGTCAACTGGTTCTCTTTCCAAAATCGGTCAGTAGCGACAGATTATTTTCTGCTTTGGATCCAAATGGGAGGCGACAATAATTTTATCCTTTTTAGGCTTTGCTTCCCACATTGAGGATAATACTCATTCAGAAGGTGTCATGTGGAGTTTCGTTTAACACATGGTTATCATTGTTCACCACATACTACAAGGTTTTATTGCAAGTATATTCGATTCCATTGCAGGTTAGGCACTGCTGTGTTGATCTTTGTTGCGGATCGCGGTTAAAACTGCATTTAATGTTGTAAACACCATCTCAACAAAACAAGATTTCGTTACATTTTTACCTTGCTTAATGTCCGTCAGATCAAATGTAACACACATTACGAATTGATTCGTAAAAACACAAAATGAAGGGTTTCGGCCCGAAACGTCGTCACTACCTCCTCTCATAGATGCTGTCTGGCCTGCTGAGTTCTGCCAGCATTTTGTGTTTTTATTTATTTCCAGCATCTGCAGAATCACTCGTGTTGCCTACGAATTGATTCCTGCACGTACTGTACTTTCCCATTGTCCAGTCAACTGAGATTCTTGTAAACTAGCATTTAGTAGTCTCTCACAGTCTCAGATGTGTGCTGAATTGTTCATCAAAACTGACCTTCCAAAGGTAAATATTACCGATCCACCTCCAATCCAACCGGTTATGAACTGATGTGGAACACTTGAAAGGATACAGGAAGCAGATGCAACGGAAACTTTCAAATAAATCTTGGATATATTCTTAAAAATAAATATTTTACGGGGAAAATAGTTTTATTTTCCCTACTACGCTCCAAAGTGTTATGGAATAAAATAGATTCATGATATCTTTGCTATGCGAATATCCCGCTCTGAAACAAGACGAGTCGCTTCACCTACCGTGTCTACATTCTGACATCCGTCCGAAGAATTTGCCTTAGCCCCTTCAGAAAAGAAATCAAAAAGAAATGATTTGCATTGTAAACATTGTACATTATTCTTTTGATATCTATCGTGTAAGTGGAACTGCTGAAGGTACGGATCTTTCAGAAAGTATTTGTTGGTAACAGTTGTGCTAATATACTGTGTTTTGCATTAACCTGCTGCTGTGCTCAAAAGGCTTTGGCTTTCAACGAGGCTGTAAAGTGATAATAGCTTAACAGCGGCGGTAACCAAAATGGAAGTTAAAACCAATGAGACGTACATAACTTGGTCAATGTTATTTACAGAATCAGAGGGTGTTTAGATCTACGCCAAGTCGCTTACGTTTCAAAATACGGATCTGCCATTGTATTAACAAAAGTTATTTGAAGAACTCCGAAGGGATATAACAACATTCGTAAATCAGATGTAACATATTTCCAGTGGACTGGTGAAATAATTGAATTTTAAGATCAAGCATGTATTTTGCCAGAATATTATCACTGAAATCCGGCTTCGAAAATCGCGATCTATGTCCAATCATTCTGTAAATGTCATTTACAGTTTTGTATTTAAATGTCATTAACGCTTCTATTTTGTACGAATAGAGGTGATGTTTCTCAGCGATCAGTTTTCTTACCGTGCGATCTCTTTAACTTGAGTATCAGCAAAACTATTATCAGAACTAAAATTGCCGATCCGCCCACTGCACGTGCGAGAATCAATCTGTTATCAGCGCCTTGAAAAAGAACCGTAAAGCATTTATACATCCAAAACATATCCACACATGAGAAGCAACAATGCAAACTATTATATCGGGTCGTTTCAAATCTCACTACACACTGATAGGAAAATGGCAGAATATACTGTATAGAACAAAGAAATCTGGTTTTTAGTTTCTCCAGACACATTCCAGCTATTTACTATGACTAAGAATAGGCTCGGCTGCTTCTTCCTATACTTCACTTGACAATAGATATCAGCATAACAACTGAACGTTTAATCATCCAACCTAATACACGTCTGTTCTCGATTCAACCTTTTAAGTCACGTCTGTCAAGGACATTCTTTTGTACAATCAAACCCCTATAGATAACTTGTAGACTCGTCAAAGGAGTCCCGGTGCAGCAACAAATCGCTCAATGCTAAAATCACACGTAACTTCATGAGTTTATAACACTGTACCCTCTAAGCCTCCTGAATGTGCATCGAGCATATTAAACGTATTTTCCCACTGTTATGTTTTCCACAGCTTTACGAGTGACAACCCCGAATTAATGGAAAACTGCATAATGAAACTATAGATAAACACGAGTCATCCATTTGAACTGCGTTGCCCACTATTACTGGAATATAATTACGCAGAGACTGAATTTTGTGATAGTCTGTTCACAGTTTCGCTCCCTATGCATTCATTCCAGGTGGCAATTAAGTGTCATGCCTCAGTGTTCAGGAATTCCTATCTTGATTCTGATTTTGCCCCATGTCCACATTTTTTCGGTTAAACTATATCAATTAATTACACCTTCTCTCACCAGCAGATGGTTTCTCCCTTTGTTATATCACCATGCGATTTAGAGTTTAAGTTTTGCATTGTCTCACCTTTGACAAATGAATAGAAGTGTGTTACCTTACACGTACTACACGAAATCAGCTACTTAATTCATCCTACACGATTTAAGTTGAGGGTATAAGACATTTGTTTTTAAACACTATTCACATTGAATGCTGAAATTTAGATTCTATTATTGGGCAATTAATATTCAATATTTAACGCTCTGGACAAAAGATTTGCATGAAATTCAATGTCCACGTTGGGTGAACCTCGAGTGCGAGTCTGTAAAGGGGTTCACATTGGCTTCTATTCTAGGGGCCTCGCTTCCCTTTGCACTTACCAAACTGAATAAACAACGACTAGTCCAATAACTAAACATGCAATACGAATATGGTTTCAATTTCGTAAATTTTTGGATTGAATAAATTTATCCTATCAAGTCCTATTATATCCAATTTTTCTTCCAACCATTCAGAACTGATCAAGCCTTTCTTTTATGGAAAACGACAGGAATAACATGTTTCCGTGATTTATTCATGGAAAACTGTCTTATGTGTTCTGAACAGTTGTCTAATAAATATAATTTGCCTAGATCACATTTTTCAGATATTTACAGATTAGAAACTTCTTGAATGTTATTTTATCTACTTTTCTGATCCCACATCAAACTGAAATTACAGAAAAAATTAGGTTTAAACCCCTATCAGAAGAGTTTAATAGCAATTATTTCTGATCTGATTACGAAAATACGTCTAGCTACATCTGAAAAAATTAAGAATGAAAGAGAGAACTTCAGGTATCATTACCCACAGAGAAATGGGAGAAAATACTCCAACTTGTTAACACTTCTTCAATTTGTGCTAGGGACGCTTTGATCCAATTTAAGGTGATTCATAGGGCCCATATGTCTAAGGATGTTAGTTCGTTTTTATTGTCGTATAAATCCTCTCTGTGACAGCTGTACTTCTGAGGTGGCTTCCTTGATACATATGTTCTGGTCCCGATGTTCACGACGCAATCAAGACTCCATTTTACCTTGCTCCAGGATGTAGCTGAAATTGACAGGCACCGTGAGGGAGACATGCTTTATCATATTTTTAACAAATGTCCAGAAGTTTGCTACCTTACAACTATTGCACAATTTCAACTTCTTCATTCGTGCTACACGGTTTACACTGATGGGAACAACACATTAGCTTTTGATCACCTTTCACGTTTTCTATTTACTCTCAATTACTGATCTTTCAATTTAGTCATTCTTCCGTGGTAGCTGTTCAGTTACTGTTCTTACATGGTCACAGTGACCCCACCACTATCACTTGTAAGCGTTTCCATCTTATATTGAGCGCAAAAGATTCTGAACATGCTAATATCCAGAGTTCCACAGAAAATCCTAGAACTCAGCCGATCAGGCGGATCTAAAATATCGACGTTAAAGGGCGAGACCCAAACTCGTGACTCCATCAAGACACAATCTTACCTTGCTCCAGGATGTAGCTGAAACCGGCAGGCACCGTGAGGGAGACATGCGACACCAGACAGGTGTAAACATCTTTTCCCAAAGTAGATTGCGTGATTTCCAATAAACTAAAAGCTTCGTACAAGCCATCCACTCTCCGGTTTGTCACACTTTCTATTCCAATGCGAATTTCTTTGTTATTTCTTTGCCAAACGATTTCTAATTTCTCCGGGTAGAAGGCAGCCGTTTTACAAAGGAGCTTTCGAAGAGACGAAAACCCTCCAACAGGAACAATTTCCAATGGAGTTGGAGGAGCTTGAGTAAAAACAAAGTTATATTGGGTATTTTCGATCCATTTCAATGCAGATAGATTCCTTTATCTCCCCGCAACTAGCATGACACTTTAACTATCAAATGAGTTATCCGCCAGTATTAACCAGTATTTAATAAATTCTTTCAATTTCATGTTCTGTTTATTGTTGCTCAACCATACGCACACACCGCTAAGTGAAGCATTGTTCTTCTGGGGCCAAGTTGTAAAATACAGTACAGTATATATAATCATACACAGCAAATGTAGCTACCATCCAGAACATGCAGTCACTAAATAAGCAGAATAAATACAGTCACACTAGGAGACGGATGAAAGGAAGAGTTCAGAGAATACACCTCGACGGCGAAGCTAAGAGGTCCGAAATGAGGAAGAGATTCTCTTTTGAATGGTATTTTAGCTTTTTTGCACAGTTGGGCTTGCGGCGGGCGTTAGCCTTGGAAAGCTGGCTACTTTTGGATTTTGCATTTTGTATCAAGACTGAGCTACAAAACCCAAAGTATCACAGATTTCTATAGTACGAATGCACATGGAGTTTAATATTCTGGTTGCTCAACTGCTCTGGGAGTGTTCCAGGTCTTGGGATTGAGCTTTTCAGTCATAAACATTCAGTAATGGAGCTTTCCCCGGAATGTGAACCATTCCTGCAACAGATCCCCCGTATTGAATTTGGCAAAACATCTCCTCCGTGAAACAGCCAGGAACGCAAATGCAAACTGATATAGTTCCATTCTTTCTAAAACCTGAATTCCTGCAGCAAAATTGTCCATAGTGACTTGGCACAGCTATAGGATCGTTTCTGGAAATGATAAGCCCAATTTTAAGGATTTGTAAACGTGGACTGCTTCCGCTACAGCTATGGTCGGTGTCTAACATGGGAGATTCAATAGTTAGATTGCTTTATCTGCTTATCACAGTAGTTAGGATTTCGCTGTGCCTAAAATAGCCATCCGGAGCTCACCGTTACCCGACTCCACTTCCCACGCCTATACCGACGTCAACGTACTTAGACTTCTCAAACTCTAGGTGAAAGACAATCCTATGGGGGTTAACCGAAGGGCTTCTGCAGATACACTCAGCATAAAGGGATAGCGACAGAAGAGATTGATCCATCTGAAGATCAGTGGGTTCAACAATGCATGGAGCCGAAAGAGATGAGGGGAGATCTGATACATATCAATTTGTATTTATTCGGGAGACGTACACAGAGACTCTACAACTAAAGAAAACCAGAAGCAATTTCATGGCCCATATACGGATTAGAGCCTTGAGGCAAATTAGGGTGCAGAACTCCCCAAACATGGCAAGGTGTCCCATCTGACCTCGTTGGAAGCTAGTGCAGAAAATGAAAGGGCCCCGATAGAGGTATTCAGAATGTCCTTACTCGTGGGTGAGGTGCTGGAAGACTGGGGTATAACTAATGTTTCAAGACCATATAACTATTGGATATTGGAGTCAAATTAGTCCATTTGGCCTACCGAGTTTTTTTTCTGTGCCATTTCATCATAGCTAATAATTTCCTCTCAGCCCCAATCTCCTGCCATCCACGTAGTTGCTTATATCCTAACCAATCAAGAAGTTACGTCCTAACCTCTGCTTTACATATCCATAAAGACTTGGTCTCCATAGCTGCCTGTGGCAAAAAAAAAATCCGCAGGTTCTACACTCTCTAGCAATAGGCATTCTGCTTCATCTCCTTTTTAAAAGGATGCTCCTCTATTCTGAGGCTACGTCCTCTGGTCCTATATTCTCCCACAGTAGGAGACATCCTCTCCACATCCACTCTATCAAGTACTTTCACTTTTCAATATGTTTCAATGCAGTCGTCCCTATTTTTTTCTGAATTCTAGTGAAAATAAGCCCAGCGGCATAAAATGCTCTCATATGACTAGCTATTTAATTCTGCAATCATTGTTCTGAGCCTCCTTCAAACCTTCTCCAGTTTCAACACATTCTTTCCAAGATAAGAGGTGTAAAACCGCTCACAATGTGTCGTGACGCCTCACCAGTGCTTTATAAAGTCTCAACATTACATCCTTACTATTATATTCTGGTGCTCTTGAAATGAATGCTCTTATTGCATTTGCCTTCATGACCACAGACAGAACCTACAAATTAACTTGTATGGAATACTACACACGGACTCGGAAGTCCCTTCGCACCTCCATGTTTTTGTATTTTCTTTCCAGTTAGAAAATAGTCAAAACTTTCATACCCTCTACCAAAGTGCATGGCCACACACTTCTCGACACTGCATTCCATCTGCCACTGCTTTACCTATTCTCCTAATCTAAGTCCTTCTGTAGCCTCTCTATTTCCTAAAAAAACTACCTGCCTGTCTGCCTCCCTTCATATCGTCTGCACACTTTGCAACAAAGCCATCAATTCCATCATCCATATAATTGACAGATAACCTTAAAAGAATCGGTCACAACACAGGCCCCTGTGGAAGACCATTAGTCACGGGGCTCACTTTATTCTCATTCTTCGTCTCTTACCAAGCAACCACTGCTTTATCCAGCCTGAAATCTTTCCTGCAATACTTTGGAGTCGTAGCTGGTTAAACAGCTTGAGCATGTTACCTTGTCAAAGGCATTCTGAAAAACCAAGTACACAACAACCGATTCTACCTATCTTTATCTATCCTGCTTTTCATTTGTTAAAATAATTCAATCAGATTTGTCAGGCGAGAGTTTCCCTTCAGGAAGTCATGCTGAATATGGCGTGGTTTATTATGCGCTTCCAAGTAACCTGAGGCCTGACCCTTAATAACGGACTGCAACATCTTGTCAATCAATGAGGTAGAGTGACTGGCCTACAGTTGCCCTTTTCATGCTTCTCTGCCTACTTGCAGAGTGGAGTGGCATTTGCAATTTTCTAGTCTATCAGAACCATTTAAGAATCTAGTAATTCTTGAAAGACCTTTAATAATGCCTCCACAATCTCATCAGCAACTTTTTTCAGAATCGGGGGATGGACATCATTGGTCCAGGTGAATATCCTACTTTCAGCCCTTTCAGTTTCCCAAGAACATGCTCTCCAATTATGTCTCTAGTTCTGCCTTTGCTCAAGATGGACTCTCGGAATAGGCGGGGATATTATGAACTAGTTGGTATTACAGAAAAGTGGGTAATTTATTGGAAGAAATTCTAAAGAATGAGATATATAAATATTTAGATAGACTGGGCTTCATTCAGAATTGATAACATTGTGTTGTGCAAGGACGTCTGTGTCTAACCAAACTTGATGAGCTTTCCGAGGGGGTTACCATGGATCTTGATGAAGGATAACAGTGGATATGGTCATCATGGATTTTAGCAAGGGCTTTGGAAATGTTCTGCATGGGGGTGGTGGGCTGATCAAGTACGTTCGCTTGGCTTTCAGGATGAAGAAGTAAGTTGTATCTAACGTTGGCTTCACGGTTGAAGCCAGAGTATGCTAGTAGATGGTAGTCTCTGAACGAAGGCCTTTGACTAGTGCTGTGTCGCATGGCTCTCAAAGCTTGCAGCATCTTATCGACCAGGTGGGCTGAAAATGGCACACAGAATTTAATGAAGGTAATTGTAAGTTGTTGCATTTTGAGAATACAAACAGTCTCGGATATACACAATGAACGAGACTGGCATTGAGTAGTGCGGTAAAACATGATCTTGGAATATAGATTGATAGTTCATTGAAAGTGGAGTCAAAGGCGGATGGTATCGTTAAGATAACCTTTGTCATATTGGCTTTCATATATCAGAGTATTAAGTATAGAAGTTAGGATGCTATGCTGAAGTTGTATTCGACTTTAGTGAGAACAAATTCGGAGTATTGTTCGCAATTCTGTTGACCTATCTGCAGGAGAGTTATCAATATGATTGAATTAGGATAAAGAAAACTTACAAAGAGGTGGCATGAATTTGAGGACATGAATTATGAGGAAAGGTTTAATAGGTTAGGATTTTTTTCCATGATTCGAAAGAGAACGAGCGAACATTTGATAGAGGTATAGAAAATTATGAGGAATGTAGATATGGTGCATGTAAGCCTACTTCATCCACTGAGGTTCGGTGAGAATGTAATTGGAAGTCATAGCTTAAGAGTGAAATGAGAAGTATTAAAGGCGAACCTGAGGGGAAACGTCTTCACTCAGACTCTGATGCTATTGTGGAATGAGCTGCCAGCGGAGGTGCTGATTGTGGGTTTGCGCTCGCCTCTCTACCCGTTACTATATAACCCTATCAAAATTCACCTCGATATTGAGAGGGCTGTATTTTTCCCCATTTTGTATGGTGAAAGAAGTACAGATTTGCTAATCCTGCATGACAAAAATTGGAATGACAATTTGCAGTGCATGCGACAAATTGTTAATTGATGTTGGAATTAACTCGCTTGGAGCTGAGTATTATTCCTCACTACTTGTTGATGCGGAAATTGAGCATCTTACTAATGCATAGAGATTATTCTATTGAAGTATTAATATTTTGCGTCCTCTGTGATGACGAATCGAGTTATCCAACTCTAGCTATTCAAATTGATATTAAAATTATTTCACACTATTGCTTGTAAAACAATACTAACCTTGCTTGATGAAAAATGCACAGAGCCGAAAATCTCAAAACAGCCACACTCACCAAACACAGTGAGCTTGGTACCACTTCCACTTCTGAAAGATCGTTGCTGACACTTTGCTTCACAGTAATACATTCCGGAGTCGGGAACTTGGACATTCCAGAGTACAAGTGTTCCCCTTCCACTTTCTACAGTAAATTGTCTTCTGTTGTTCCATTCTAAAAATGTCTTCTCGCCTTCCCTCCACCAACGAGCGTCAACAAAATATTTTGATAGTGGAAGTTTGCAGGACATGGTAACATTCGCACCACGCGGGACGGCCAGGTCCGGAGGGAACTGAGATACTTCGCTCGGAGTTACTTTGACGGCTGCCGGAAAAATAAGCAAGAATGTTAGTAACAGTTAAACACAATTAATTAACAAAAATTAAAGACGTAAGTCACTGGACATCTAAGCGAAAGACGAACGAATAGCTGAAACACTGTAAGCAGATATGCTGCGGGCACCCAGGATTAAATATTCTAAAATAGAATATTCAGTTCGGAAGCGGCATGTATAAATCAGCATACTTAGCCAAGTAATGGCCAGAATTGCAATATACGAAACCCTAAATTTCTCCGACATCTTACAGAAACCGTATCGACCAATTCCTGCAACGCAAGTGGTATTTTAAAAATTTGCTGGAGGAAAAGAACTTCGTGAGGAAATGTATTAATCATGTAAACATGTCGTAGGATGACGCAACCGCAATGCAGAATAATGTGGTTCAGATTTAAAGTCTGTCTGGGCTGGGAGGGAGATAAGAACGCTTACAGTTCTAATTATTTACATGGCCTACCTAGTACTTTCCTGACTATGTTGAAAATGTGTATTCCCGCCAAATGTTGAAAGCAGATTCCGGAGGAAAGTTGAAATGTTCATTGTAAATATTTTGCAAATAAATATGTAATGCTACCAGAATGGCTTCTTTCTGTTTAGCAAAGTTCTGAGATTCTATAGAATTAACATGTTATTTGCTTCGCTTACTGCAGTACTTCTGCTCCTAATTAAACAATAAAGAAACCGTTTCATCTCGCCAAATTGGTTTGATTCTCACCTCCTATCAAAGAATTATGCTTACACAAGGAAACGGGGGGAATCCATGAGCCTCTGATGAACATTGTATCATGCTGCAAATAGGTTTTGTTACACAAAGTAAGATCGCCTAAAGATACTTTCTGAACGTGTGTAACAGTACCCGTTATTCTAATAATTGTGTTTTGTGTATTACATTCACCTTCATCTTTTGTGAATCTTATCCCCTCTCATCTAAAGTGTGTTGTATCACCTGTCTGAGTTACATTGTGCTTTCAGATACTTCAGAAGTACTGGCTACAAAATCTACCTCAAGCTATTTACTTACTTTTTGCTCTGCACTCGATTCTGAAGATAACCATACGTCTCAGTGCCATGGTTCTACCTCCAGCATTGCATCACTGAACGGATTTCTCCATACATGAGTAGGTATTGTGTGTATAACCATATCGAGTACCTGGATGACAGTTAGAATCAATTCGGAATTGATTTACTTCGCTTCTGTTCGTCATAATGAAGCAATTACACCAACCGAGCATTTAGACTGAGGAAAATATTTCCTTCTCATTGACGTGACTCCATAATAGCGATCATCGAAAATGTTCTTAATTTCAATTCAGATTCGTAATATTATGAAAGCCATGAATTTTATTTATACAGTCCGTGAACATGATGTGGATCAGAACACGTTTCTATGTTTGTTGTTAATATTGTGTTAGGTGCCAGATAATCCGATCAAGGGAGAAGCTTTGAAATAAAAATATTTATAATTTAAATCAAAGTTAATTCTGTGATTTATTTTGGAAGATCCAACACAAAGGAACATGCAGCTTCGAATCAACAAATGCATTGCAAATATAACCAACTTATAGTGGAACGTTTCTGTAGAATTCCATTACTCAACTTGTATGCTTCGCAATATTGTTTGAAGTAAACCCAATACAATTCGGTTCTACGACTCACTCATATAATTTAATCGCTGAAGGAACATCAGGTTGATATTTGGAGACAAGCTAAACAGTGGAATGTTTTTTTGAACCTAAATTTTCTTTTTTGTCTCCACCTTCATTTTCGCATTATGCCAATCGCTTTTTTTTTTTTGCTTTTGTTCTCTCTCTGTTTTTCAACTATTTCCAGATAATTTCTGTTCTAGTTGCTTCCCTTCTGTTCACTTGTGAACTCTGGTGAACCTCCGGAATACTGCGAGTCTCCAAGGTGATATTTCCTGTTGACAATTTATTTCTCCCTCATATCTCCAAAGAAGCAATGCTTCTGAATAAAAAGTACGGGCATTTGATACAACAGGCATTATCTTTCAGCCTCCGTATCAGAGAACTGAAAATCATTTTTATTCAGCAGTGGTCAGAAATCTATTCAGTTACCTCTTTTGATATTTGCTAAAAGACGTAGAATTTGGAACGTTAGCTCTATGGGAATGGTCAAAATTTGAAAGAAGATAGAAAATAAGTAACCACCCTCGTGACTTTATATTAGGAAAATTGATGGTTTATATTTGTGAAGCAAATTATTTTGATTATTATCCCTGCTTTAAATGCTTGCACACAGGCCGATATGGCAATAAAATATGACGAATTTGCTGAACTTTAAAAAGTTTGTTAAAAATCTGCAGTTGTGAAATAATAAGTACAACATTTGAATTCCCGCGAATATCAAGATAATTTGACAACTACAGCTAATGGGCGTTGGCTGAACTCAAAACATTAAGTAAATGGCAGGACAGTACTTTCCAAAAGCGATCCATTTGACAATAAAATGGAGACAAGAAGCTTCCGACACTGGAACATGGAGCAACACAATAAGCGCTGGCGGAACTCAGCGCGCCAGGCAGCATCATGGGTGGGAAATAGCCAGTCGACGGCTGGGGCCGAATCTCTTCATCTGCACTTCATTGTTTAGCTAGGAAATAAGATAGTGAGGAACATAGAAATTAAATCTTCTAGTCTTCATCCTTGGTCTTCTCCTTTCCGTTTTTGTAACTGTTGGAAGTTCGAAATAATTTTAAAAGATTTTATTTTTTATTATTTAAATAATTTATATGTGCATACTTGAAACTTTATAAATGATTTAAATACTTTAAAAATAAACGTTCTGTCACTCGAGTTAAGATCAAATATTGTCTCTCAAGTTACATCTCCGTTTTATATGTGTGGGTCGTTTATACACCCGAACGCCCTGGACACCGTCCATAATGGTAAACTCTTATAATGTACATGGCCTCGTTATACTGCATAGAACATTCCAAATATTCTATGATCTCGAATGCGGAGAGTTGCTACAGATAATATTGTTCTGATATCTTGCCAAGGTTACTAATGAGTTCTGCTGGGATACGACTCACCATGATCAACACAAGTTGAAACACACAGAAGAAAAGTGAATGTAGAAGGTTTTGGAAATAACCGATTAGTTTGGCACCTTCGGTGGAGAGAAAAGTCTGCTGGGAAGTTTTCACCATGCAATAAACCCGAAAACATATTAATCTGGCATTTTCTACAGTTGTCTCCTGAGTTCGCGTGGACTCTAAATTTGCAAAATCTAAAACATTTGCGTCCTTCCTCAGGCAACTCACGCACACCAGATACTACCCAGCTCATTTACTACCTTGTTTCTTTCCATTTGTCATTTATAAATAAAATGAAACTTCGTGATCCTAGGACAAGCTCCAAATGCTCACCAGTTAGCCCTTTAGTACAATATGAGTTTTTTTTCCTGAATCGCAGCTCTCGAGCGTTCACGCTCGAATCATTTCAACGTACAACTCAAAAAATTATCTTCAATTCTCATTTTGTTAATCGACTCTGCTGTGGAACATTTCTGATACGCTTTTGACAATGATGAATTTAATAAATTCACCATCATAACATGCCAGTGCCCACAATTTCAATATAGTATTTGTTTTAACTGAGATTCAGAAGATTTCTTCCGTATTTAAACTGATATATTTCAAAACTTTTATCCACGTTCCAGATCTCGGCTCTTGTAACTACACACGGTAAAAACACACTTAATTCGCCATTCAGCATTCTGAGAATTTAAACGGACAGAAAATGCTATGCATATATAAACAATACTGGTCTAGCATTTCTTTAGGATTTGTGCTTACATTAATACAAGGCAATTTGTCCTCATTTGTTCTCACTATCTAATCTTAACCTTAGAAACATAGAAACATAGAAAATAGGTGCAGGAGTAGGCCATTCGGCCCTTCGAGCCTGCACCACCATTCAGTATCATCATGGCTGATCATCCAACTCAGTGCTATCACCTAAATTCCGAGAGGCAACTGCTTTAGCTGAATATAATCAACAATTCTTCAACTGGACATTTTCACGACACATTTGTTCGGCGGATAAAAAGAGAGTTTCTCTCCTGGCATTGACTTTACTTTGTGTATTCGAGTTCTGAAGAACGGTCTCGGTCTGAAATGTCGACTGTTTATTCAATTGCATCGATGCTGCTGGAAGTGCTGAGTTGCTTCAGCATTTGGTGTACTGTAGCTCTGGATTTTCAAGATCAGCAGAAAATCTTGTGTTTGTAAATTTAATCCTGCCTAGGATTACAAATTGCAATTATTCGATGTTCTTAGAAAAATATTCGAATACTTAAAACGGGTGTTTAACTGATATAAAAATGGTTGCTATACATTTGTTATTTTTAAATGGTATATCGTGAGTACAGAAGCACATGCTTTTCAGAAATAGCTTTACACGTAATTAACTTAAATGAAGTTTCTTAATTTTCACTTATGCGTTAAACGCGATAACGTGGTCACGGGCAACTTACTCGCCTGAGGCGGTGAAACTTCTGACCGCATGGAGTTTCCATGATGTCACCAGCTAACTGTGAGTGCATTTACTTTGCTGTGTGTGCTCTTGTTTGGCAAATACATCTGTACTGGGTGCATCTTGTCACTGCAAAGGTAGAGAAGTTCTCAACTACATACACAATATTGCAGAATAGGTTCTATACATGCGGTTTGAACGTTTATTTAGATATAGTTTTAAAATCGCTACCATATCTTGATGGGGAACAGCAAAAAGACTAATTTTAAACACGTTCTGATTCTGAGCCCTTCAGGTAATATGACTCGTGAGTGAGCCGTTAAACTGAGAGAAAAAAGTTAGGTTACCAAAAGGAGTACAAAAGAGAAGAGAAACACTACATTCCAGAGTTAAGGTTCGGCATTGTTCGCCGTGGAAGAGAAAGGATCATTCGGGGTTGGGGAACTGGGTAAACCGCAAATCAGCCGAGGTATACTTTTAGCTCTGGGGGTGGACCTGAACCAGGAGCAACAAAAGCACAGAGAGATTTGAAAGGATAGATGACAATTAAAAAATCCCTGTTTTGTTTCACTAAATGGCAGAGTGGATCGGTCAGTGCGTGGATTTCAGATAAACGGGTCGCATACACATATCATAACCAGTCACGCAGTGATGTAGACCAGTTCTTAGAATTAGACATCCACATTGGCACGCATATACAGTCCCACAGTAATGTCCTCTCGCACAAGAGTGCACAAAAAAGCACAAAGGCAGACATTTCCTCTGCATCTACTCTGACTGCAATACTCTGAAACTGTTCAATAGACAATAAACAATAGATAATAGGTGCAGAAGTAGACCATTCGGCCCTTCGAGCCTGCACCGCCATTTTGAGATCGTGGCTGATCAACTACTATCAATACCCGGTTCCTGACTTGTCCCCATATCCCTTGATTCCCTTATCCATAAGATACCTATCTAGCTCCTTCTTCAAAGCATCCAGAGAATTGGCCTCCACTACCTTCCGAGGCAGTGCATTCCAGACCCCCACAACTCTCTGGGAGAAATAGTTTTTCCTTAACTCTGTCCTAAATGACGTACCCCTTATTCTCAAACCATGCTCTCTGGTACTGGACTCTCCCAGCATCTGGAACATATTTCCTGCCTCTATCTTGTCCAATCCCTTAATAATCTTATATGTTTCAATCAGATCCCCTCTCAATCTCCTTAATTCCAGCGTTTTCAAGCCCAGACTCTCTAACTTCTCTGCGTAAGACAGTCCAGACATCCCAGGAATTAACCTCGTGAATCTACGCTGCACTTCCTCTGCAGCCAGGATGTCCTTCCTTAACCCTGGAAAACAAAACTGTACACAATACTCCAGGTGTGGTCTCACCAGGACTCTGTACAAATGCCAGAGGATTTCCTTGCTCTTGTACTCAATTCCCTTTGTAATAAAGGCCAACATTCCATTAGCCTTCTTCACTGCCTGCTGCACTTGCTCATTCACCTTCAGTGACTGATGAACAAGGACTCCTAGATCTCTTTGTATTTCTCCCTTACCTAACTCTACACCGTTCAGATAATAATCTGCCTTCCTGTTCTTACTCCCAAACTGGATAACCTCACACTTATTCACATTAAACGTCATCTGCCAAGTATCTGCCCACTCACCCAGCCTATCCAAGTCACCCTGAATTCTCCTAACATCCTCATCACATGTCACACTGCCACCCAGCTTAGTATCATCAGCAAATTTGCTGATGTTATTTTCAATGCCTTCATCCAAATCCTTGACGTAAATTGTAAACAGCTGTGGTCCCAATACCGAGCCCTGTGGCACCCCACTAGTCACCACCTACCATTCCGAGAAACACCCATTCACCGCTACCCTTTGCTTTCAATCTGCCAACCAGTTTTCTATCCATGTCAATGTCTTCCCCCCGATGCCCTGAGCTCTGATTTTACCCACCAATCTCCTATGTGGGACCTTATCAAATGCCTTCTGAAAACGATTCCCTTCCCAGCACAATAGCCCGGAAAGTCGACCAATCGTCGCACATTCTTAGTGACCGTGACCCGAAGTTTTCAGAATTATAAAGACACTTTACTTGCTAGGACACAGCATGTCCCCACATCTAGATTTCTGTAACAGTACCATCTACATACTAATGCACCCATTGTTGACTGCACACCTTTTCAGTCATCTTGCATTCATTTACGTTCCTACAAAACTATGTGGTGTAGTGCGGGGCATGTCCTTGTGACCTATCGCTCAGGGCTCAGGACCTACCTTTATTCATAGTGTTACGTACCCCGTAACTAGGTGTCTTACCAGCAAAAATAGAAGTATCCGTTGGAGTCTGGTACTATTTTCCAAACAGTGTTTATTAGTAAAATATACAAATCAATATCAACAATGCAAATATACAGATAATACACGTTAGCAATACTAAACCTAAAAGTGTGGGTATAATAATAAGCAATAATAAACAAGCTCTATCGATGTCTAGGGGATAATGAAGTATCATGGGAAAGTATAAAGTTCAGTTCTGTTCATGTAGGCTGAGGTAGTTGTTGATTCTTTTGTTGTAACCGTTGGAGGGAGGGAGGGAGAGAGAGAGTGAGAGAGAGAGAGAGAGAGAGAGAGAGAGAGAGAGAGAGAGAGAGAGAGAGAGGAGAGAGAGAGTGAGAGAGAGAGAGAGAGAGAGAGAGAGAGAGAGAGAGAGAGAGAGAGAGAGAGAGAGAGAGAGAGAGAGAGAGAGAGAGAGAGGCGAGCAAACAGTGACAGCTGCAGTCATTCAAACCTTCCTTTATTTTCTTGATCCGTCGATATGTTGTTGTGGCCATTCAGGTATGACCCCTCTGTCCTTCAGCTAGGCCGTTCTTCTATGGTGGACTCGTCACCCAGGCAAGGATGGACACACACACAAGCCCCCAACGGCCTTGCTATTAACAATGTGAGTTCAAATTGACCGATCCTTCGTTCGAACTCCGATGCCCCACACTTTTCTCGTGGGTTCCAACACTTAAACAGGGCTCACTAGTGTATCTCTTGGTGCGTCTGAGGGGTGTCTCCACAGACCTCACTTTTATCCCTACTCACGGGGTCTCAGATGTCAATCAGTTTTGAATGGCTTAGCCCATCAAACCAGCCCACTCCAGCAGTCCACTGAGGAATTTTAAAGAACAGAATAGTACCAAGTAAACAGCCCTCTCCGGAGCCGTGAGTCTTACAGGAGTCATAATATGGTCTCTCTCCCCTGGTGTTATCTCGCCCTTGTCTGAATCAAATGTTCCAGTCCCAGTATGTTTTGTTCCATCTCTTTCTCTCTCATTAACAGCCTGGCAACAGTAACGGTTTGTAATTCTCCCAGGGGACAGGGACATGGGCAACCTTGCACCCTTCTGCCCATCAGGGCTGTTCATCCTTCGTAACAATAGAAACATAGAAAACCTAGAGCACAATAAAGGCCCTTCGGCCACAAGGTTGTGCCGAACATGTCCCTAACCGAGAAATTACTAAGCTTACCTATAGCCCTCTGTTTTTCTAAGCTCCATGTACCTATCCAAAAGTCCCTCAAAAGACCCTATCGTATCCGTCTCCACCACCTTTGCCGGCAGCCCATTCCACGCACTCACCACTCTCTGAGTAAATAACTTACGCCTGACATCTCGTCTGTACCTACACCCCAGTACCTTAAAACTGTGTCCCCCTGTGACAACCATTTCAGCCCTGGGAAAAAGCCTCTGACTATCCACACAATCAATGTCTCTCAACATCTTATACACCTCTATCAGGTCACCTCTCATCCTCCATTGCACCAAGGAGAAAAGAACGAGTTCACTCAACCTATCCTGATAATACTGCCCTTCCTTCATCAATGTGTTCAGTCACATCCTCAAAAAATTCAATCAGGCTCGTAAGGCATGACCTGCCCTTAACAAAGCCATGCTGACTATTCATAATCATATTATACCTCTCCAAATGTTCATAAGTCCTGCCTCTCACGATCTTCTCCATCAACTTACCGACCACTGAGGTAAGTCCCACTGGTCTATAATTTTCTGGTCTATCTCTACTCCCTTTCTTGAATAAAGAAACAACATTCACAACCCTCCAAACCTCTGGAACCTCTTCCATCCCTATTGATGATGCAAAGATCATCGTCAGAGGCTCAGCAGTCTCCTCCCTCACCTCCCACAGTAGCCTGGAGTACATCTCATCTGGGCCCAGCAGCTTATCCAACTTGATGCTTTCCAGAAGCTCCAGCACATCTTCCTTCATAATATCTACAAACTTAAGCTTTTCAGTCTGCTGCAAGTCGTCACTATTATAACCAAGTGCCTTTTCCATAGTGTCCCTGTGCTTCAAATTTACAATCTGCAAGCTCATGCAAAGTATTATTATTATCATTATTATTAATATTATTATTACAAACATTTGTATTTCGAGCTGGTAAAGCCTAAAGTGCGAGCATAGATAAACAAGCTAATTTCTCAACCGCTAGCAAAATTCAGACTGCTGTTTAGTTTTTTGGCTTTCTGGAGATTTTTCAAAAATACTACTGTGTAGACCTAATTGTTTAATGCTTTTGGATAATAACTTTGGGTTGATAACAGATGTAGATATCATGATTGTGACAAGGTATACCCTGCTCATGTTCCATAGTCTTTCAATTTTCTCTTTTAATAGCAGGTTATTTTCATTCATTGATTTCTGTATATTGTGTGTTTTTGGGCTGGCTATATCTATTAAGTAAGTTGTTTTTGCTTGTTTATTCTGTAATATTTATACGCGAATGGTTATTATAAATGGTCCCATTTGTAATAATGGATTAGGTGTAATATAGCTTGTGAGTCTCTGACTCTCAAACTGAACCAGACACGCATTTATCTTAAGGTATGGTTCCACTTCTGACTTTGAAATTTAAAGCAAGATTTTAGTAAATGATGTAGCAGCTTGTTTGCCCCGTGTATGAAATCGGATTGACTTCATCTGCTGCAAGATGCTGTAATGTGTTGGATTGGTTCTGGTTTCCCTTGGCTTTTTCTGCATGAATCATCTTACCTTTTTTAGTTTTCTTATTCTGTATTTTTTAAACTTTTGTGTTAACCACCTGGTCATCTATGCCACGGGGAACCACTTTGCTCAGAGAAGAGGTCTCCAACTCTGAGCCAGGCATTCGATGCTTCCTTGATGACATTTAATCTGCCCAGATCCTGGGGATGTCCCCATGGACAGTCATAATCTTCCATTGGTTACGTTTTTTTTTTTCTCTAGAGTAATAATTTCTTCATTTTTCTGGTTTGTGCTTTAATTTCTGCTTAGTGGTGTGTTCTGAACAGAATTGCACATGCTCGACTGAAATACTGAATCCTGTTTTCATTCATGAAAGAATATCCTTAGAAGTTTTATTTGACTGTTGTACAAAGTTTATTTATGCATGTTATTCCTCTTCCCCCTTCTGTTCAAAGCAGTGTTAATCTAAGCACGTTCGAATGTACATTGTCTTTTTAAAAGTTTTAATTTTAATTCTTATTTTCCAGATGGGTTTCGACCCAAGATATTACACTAGAAGAATATGTTAATGAGTATTATTATTAATAGTGTTAGTATTATATAAGTACCATAGTTGCCAACGTACACGAATAGCCAGATATCCTGCACCGAGTGATCAGAGATAGTTCCTTTGAACAATTGACGTTACCATTCCAGAGCTCCACAGCCTTTCTACTGACTGTTCAATTTTATTCCCCAGTAGCATCTGATCTTTATGGAAAAGTCATTGTAATCGTTGCTTGAACATTGCAGGAAAGCTTACATGAGCTTACTGTTGTTGGTACTGCTTTTCCTAACCTGGTATCAGGTAATTTTGCACACCCATCTTCCATAAGTTAAGTACGCTCTTTGAAATAGTCCATTTGCTCGATGATAGTTTGTCTGGATATTTTTGCGTTCTAGATACGTATTTTAAGCAAACTCCCGTTCTTGAAGTGTTCCTCCTGATTGGATCTGAGGAACAGCAATTTTGCTAGCCACAATATTAAGCTAAAAATTCACAGCGGTAAGAATAGTACTCAACACAATGTGAATTAATATCTTACAGAGAATATTTAAAATTAAAGGTAACAGTGCCATAGTTATTAACATTGAAAGGGTACTCCACATTAACAATGACCAGTACTTTTGCATCAACAATTAGACAGAGACGTAAATCAACTGAAGTTTAATTTAAGGTCCAAAATCCCGAAAATATATTTTCATATGACAGCAACAGTTTACAGAAGACACAGCCAGTTAGATAGTATGAAAATAAAAACAATGTGCAGTGGAATAACATCAGACAGATTGTTCCGAGATTGGCAATTTTCCTGCTCAGATTTTCCCTCGTGTTGCTTGTTACGGAGTGTGGATTACACAGCAATTCTGTTTGCATTGTCTTATTTGTGTCTCCTCCCCCAATATGTAGGATTGATTTATAAATATTAACCAATTCGTTGGCATAAAGCGTGTAACAGACTATTTTCTCAGTAAATATCTTTTGACCATTATAAAGGTAGAAGAAGGATATACTGAGACAGGCAGCATTGTTTACCTTTGTTCTGTATTTAATTTATTTGCTGAAAGATTCAGCACAGAACTGAGCCTTCCCATCGTAAGAGCAGCCCAGCCAGCAACCTACTTACCTAAACATTTGGGGGTATTTAATATTTAATATTGCAGAGACTGGAAGGATATGGGCTTTGTGTAGGCAGAACAGATTAATGCACCTGGGCATTTGTTTACTAACCCAATTAGTCTGGCACAACATTATGGGCAATGGGGTCTGTTCCTGTGCTGTACTGTATAATGAGTCCTGACGAAGGGTCTCGGCCCGAAACGTCGACAATGCTTCTCCTAATAGATGCTGTCTGGCCTGCTGTGTTCCACCAGCATTTTGTGTGTGCTGTACTGTATAACTTTCTGTTTTGCATGTTCTGAAGGGATTAACAAGTCGTCAGCAACCTCTCTCAACAAAACGCACAAAATGCCAAAGGAACTCAGCAGATCAGGCAGTATCAGAACCTGACTGAAGAATCTCAGCCTGAAACGTTGCCTGTTCATTTCCCTTCATAGATGCTGCCTGACCTACTGGGTTCTTCCAGCATTTAGTGTGTTTGGTTACATATTTCCATCATCTGTAGTCTCTTTTGTGTGAGCAACCTCTCTCAGCTGTCTCTCTCATTACCCTTCCACAGATATTTTCCTTATTTTCTCCACCCTGCCTCATTCACTGGAGCTTAAAGCAGGTTCTGATGTCCATCCAGGAATAATACACGCAGTGGCCACTTTACTAGGTACACCTTCTCATTAATACAAATTTCTAATTAGCCAATTATGTGGCAGCAATTCAATGCATAAAACCATGCGGACATGGTCAAGAGATTCAGTTGCTGTTCAGACCAAATATCAGAATGGGGAAAAATGTGATCTAAGTGACTTTAATCATGAGTGCCTTATAGGATGGGTTGAATATCTCAGAAACTGCTGAACTCCTGAGATTTTCATGCACAGCACTTTCTCGAGTTTACAGCGAACTACTTGCTGTACATCATAGAAAAGAAAAGAATTAGGAGCAGGAGAAGCTTGCTCCTCACTTTGGGACTCTCCTAACAATCAGTGAGACCGAGCTGATGTTTGATCTAAATATTAGGTTTGGCTACTACCTATATATCCTGTTCTGCTGAAATCTAAACTCGTATTTATATTGTACGTTGAATATTTGGAGCAAATGAGCTCTCACAATCTCTTGATATGCCCAACGATTCCAAAAATTTGCTGGTTTTATGAAAATGTGCATTGTGCTCTGCAATTGCAAGAATTGAATTTAAACAGAACCAAATACAAGTTCAGTCCCAGGACACCTCACCCGACAGCACACGTGGGTACTTGCTGTACAACATAGAATGTATGGAAAACGGAGTGGGAGCAACAGGGGAAGTCTACTCCTCCCCGAACCATGTTCTGCCTGTTATTGAGATCATCATTGACCATCCAGCTCAATGCCAGTTTTCCTTTCTATTCCCCATATCCCCCGGTACTGTTTGTGAACTTAATCTACGTAGCAACTGGACATCCACGACCCTCCCAATGAGTCACAGTGCTGCTGACACAACTACTGCCAGAGGGTCTGTGCTCTCTCGCTGGCGGGCTGCAGAACTGGTTCAGCAATCATGAGTATACACATTCCAGTCAATTAGTGTTCCCTGCAAGTATCTTCCCCTAACCACAGAATGCTCCCAGCTTCCTCGTTGTGGACATCCCAGACCATGAGGTTCGGGCATTTATTGTCTCTGAGACAGCTGGAAACCTCATGGATATCTCTCTGACTCAGTGACGTAGAGTTCTAATTCAGCAATGCAATCGAGAGAGAATATCAATGTTATGGCTCTGGCTGGACGACCTCTGGGCTCCAGCAAGATCCATCTTTGTCCAGACACATTGTCCAGAATTACCAGGATTTTCCGTTGGGTACGTTTTCCTACCACATCTTCGAGTGTGTCCATTTTGACTCCTATAACAGAGCCAGCCTTTCTAATCAGTTTATTTAGCCTGTTGGCATCACCCAGCACACCACCACATAGAAGACTGAACTAGCCACAACAGTCTAGTAGACCATGTGAAAGAGAGGCCTGCATACTCCAAAGAACCACTGTCTCCTCAGGAAGTAGAGGCGACTCTGAATCTTCCTGTACACAGTCTCTGTGTTGGTGCTCCACTCAAGCCTGTCATCCAGGTGCACCCCCAGTTACTTGTTGGTCCTCGCCACATCCACATCCTGCCCATCAATAGTAATAGAGAGTAGTACAGGCTTAGTGTTCCTAAAATCCATCACCTTCTCTTTTGTCTTACTGATAGTCAGCTTGCACCATTTGACAAAGTCGACCACTAGGGCCGTGTATTCACCTCCCACCCTCTCTTTATACACCTAACTATTGCTGAGACATCAGGGAATTTTTACAGATGGCATGACTCCGTGTTATATCTGAAGTCCGAGATGTACAGGGTAAGCAGGAAGGGAGCCAATACAATCCCCTGTTGGGCCCCAGTGCTGCTTATAGCCATGTCTGATACATAGTTCTGAAGCTGCACAAAATGTCAGGTAGTCCGTTATCCAGGATACAATGGAAGTGCCAACCTTCAATGAATGGAGCTTCTACCCACCCACACCCCGCCCCCAGCAATGAAGACTGTATGGTATTGAAGTCATTTGAGAAATAAAAAAAAAACATGATCCTCACAGTAGTGCCCTGCTTATCCAAATGGGAGTAGGCTCTGTTCAACAGATAGGTGACAGCATTGTTGACTCCAATGTGCTCGTGGTAGGTAACCAGGGGTCAGAGTTGAGCCAGGACCAACTTCTCCTGGGTCTTCATGATGTCTGAGTTCAGGGCCACTGGACATAGTCAACAGGTCTCCTTCTAGCTTGGTGATTTACATGAACTGCCGCTGGCATTTGGCCTTCCTTAGCTATTTTGACACACAATAGATCTATTGGTCCCTAAAGGCGCTCCAAGAGTTGGCATTGACATATCTACCTGTCTAGGTCCAGCTCAAGCCCCTGTCAACCTACTCCCTTCTGTGCCAACTGCTACTGTGAACCTCTGTGTTGTTCTGGCTGAATATGTTAACCTTCCTGAAGTCTTCAATAAGAGGACAGCCATCTTCCTGCCACCACACCAGCCATACAACTGTGCCATTGACCTCTTAGCTGGTATTAGTCCTGCCCAGGGATGGCTCTTTCCCCTCTTTCATCCAGAAATGCAGGCCATGGAAGAATACATAAAGGAGGTATTGGTCTTGGGATTTACCCATCCATCAAACCTGCCTGCAGAGGTCAGCTTCTCTTTTGGGAGTAAGTTCAATGGCAAGCTCTTTCTCTGCCCCTGCTGTTTTTCAGGTCCTGGTCAACAATGTGCTCTGAGACATGTTGAATCCATTCGTGCTTGTGTATTTGGATTACACTCTTATCTATTCCCATGTTCACCAGGAACACATCCAGCATGCCCAGAGGATTATCAGATGACTCCTTGAGAATGACCTTTAAGGTAAACCAGAGAAGTGTGAGTTGCATAAAGAGCAGATTGGGTAATATACTCACCCCTTCCAGTGTTCAAATGGACCCATGACAGTCACAGAGTGGCACAAACCACCTGCAGTCAAACAGGTGCAGCGCTTCATGGGGCTTTGCTAACTTATTGCTGCTTCATTAGAAACTTCAGTTCCATCGCAGCCCCCATAACTGCACTCACCAAAAGGTCCTCTGTAGGATTCCATGGGACAAGTGAAGCAGATCGAGCATCCTCAGAAAAAAAACAACGCTTTACCGCTGCCCCAGTGCTGCAACACCCAGACCCATCCTGGCCATTCATTGTCAAGGTAGATGCATCAGATGTCAGCATGAGAGCTGTACTCTCCCAACACACCTCTGCTGCACCCTTGACGTCATGCCAGTACACCTCAAGATTGTGGTAAACGGCGACCCCTTGCTTGCATCTTCAGAAAGTTTTATTTTAATATATCTTTTTTTATTATTTTAAGGCTCTTTTGAAGACCCTGACCTGGAATTACACTCTGACTTCAGTTCTTTATGGGAATGGGACCTGCTCTCAGGGTCTCACAACCGGCCGCTTTTTGATATCCCAAGGACGCGGCCTGGAAAACTAGCGTGCCTTCAGGATTCCAGATTTTCTTGGCTCTATAGACGTGGCGATTCTAGGCCGGTGCCCCTGACGGAGGCGTCATTTGAGAACGTGGAACAGGGAGCAGCGGATTAGCTTCCCTGAGTTGTGTGTCCAGAGATCTGCACTTTTCTGGAGTTGACTCTCTGGGAGCTGAACTCGGAAAAAAACAACACAACAGACTTTTAACATCGTAAATCAGCGAGTTGTTTGTTATGTCTCCCCTCTCGCTGTGAAATGGGAACTCCTCTTTTTCCCTTATTACGGAGAGAGAGAGAGAGAGAGAGAGAGAGAGAGAGAGAGAGAGAGAGAGAGAGAGAGAGAGAACCTGTGGTATGTTGAATTACCGGGTGAATGAGTAGTCTTTGGGTTACTGCAAGTCTGTGTATTCATTGATGTTTGCTGCATACTCCAGTGCTCGGTGGAGGGCGCTGACGCTTTTTGCTGGTTGGGGGCGGGGGGTCGTTTCCTTGCTGCTGCTTGTGTGTTGGAAGAGGAGATGGGGAGGGGCTTTGGGGTTCTAACATTTAACTGTCATTCACTCTTTGGGTCACTCCTCTGTTTTCGTGGATGTTTGCAAAGAAAAAAAAATCACGATGTATATTGTATACATTCCAAGGACATTAAATGTACCTGTTGAACCTATTGATTGCTATCAGGCACAAAATGCTGGAGGAACTCAGCAGACCAGGCAGTATCTATGGAAAAGAGTACAGTCAACGGTTCTGGCCAAAACCCTTCAGCAGGTCTGCTGTGTCTGCGACCTGTGTCTCACAGCCACTGGACTCTCCTCTCGGAGGATTTCTTCACTGGTCTGAACCGCTCTGATGGAAACATTAACGTTCTGGTGGTTGTGGATCAATTCTCCAAGGCTGCCCACTTCATTGCCCTCCCAAAGCTCCCGTTGGCTTGTGTGACTGCTAACCACATGGTTCAGCATGTGTTCAGTCTACACAGCTTCCCTCAGGATAGAGTGTCTGATCGAGGACCACAGTTTTGGGAAGGCCTTCTGTTCTCTTCTGGGAATTACAGCCAGCCTCCCATCTGGTTTCCACACCCAGTCTAACGGACAGATTGAGAGAGGAATCAGAAGCTGGAGACAACCCTGCACTGCCTTGTCTCTTCCATCTCTACATCCTGGGAGCTTCCAATTAGTTGGGGAGTAATTGCCCAAAATCGCATCCAGTTATTTCCACTGGCATGTCCCCCTTTGAATGCAGCAGGTAGAGGTCTCAAGTGCCTTGGGAACTGAGCCCAGGGAGGGAGACCCTGTCACAACCACAGTCTCGCCTGCAGGGTCTACGTACTCGCACAAGCAGACTACAGAATGGGTTCAACAATCACACTCGTGAGAATGCACATTCCACCAATTAGCGTTTCATTGTGGTGGTATTTAACTCCCTGCCTCTCATTCCAGTCTTGCTGAGACTTTACCAAAAGCACAGCAAACTCTATGCTCCCTGCTTACCTCTGGCCTTGTTCTGGGAAAGAAGTCTACTGCTTGACTGGCGCTGTAAAGGAGCAGTATTCATTTAGTATTAAGTTATTAATTCTTCATTGCAATGACAGCATTAGCTTTCAGTTTGTGAGTTTTGGTTAATAGACCTATTGGTCAAGCGTTTATTGTTTTTCCTTTAATTGTTCATAGCCTTATTATGTCAGTGAACCGTTCATCGGCTTCAGTGTCTCTCCCTCTGCACTTGGGCCATAACCACTGCAGTAACTCTATAACATTGGCTCTTTAATTCTGTCTCTGCAGGTATTTGTTGCATATATCACTGTATGAAGACGGCGTGTCAAGGTCAGTAACTTAAATTTTTAACATCATCAGAAACTTTCAGCACTTTGAATCCTTTCAGTTCCATTTCCCTTTTCACCAAATTAATGATGAATACCAAATCACAGGGAAGTTCAGATAACTTGACATTATGAATCTCTTTTCTCAGCCACAGATTTTTATCAAAGTAAATCAGAATGAAATACTTTTGAGAGTGATTGCATTCTGGGGAAACAGACCTCTATATTTCTGCAGTAAGATCCCACCTCATGCATTTTGGTATATCGTGCAGAACATGTGAGGTCAGTGGTGCTCTGGACGGCAGGTGGGATCCATCTGCTCACCAACTGGGACCATGTATGTATGGATGGTACGAATGAATCTTTCCTACAATGCAGCACATCATAATTGATTTACTCTAACACTGATCTCCTCCCACTGTCGCACAACATGACCAAAGATGGCTGCTACAGTCCCAGCAAACTCTGGGCCTCGCTTGTTCCCAAATCCTTCACCAGAGTGTCTGGATCTGAGCCAAAAAAAACCACACTGCAGCAGATGGTGGAAAACTGAAATAAAAACAGAAAATACTGGCCAACAGGAGGGACATTTCCTGTGAAGAGATGCATGAAATTTATATTCCTGCTCAATCACTTTTTTTGGAACCAGGAATGTTGCCAGTTTTTAATTTACAATTAACCCACATGCATAAGTCCACCATTTATTACCCTGGTGTCCACCATTGCTTCCTTGAGAGTTAGTATTTACCCAATAGCCAAATGTCCTCATTTTGTGCAAGAGTAAATCATTATGTTCACAAAAACATTGGAGTCTTGAGGAGTGTGTTCGGTAGTATTTACTATTTTGTTTGAGAGCTGTAGTTCTAATCAATGGAATATTCATTTTAACAAATCAAATAAGCACATGGAATTCTTTCCTGGACTGCTCCAGATGCAACTTCCAGCAGTTATTCCTGCTGCCAATTAAAATAAAAAAAAGACTGCTGATGTTTCTTTGAAAACTGGAATAAAATCAGAAAGTGCTGGAAACTTGCTTTTATTCTACTCACACCTAACTTAACCAGCTGTCTCCTTTCACCTTGTTTCTTTCCTCTTCTCTGCCCCCTCCATCTGCCCATCATGTATGCACTCCTTCCAGTGGTTCCCCATCCCCACTGTTCCCAACTGACCTCCCCACCTTCCTTATTGAGTTCTATGCTCCACCTGCTTCTCCTGTCAAATTCTATCAACTGCTCCCTTCAAAGTCTGTTCTATGTACTTTTGCCTCCTCCATGTGCTAATTGCTTAATCTCAATTGGACCCACCTATCACTTGCCAGCTATTGCTCCACCCCTTCCTCTCACCCCTCTATATCAACTATCTCCCCTGTACGTTTTCAGTTCAAAAAGGATCTCAACACAACATTTCAAATATCCATTTTCCTCGAAAGATACTGCTTAATCTGCTGAGTTCCTCTTGCACAGGGGTTCCCAAACTGTGGTCCACAAATCCCTCGGATAAGAGTCCATGGCATATAAACGTTTGGAATCCCTGTGGTAGCACTTTGGTGTTTTGCTCTACAATGGCATGTCATTCAAGAACTTCACACATTCCAAAGAGATTGTCTCTCAAGTTTTGAATTTATGGAGAAGGTAGATCTTGTACAGAGTGCCTTGGCATAGGAGAATCTTCCTTCCCAGGAATCATTTTCACTTCTCAGATAAAGTTAATGGCTGCATCAGTCCTTTGTCCCTACAGAGCCTACTAGACCTAATGAATTTCTTCCTGGAGAGTATTTGTCGGGGCTGATTCTCTGCTGTCTATCACAACAGACTGTTGGGCCACTCACTGGAATGACCTGATTTAATGATCTATAATCGTTTATCGCTCTCCATTATCCATGCTGTTACTTTACCAGCCAGCCCAGTGAAAGATGTTCTTGAGGCAACACTACCCTGTTTGGTGGTTTGACCATAAGAAATATTTTGGGTTTATTGGGATTATAAAAGGCTGATGAATAGTTTCACTCCAGCTAAGGTCTGAGCATTCAGGTTTGAATGCAAACTCAGTAGAACCATGTGACTGGTTCTCTGTGGATTTGTACACTTGGTGGGTAGGTCATACTGCAGGGGCTCAGAGAAGGATACAGATATCTTCAGCAACCACTGTATGTAGTAAGGCCATTTTTCACTGTCCACGGTGCCATGATCTGGACTGCACTCTGGACTCATCTCCATCAGTCTCTGATGTTGGGTACTGATATGAGAATGTTTGCTGCTGTTCTACCCACCTCTCCCTACCCTTCAAATGACCACTCAGTCTACGTCCTGGAATGTACAATCCAGAAATTTCAATCTCCCTCATGCTCCAAGGAGACTTCTGAAATCTTAAACCTCAATGTGATCAATCAGAGGCACTGCCTGTGCAGCGTGACATCCGGAGACACAAGGAGCAGAAATTCCCATATCTTCTGGAATAGTCCCCGGTTACCCAGCCATGATTTAAGAAATATTTTACTTACCTTCTTCTTTTATAAAGATACTGATCTTCGATTTGTATCCTGAACTGAACAACTCGTTCCTTGTCATTGTTGTATTAGATTCTGGGTTAATGATTAAATACTTGATCATTTCTCCTTAATTTACCACTGTAATTTTGGTGAAACACTTACCTGTCTTTCAGTAACTCAATTCTCTTGCTCTCTGTCCAACAAAATCCTATTCCTTGCAGTTGGCACAGATTGCACTCTGTGTAAACCTGTCCTCACTACCAAGTACAACACTTTGATTTCCTCTGTAGAACTGATGACCTGTTTAATCACTGGCTAACAAAGGAGAGAAGTGTGGGTAGGAAAAGCAACAGGAACACAAATTATTTTTGAAATGCTTGCAAGAATTTTTTTCGACCATTTCATTTTAGGTATTCTAAATGTGACCAATCAACAAACAAGTGCAAAAATTAAATGATCCAAGAAGTATGTTTTAATTGAACTATCTTTTTCACTGATGTTAGATACGAAGTATAAAGTCAAGTCACTTTTTATTGTCATTTCGACCATAACTGCTGGTACAGTACACAGTAAAAACGAGAGGTTTTTCAGGACCATAGTGCTACATGAAACAGTACAAAAACTACACTGAACTACGTGAAAACAACACAGAAAAAAACTACACTAGACTACAGACCTACACAAGACTGCATAAAGTGCACAAAATAGTGCAGCCATTACAATAAATAATAAACAAGACAATAGGCGCAGTAGAGAGCAGTAAGTTGGTGTCAGTCCAGGCTCTGGGTATTGAGGAGGTTGACAGCTTGGGGTAAGATTTACAGCTGAAAAATTGTGATCAGGAAAGATGAATTTCAGAATTGTGTTCTCATAATGTATGTTGTATCTTGTACCTTGTTTACAATAGTCTGAAGTGCAGGTTATTCATTATCCAAATGACCAATACACTGGAATGAGTCTCTCGATGATACATTACAAGAAGTATCCTTGGTTCAGCCTGAGTTGGTCAGATTCTCCTATTGCTCTGGGTGGGGTTGGACAAAGATCATTCATCAGCTTACTCATAGCTGCTCACTGAACCTTTAATGGAAATTGCACATACAAGAGAATTCAGCACAATTAGCCTTACCTTCAAACGATCTCTTGACATTGGCTTCAATTTACACAGCATGACAGAAAGTAGGAACTTGCTAGAACTCATAGATATGGAGACTCTTTCAATCTTAAGCATTCGGGTACCACTGAAATAAATTATTGTGGGACCCTGCTCCACACATATCCAAATTGATGGCCAATGGAAGAGGACATTTGACCAAACCCCAGGTACCTATGTCACAAGTGTTTAGTATAAGTTTTCTCGCAGAACAATAGAGAGGAGGGAATTGCCTTTGGTATGCTGCAGAAATGCATTTGTGCCATCACAGAAAATACAAATGCTGTCATTTTATCACAAGGGACACAATAGGATGTTCAGTCCCTGAGGATTGCCCCACCACTCAATATGAACATGGCTAAATTGACCTAGGCCTCACAGTTCCAAAAGACATAAAGCAGAGTTGGGCCATTCAGCCGTCAAACCTGTCCAGCCATTCACTATGAACATGCTTAATCTGCCTCTTCTTCTCAGCGAGTTCCCCACAGTTTCCAATTCCCTCAAAAATGTATCTACATCCTCTTTAAGTATCCCCAGGAATCCAGTCTCTACCAGCCTCCAGGATAGAGTACTCCAGTGATTTACATCTTCTGCAATAAACGTGCTTTGTTATATAGTTTCAAATAACCATTCACGAATCTTATGTATCCCCATATGCAGTTTCTCCCACTAGCAGAAACATCTCAACATCTTCTAATTCTGTTGGATTTTTAATCATTTCAATAACATCAGTCTACATTATCCAAAGTTTAAAGATCTAATTTCTTCAAGCACATGTGATAGTACAACCAACTCATCTGAGGAACAGTGATGGTGATGTTGGAAATAGTCACCTGATCTGACAAGGCATTTGTGTATCTATATTTCTGTGTGAATGTTCCATCAAAGTATCAATGCGGGAGTGTAAACACTCATCTGTAGAGAGGGGAGGATTTTTGTTCAGTGCACAGATCTACTGGTCCTTGACTGGATGAGGTCATCTGGTAATTCTGCCGCATAGTCGTGTTAACATTATTATTTAATTATTTATGGTTTTATATTGCTATATTTCCTCACTATTCTTGGTTGGTGCGACTGTAACAAAACCCAATTTCCCTCGGGATCAATAAAGTATGTCTGTCTGTTATGTTAAGATCTATGACAATTATTGATCTATCCCGTTGATGGTGTGTGTGTGTGTGTGTGTGTGTGTGTGTGTGTGTGTGTGTGTGTGTGTGTGTGTGTGTGTGTGTGTGTGTGTGTGTGTGTGTGTGTGTGTGTGTGTGTGTGTGTGTGTGTGCATGTTCTTGCAAATGTGTATACATTTCTGTATGTGCATGTATGTACTTGATATGTTCATGTAGTGTGTGTATCTGTATGTGGTGTATGCTTGTGTGTGTATGCTGCGTCTGTGTGTGTGACTATAGCAGCATCAGTGGTAAGGATGTGTTGTTAAACTTTATTCATTATGCACTGATCACTGGAACCCACCTGCCCTTTCAATCACATGATTGTAGATGCTTTCATCAGTATGACTGATGAAGGTTTGGGTGAGGAAGAAAGAATAGCGAAAGGGATTAAAGAGGAGAAGACTGAATTGAGATGACATAAGTTACTCTCCCGTCCATTGAGACAGCCATAATTTCACATGTTACATTCCTGTTTATACATTTTCATGTCCTTTGATTTCACAGACCCAGAAGGAAATGCTTCAAAATGTTATTTTTATGTGAGGAATTAAAGAGTGATGCCATGGAAATACACACAGAATATAAAGTTTTGAGAAAAAAAGGAATCCCCAGAAAACAACAAATAAATCTGACTGCTAATTCATTGTGGATAAGTACAAGATACCTACAAGCTGTCCACTTTTGCTGCAGCTACATATACAACCAATCTTTAGATCACTCATTAAACATCTCTTGGATTAACAAAGCAGAAAGGAAATTTACCTAAAAGAAGCAACAGATGATATTTATGTGTCATCTTAAATGTTTCTATCAAGATAAATCAATGTGTGTTTTTTTTTGTGATTGAGGGCCTGAGCTACAAAGAGAGATTGGACAGGCTGGAACTTTATTCCTTTGGAATGAAGGAGATTGATGAGTGACTTTATGGAGACAGATAAAATCGAGATGGGTTTTCAATGGGTGAAAACACAGTCTTTGTCCCAAGAAATGGAAGTCAAAATTAGAGGGCATGGGATTAAGTAGAGAATTGAATTAATTGAAAGGGACCCGAGGGGTAGTTGTTTCCTGCAGAAGGTGATACATTTATGGACTAAGGCAGGTACAATAACAACATTGAAAAAATATTCGGATAAGTACATGGATATGGGGGTTTAGAGGGATATCGGACCATTGTGTGAGATTGAGGCTAATTAGTGGGCACCATGGTCGGCTTGGACAAGTTGAGTGAAAGTACCTGTTTGCATGCAGTATTACTCCACAATTATAAGACTTTCCTACTTTTTAATCAGATCAGGTAGTGATAAATCTGTACGTATCTTCAACAGAACACAGAGTGAATGGTGAAGTTGTTTCCCTTTGACTTGTATAGGTAGGTGAACAAACCACTGATAATGAGGATGCTGATGTTGAAGTGATCCTCCCAGCTGAGCTATCTGAGAGAGCTGAAGAGCAACAGAATGACTTTTCAAGGCTCATCTTCTCCGTATTTATTGACAGCGAACTATTTGAGGTAAATTGTTCAAAAGTATCATTGTAGCCTGTACACTTGAAATGAAATGAGATTTTTGTCAGCCTACATTGCTACCATTCAGTAGGAAAGGGCCAGGTGCCTGTGGTGGTCAGTCCTCAGTTTGAATGATTTTCCACCCTGACCTCGCCACCTCCCATGTTAAGGCCTTTCCTCGTGGTTCCTGGTTGGGCTGCGAGGAAGTAAACTCTGAAACAATGCCGGAGCCAGGTGAATGTAGATCCCAGTCTAATTTGTGATGGTCCTTCAAGGCAGAGGAGCAAACATGGCCAGATGTTTTGGAAACTATAGTTACTCCAAAGTTAAAAACCTCCAGAAATAGTGGAAATTGTGAGAAGTATCTGATTATGTATTCTTCAACACTGCACCTTGCTGAAAGGACTCTTGGTTTATTTCTCTGTAGGATGAAAATAATTACACACTATTAAATGACCAAGTGTTTGGAATTACTGTGGGAAACACAAGCATTCAGAACTTAACGGAAGGTGTGACTATTTAGAGAAATCACGGCAAAAATATGAAAGTAAGTATTTTGACAATAATTCAGAAACAAATCTTTCAAGAATGATGAAAGGTATTTCAGTCAATTAAAGTTTATCTCTTTATTACCTGGACACAGATTGTAACAACTTATTTGGTGTAGTAACGTATTTCTACTCTGAATTGTCAGCTAAGTCAAAACACTAACCACCCTGGCTAACATTTAATTTACACATCAGTTCTTTCTATCAAAGCAACCTGTAAACAGCTGCTTTGTATCAATACACCACCCTATAAAAATCTTGTAATATGATGGTATTCACCCTGCAGTTTGAGAGGGAGAAGATAAAGTCAGATGTATCAGTATTACAGTGGAGTAAGGGGAATTACAGAGCTATGAGAAACCAGCTGGCCAAAGTTGATTGAAAGGGGACACTAGCAGGGATGACAGCAGAACAGCAGTGACTGGAGTTTCTGGGTCAATTCAGAAGGCACAGGGAAGATACATCACAAAGATGAAGAATGCCACAACCCTGGCTGACAAGGGAAGTCAAATACAAATAAAGTAAAAGACAAATAAAGTAAAAGAGAGGGTATATAATATAGCAAAAAGTTAGTGGAAAGTTAGAGGATTGGAAAGCTTATAAAAACCAAGAAAAGGCAATTTAAAAAGCCATAAGAAGAGAAAAGATGGAATATGAAGGAAAACTAGCTAATAAGATAAGAGAACTCCAAAAGCTTCTTCAGGTTTATAAAGTGTAAAACAGAGGCAAGAGTGGATATAAGACTGCTGGGAACTGATGCTAGAAAGGTAGGACTGAAGGACAAAGAAATGGCAGACAAACTTAACAAGTATTTTGCATCTGTCTTCACTGTTGAAGTTCTTATCAGAATGCCTTAAGTTCAAAAGCGTCTGGGCATAAGTGAGTGTAATTGTTACTACTTAGATGAAGTGCTTGGGAAGCTGAAAGGACTTGAGGTAGATAAGTCACCTGGACCAAGTGGATTACACCCCAGTGCTATGAAAGAGGTTAATCTTTTAAGAATAACTAAACTCGAGAATGCATCCGGAGACAGAAAAATTGCAAATGCCAGTCTATTTTTCAGAAGGGAGGGAGGCAGAAGAAAGGAAATTATAGGCCAATTAACCTGACTTCAGTGGATGGGAAGATGATGGAGTCTATTGTTAAGAATGACGTTTCAGGGTACTTGGAGCACATGATAAAATACCCCAAAGTTAGCATGGTTTACTTAAGGGGAAATCTTCCCTGACAAATCTTTGAGGAAATAACAAGCAGGATAGAAAAATGAGAATCAGTGGATGTTGTCTTCCTGGACTTTGAAATGGCCTCTGACAAGCCGCTGCACATAAGGCTGGTTAACAAGATAGTAGGCAGTAGTCCATGGTACTGCAGGAAAGATACTAGCATGGATAGAAGTTTGAGGGACTGGAAGGAAGCAAAGTATGGAAATAAAGACCTTTTCTGGTTTGGCTTCCGATGACTAATGGTTTTCTGCAGGGGTCAGTATTGGGACTGCTTCATTTCCCATTACATGTCAGTGATTTGGATGATCGAATTGATAGTTTGTGGCGAAGTTTGCAAATGATATGTAGATAGGTGGTGGGGCAGTGAGTGTTGAGGAAACAAAGATTCTGCAGAAAGTCTTGGACAGATTGGAAAAGTAGGCAAAGTAACAAGTGAACTATAGTGTAAGTAGTGTATAATCATACACTTTGGTAGAAAGACTCAAGGTGTATACTATTTACTAAACGGGGAGAAAATTGAAAAAGGGATTTAGAAGTCCTTGTGCAGCATTCCCTGAAGATAATTTTGCAATTGAGTCTATAGTAAGGAAAGGAAATGTAATGTTAGTATTCATTTTGAGAAGACCAAAAGATAAGAGCAAGGATGTAATGCTGAGCATTTACAAGGCATTGGTTGACCGCACTTGGAGTACTGTGAGCAGTTTTGGGCCCCTTATCTAAGAAAAGATCTGTTGGCATTGAAAAGGTTCAAAGGAGGTTCTCTATAATGATCCTGGGAATGAAAGTTTACACACATGAGCACTGTGTGCTGGAGCAGGGCCTGTACTCACTGGAAGTTAGAAGAATTAGGGACGATCACATTGAAACCTATCAAACATTGAAAAGCCTAAATAAGTTACGGAGAGGATGTTTCCTACAGTGAGTGAATCTGAAACCAGAGGGCACAGCCACAGAATAGAGGGATGTCCATTTAGAACAGAGACTAGGAGGAACTTCTTTAGCCAGATGCTAGTGAATTTGTGGAATTCATTGTCACAGATCGTTGTGGCGGCCAAGTAATTGAGTATACTTAAAGCAGAGGTTGTTAGGTTCCTAATTAGCCAAGGTGTCAAACGTTACATGAAGAAGGCAAAAGAAAGGGATTGAGGGGGATCATAAATTAACCATGATGCAATGCTGCAACAGTCTTGATGGGCCAAATGGCCTCATTGTGCTTCAATATCTTATGATCTGATGGTTTTATTTAATTCCCATAACTTGAGCTGTTGAATTAATTTCTATCCGTGCACATTATTGTTGATGCAATATTAACACTAACATAATCAAATTGATATGAATCAGTTTGGGTGCAATTTGAGGATCCAATTCTCAGACTTCAGTGCAGTAAAGCAGTAACAATATGACAGCACTGAACAAGACATCTAATTCCACTTTATAATTGCATTGGGTGGAATGAAGTTAAAGAGATACATCAAAGGAACAAGCCTTTTGCCCAACCAAGTCTGCACCAATCATCAACAATTCCACGTTTCTTCTATATTTTGTCCTTCCGACATTCTCAGTAGCTCACACCCATCTGGCCTGCACACACAGGCACCCCTAGTCTCCAAACGGCTGACAGGACTCACCTGTCACTTGTTTCCAATTCATCACACGCGGCCTATTTAAACCCAGCACTCATCCCCAGTCCTTGTTCACCCATCTGGACTGCACAGACAGGCACCTCCAGTCTCCAACCAGTTAACAGGACTCACCATTCACTTGATTCCAATTCATCACACGCAGCCTATTTAAACCCAGCACTCATCCCCAGTCCTTGTTCACCCATCGAACTAGCCAACCTCATCCAGTTGCTCCCAAACTTCTGTTACCTTTGTGTGTTAAGTATCAGTTTTCTCTGGTTTTGTGGCCCCTCATGTCTTGTTATTTTCCCGATATTAATAAAATATCATTTACTGCTAAATCGTCTCCACCGCTCTGCTTTTGGGTCAAGCCTCCTCTACATTTTCTGACAACCTCCAGATTCTGCAACACGTTTAAAGACCTAGTAAGTTTACAAAGGCCAATTAATTTGCCAACCAGCACGTAGGAGGAAACCAGAGCATCTGGTGGAAATGTATATGGTCATAGAGGGAACCGGCAAACTCCAGACAGAGAGTACATGAAGCCAGATTCAAACCCAGGTATCTGGAGCTGTGGGTCAGCGGCCCTACCGTGCCACCTCTGACAGAACTCCAACTGTGAGATTCACTATCAATATTTTGAGAGCATTTCTCAATTTCTTGTGACTTTTCTGAATTTGTTTTCTGTCTTTTAACAACATCAGAGAGTAACTTTATTGATGATGTTTACATCACACTAAAAAGAGTTAAGCAGACAAGTGGGACAGCTCAGTTGTACAGTCTTATCAATCAGCAATTTAGTTCTGTTGTACCAGTAGGATGCTTTTGTACAGACCCTGGTGCTCAAAATGGTACATGTATACATTGCTGAACAGTAATTGCAACAGGTTTCTGGTAACACACAAACTAACAAACCAAATCCGTATATTTCAGGGTGGATCACATCGAGGTGTACTCTTGTTTGAAAATGTCAACGGTAAGCTGAAAACCAGTTTAAATATTTCAGTAAGTGTTGGAAACATCACTTACAGTGTAATCTTTAAACCTTGAATTGATGTTACAGAAAACATCTCAGACTCCTGGAATTCCACAGGCTGTAAGACAACAGTTGAGGATCATCAAAATTTGTAGGCAGAGCGAAATGCTAACTGCTGTGATAAGCAGGTAAAACCATCTGACTGCTGAATCTCCCCTGTTAGACACCGACCACAGCTGCAGCTAAAGCGGTCCACGTTTAGAAAAACTGAAAATTGTGCTCACGTTTTAGTAAACTTTGTGCATGGTGAAATTGAAGTTGTTCAGTTCATGTTTGACTCTCTGCAAGGAATCATTTCCACCAGCGATTCTATAGCAGTGCCAAGTCACTGTCAACAGTTTTGCTGCAGGACTTCAGACTTTAGAAAGAATAGAACTGTAGAAACAATGCGCTTAATATCAATTTACATTTGCGTTTCTGTTTGTTTCATGAAGAAGATGATTCGCATCAGTCAATACGGGGCATCTGTTCCAGAAATAGTTCACATTCCTGCAAAATCTCTATTACTGAATATTTATGACTAGAAGCTGAATTCCCTCAGCAGTTGAGCTGCCAGTATATTCAACTCCATGTGCATTCGTGCTATAGAAATCTGTGATACTTTGGGTTTTGTAGCTCAGTCTTGATATGAAATGAAAAATCTAAAAAATAGCCAGGTTTCCAAAGCTAACGCCCGCTGCAAACCCAACTGTGCAATAAAGCTCAAATACCATTCAGAACAGAATGTTTTCCGCACTTCGGACCCTTAGCTTCGCCGTCGATGTGTATTCTCTGAACTCTTCCTTTCATCCTTCTCCCAAACCGACTGTATTTTATTTTGCTTATTTTGTGACTGTCAGTACTGGATGGTAACTACACGTGTTGTGTGTGAATATATATACTCTGTTTTGGAACTTGGCCCAGAAGAACAATGTTTCGCTTAGGAGTGTGTGTATATGGTTTAGCAACAATAAACAGAACATGAAATTGAAAGAATTTGCTAAATACTGGTTAATACTGGCGGGTAACTCATTTGATAGTTAAAGTGTCATGCTAGTTGGTAGGGAGATAAAGGAATCTACCTGCACTGAAATGGATCGAAAATACCTAATATATCTTTGCTTTTTTCTCAAGATCCTCCAACTCCATTGGAAATTGTTCTTACTGGAGGGTTTTTGTCTCCTCGAAAACTCCTTTGTTAAACGTCTGCTTTCTACCCGGAAAAAATAGAAATCGTTTGGCAAAGAAATAACAAGCAAATTTACACTGGAATACAAAGTATGACAAACCGAAGCGTGGATGTCTTGTACGAAGGCTTTAGGTTATTGGAAGCCACGCAGTCTACTTGGGGAAAAGATATTTACACCTGCCTGGTCTCGAATGTCAACTTGCCGTTTTCGGCTACATACAGGAGCAAGGTAAGATGTTGCCTTGATGAAGTCATGGTGTTGGATCTGGGCCGTAAACATCGACACTTTAGCTCTGCCTGATCGGCTGAGTTCTTCTAGGGCTTTCTGTGTTACTCTGGATTTCAGCATGTTCAGAATCTTTTGCGCTCTATATAAGATGGAACACTTATAAGTCATAGTGATGGGGTCAATATGAACTTGTTAAGTACAGTAAATGAACAGCTACCTAAACACAGAAGAACGACTAATTTTGAAGCTTAGTAATTGACAGTGAATATTCAACGTGAAAGGTGATAAAAATAACGAACGTGTTTTGTCCGTTAGTTTAAATCGTGTAGAACGAATTAAGAAATTAAATTCGTGGAGTATTTGTAAGGTAGCAAACTTCTGAACATTTGCAAAAGTTGGGACAAAGCAAAACTTAAACTCTATATCTCACTGTGATATAACAAAGGTGGGAATTTGCATTTCCTGTTTTATGATATATTTTCCGATATTGTGCAGTGAGATTTGAAAGCAGCCTGTAAAATATTTGACATTGTTGATTCTCATGTGTGCATTTGTTTGTAGATGTATAAATGCTTCACAGTTTCTTGTTTTCCCCCCGTTGATTCACAAGGCTCTGACACTAAATTCATTCCGGCACGTGCAGTGGGCGGATCGGCAATTTTAGCTCTGATAATAGTTCTGGTGAAAGTCAAGTTAAAGAGATCGCACGGTAAGGACCCTGATCGCTGAGAAATCTCATCTCTATTCGTGCAAAATAGATGCACTAAAGGGATTTAACTTCAAATAAAAATATCATTACAATATAATTACACAGGGATTGAGATGTTCGAACCGGATTACATAAATAATTATCAGGCACTATAGAAGCTGGATCTGTAAATGTGATAATTCCACCAGTCTATTCGCTGTATTTGCATGCTGTATCTTGTATATGCTACATTTGATTTAAACGCAGAGTACGCGAAATTGAAAATGCAACGAAATCTTGGTTTGGAAGTCATATGCAGTTTTTAACCCCGATTCCCAGCAAAGATCCATACAGCACTGCTTAACCTGCAATGGAATCGAATATCTGTCCAATAAACCGTGTAGTACCTGGCGCATAATGATACCCATATGTTAACTAAACTCCACAAGGCGCCCGCTGCTCCACGAGGCTAAGCTGAATGATTATTGTCATCAATTTTGAAAGAAATGCCTCAAAACTTATAATTGTATTATCATCTCCCATTTTGGATTTAATCCAGAAATTGAAAATCTCTAACGACATCTTGTGAACGAGAAAACGTTGTCCTTTCAGATTGAAAATCCCTCCCCAGAACGTAACATAAACGTTAATTGTTTCTCTTTGCTCTCGTGTTTCCAGACCTACTGTGTGTGTGTTTTTTTTTACTTCAGAGTTCCAGCAGTACAATGATATTAACTTTGTGCTACCTGGATTCTCCTGACAGCATATATTAAAACTTTATCGGTTGTATACCTATCTGTCTAGAACTGGAAACGACTACTTGTGTTCCATTACTCACCTTTCCAATGTTAGCGCATATTTTCACTCTTACGTAACGGTATTCGCTGCAGCAACTTTTCATATCACCAGAACAAGGCTGTTATATCTCTCTGGCTTCATGATGGGAGTACCCCGTTGAAACTTCTATCAGTGTTCGTATCACTTCCCGAAATGAAGGACCGCTTCTGAGAGTAATGTCTAAGTTGAAGCTGGAACGTTGAAGATAAATCATTTACCGTTGCTTTATTGCTCTAGAATGCTCTGTTATTTTTCCAGCCAAAACAAATGCTATTTTACTCATTTTCTGTAATGTGCATGTCCAGTTGCACTACTTATTTCGATTGTAATTTGTTGATTCACTAGTAACACCAATAAGCCCAACAGCGGGTAAGATTCCCCTCCCGCATTTGCTAACTCAGTAAAGCCAGGCTGGAACAGTACATCAGGTCTTGCCATTTGTACCAATGTCCTTAACCTAGATAATGCGAGTTTGAAGATCACAGATCCTAATTGCACCATGGGTACAAAAGCTGGTCCAGGCCAATGATTACAATAATTTGACGAGGTGCATAAGATAAACGCATCGGATAAAGCTCGTGCACAAAATTTGGAAGAGCGGAATGTATATATCCATATAACTGTATAAAAATTACAGCCCTTCTAGTCCGTGCTGAACGCTTACTCTCATCAAGTCCCAAAGTATGACAAAGTCCCAAACAAGGGTATGACATAAGAGATGAAAAAAAAGAGATGGTCAGGCCTGAGAAACCGTTCCGATTGATATAGCTGGTTATAAGTGGTTGTTTGGAAATCTAACGTAAAGGTAGCGACTTCCAGCCTGAAATGGGTTTGGTATCCCACGTCCGGTATGATATACGGCCAATATCATTATACGCGGACAAAATGTTATTCCAACCAATTTTTAATCATTTTCTATTATTAGATATTCCAAAGCAATCTTAGTTCATGATCACTGACCTTTGTATCAGTTATCAGTATTAAATATGTTTTTCTACAGGCTGAACAAGCTGCGGTTGAGCACAACACTGACTATGTTTCACTAAATATGAGGGAGAGCAAAGGATTTCGCAAAGATCGGCAACAAGAAGAGCGCATTATCTATAATCCGGTAAAGCAGAGATATTGTCATGAATAACATATGAATTTGCTTCAGATCTATAACACTGTAACAGAGCCGTCTGGCCGAAACAGTTCGCGCCGCCCAATTATACCCATTTGACCATTTAGCCGACTCATGCCTACATATTGTGAATGTGTGACATAACCCGAGCGCTCAAAGAAAGTCATCCCGTCATGGGAAAACTTAGAAATACACCATTTAGTCGGGCACGGGAAGTAAATCCGGATCACTGCTGTTTTAATAGTGTTACGCCAGCCGCTCGATACCGAGCCACACAACGCATATACATAGGACCATAAGATACAAAAGCAGAAGTAGGCCATTCGGCCGATCGTGTCTGCTCCGCCATTTAATCCTGGACAGATTCAATTCTTCCAGTCATCCCCACTCCCTTGCCTTCTCCCCATACCCTTTGACGCCCCGCATAATCAAGAACCTATCTATCTCTGCCTCAAATGCACTCAATGACTTGGGCTCCACAGCCGCTCGTGGCAACAAATTCAGCATATTTACCACCCTTTGACTAAAGTAATTTCTCCGCATCACTGTCTGAATGGATGTTCTTCAATTCTGAAGTCGTGCCCTCTTGCCCTGGAGTCCCCGGCCAGGGGAAATAACTTTGTCATATCAAATCTGTTCAGGCCTTTTAACATTCGGAATGTTTCTATGAGATCCCGTTCATTCTCCTGAACTGGGAATACAGCCCAAGAGCTGACAGACGTTCCTCATACAGTATCCTTTCATTCCTTGAATCATTCTTGTGACTATTCTCTGAACCCTCAAAATGTCAGTATATCCTTTCCAAAAGAAGGAGCCCAAGTGTGGCCTCACGAGTGCTTATAGAACCTCAACATCACAACCCTGTTCTTATATTCTTTACCTCTAGAAATGAATGTCAACAATGCATTCGCTTTCTTCACCACCGACTCAACCTGGAGGTTTACCTACCGGCTATCCTGCACAGGGTCTCCCACGTCCCTTTGCATCGCTGCATTTTGAATTATTTAATAATTATATGCATCTACATCGGTGGTGTACAGGTGGAACAGGTCAAAAGCTTTACGTTACTCGGGGCGAATATCACAAATGACCTGACTTGGTCTAACCAAGCAGAGTCCACTGCCAAGAAGGACCACCAGCACATTTACTTCCTGAGAAAGCTGAAGAAATTTGGCCTGTCCCCTAAAACCCTCACTAATTTTTATAGGTGCATCGTAGAAAGCATTCTTCTAGGGTGCATCACAACCTGGTATGGAAGTTGTCCTGTCCAAGACCGGAAGAAGCTGCAGAAGATCGTGAACATAGCCCAGCTCTTCACACAAACCAGTCTTCCATCCTTGGACTCACTTTACACCACATGCTGTCGGAGCAGTACTGTCAGGATAATCAAGGACACGACCCACCCATCCAATACACTTCTTGTCCCACTTCCCTCCGGGAGAAGGTTCAGTAGCATGAAGATTCGAACGGCCAGATTTGGGAACAGCTTCTTTCCAACTGTGATAAGACTACTGAACCGATCCTGACCCGGATCTGGGCCATACCTTCCAAATATCTAGACCTGACTTGCACTACCTTACTTTCCCTTTTCTATTTTCTAATTATGATTTATAATTTAAGTTGTTATTATATTTACTTTGATTTGTACTTCAGGGAGAGCGAAGCGCAGAAACAATTATCACTGTGATGATTGTACGCTCTAGTATCAATTGTTTCGTGACAATAAAGTATTAAGTATCAAGTATTTTCCCATTTAGATAATATTCTGCACGTTTATTTCTTCCACCAACGTGCATGACCATACAATTTCCAACATTTTATTTAATTTGACAATTCTTTGTGCTTTTCCCTAAACTATCTATGTCCGTCAGCAGGCTCTCTGTTTCCTCAGCACTGCTCGCCCGTCCACTTATCTTGGCAAATTTAGCCAAAATTCATTAATCCCGTTGTCATGGCTTGGTCCGTGAAATCCACGATCTGGTTCGTGGTCCGGTCCGTGGACTCCAGACTCCGGGTCTTCTGGCTGTCTGTCGTTTCAGTTGGCCTTAATCACAGGCACCTGATTCTCATATTGGGGCTGGAATATAAAGGGACCTGGGTTCGAGTGTGGTGGCTGGTTAGTATCGTCGGTATCCTGTCCTCGCCTCTGTGTGGTAACTCAGGCCGTCTTTGCCGTTACCCTGCGGTTGGATCTGTCCCTCCCTGTCCTTGCCTCCGTTGGGTAAGCCAGGCCGGCTTTGCCGTTATCCTGAGGCTGGACTGTTCCCTTTCCTTCCCCTTCTTTCTGCTACCCTCGCGTGTAGCCTTGCCTGCTACCCACGCCTGAAGCCTTGCCTGCAACCTCGCCTGAAGCCTTGCCTGCAACCTCGCCTGCGTCCTCGCCTGTATCGCCGTTAATTTCAGCCGTCGGAGTGAAACCGGTGCCTTGTCACGCCAACGGAAAGAACTACCTATCGTTGAGCTTGGAGCTGTCTCTTTGTGTCCCCGTGTTTTGTGTCCGTGTATGAGTCCCGGACACACGTTCTGTCCCCAAGGAGGGGTCGTGCCTCAATGTTCCGTGCATGAGACCTGGCTCTCCGTCCTGTTCCCAAGGAGGGATACCGGCTCTATGTTCTGTTGTCCTGTGCTCAAGTCCAAGGCTCAGTTTCCCGTGCTCAATTCCGAGGCTCCCTGGAGATTCCAATCCGTGTCCAAGAATCCGAGGAGGTTTCCAGTCCGTGCCCAAGGCTCCGGGGAGGTATCCACTCCGTGTCCAATTCCAATTCGTAGCCCAGGCCCTGAGTCCTAGTCTCGTCCAGGGCCTGTGTCTCGTCCAGCTTTGTTTCTCCCCCACCCACTATGCTTCCTCACCAGGTCCCACTTTGCCTAGTACATCAGTGTCTGTGTCTTGCATTTAGGTCCGCTCTCAAGGCCCACCTTATGACACCCATAGACCAAATCATGACATGTATCATAAAGAGCAGTGGTCCCAATACCCACCCCTGTGGAAATCTGCTGGTAACCGGCAGCCAGCCAGGATTGGATCCCTTTATTCCACTCTCTGTTTTCTGCCAATCAGCCAATGCTCCACCCATGCTAGTACCTCCTCTGTAATTTCATGGGCTCTTATCCTAATAAACAGCTTCACGTAAGGCATTTTGTCAAATCCCTTTTTAAAATCCAAGTATAACATATCTATTGCATCTGCTTTGTCTATCCTGCATGTAATTTGTTTAAAAATTTGTAGTAGGTTAGTCAGGCAGGATTTTCCTTTCCGAACACTATGCTGGCTTTGATCTATCTTGTCATGTGCCTCCATAATCACTTCCCTAACAATGGATTCCAACATGTATATAAACATTATCCCAAAGAAGGCTAATTTTACAGACCTGAGCAGACCTTTGTCACTGTACCACTTATGACTGAATACCCTCGAAATATCATCACATTTTTCTTCCATCCGGGTGGATTCCAAAGTGAATGCATGAACATTAATATCTCTTACTTTTGATACTTATTTCATCATCCCCGTTCTCTTTTTTCTCTATTTCAAATCCTGGCTCCTTTTCACCTCTTCACTTTTACTCATCTGCCATCACCTCCACTTGTACCCCTCCTTCTTCATATCTTCCAGGATCCACTTTCTCCTCCGATTAGATTCCTTCTTGCACCGTTTTCATTTTCCACACATCACCTCCCAGCTTCTACGTCATTCCATGCCCCATCATTCACACACGTTCCTACCAAGCTGGTTTCTCCTATCACCTGCCATCTAGTATTCCTTCCCCACCTTATTCCAGCTTCTGACTTTTTTTTTTCGCTGTCCTGATAAAGTGCTTCGGCCAGAAATATCGACAGTTTATTTATAGCATACTATGAATTCCATCAGCATTTTTTTTGTATTCTTCAAGATTTCCAGCAACTGCGGAATTCCTCGAGATTATATTTCTCCCCTGGCTTTTCCGAATTCAATTTCATATGTAATTTGCAAACGAGGAAACACTAAAAAGCATGAAACTGGAAAAAGCTATCCTTTCCAATGCCCATTATCTGCTCCATCATGAACACGAATATCTGATTATAACCGAGGAAAACTGAAGCAAACGAACATTGGTGTTATTTATGGAAATACCGAACTTCGACAAAGCAGCAACCATACGGCATGAATGAACAAAGTGCCAACGTTCACTCTATCAGTTGAACGATAGCCACTGATGACAGAGTCTGTGTGCATTTGGAGTTCTGTTGGCAGGTGTGACTGAGGAAACACTCGCAAGAACTATAGACTAAACTGTTTAAGACAATGCGATACATATAACACAGAAATGCGCGTGTGTTTTGAGTTAGCGAAATATTTTGTACTATACCTGCTGCCTTAAGGAGTTACCTACTCTCCCAACTCGATTTTGTTAAGCTTCATTTCAATAATGAAAGAAACGCTCGTGATTCTAGCAGGCTGATGGAGTTGAAATACCATGTGAATCATGAAGAATTTTTTAAAAAATAATTTTGACATAGATTTTGTGTAAAACGACAGGAATCTGAAATTGATAACTTATGAATACATCACTAATTTATTTTACAATTATTGATTCGATTTGTTCAACTCAATGGATTCTTAATTAATCACTGATTTTGAAATATTTTCACAGACTAAAATAATTGGAGCTGACAAACTGACCTATGCTGCGCTGCAGCTTCCCGATTCCAAGAGCACCTCAATATCCAAACATCAAAACCAACACACACTCTACGCAGATGTAAATACATCAAAGAAACTGTGAAGCTGAGAATCCAGCTGCAGTTTAGAGCTATAGACTGTCAATGAGTGCAGACCTTGGCATTGCTTCTTTTCATTTTTGCATCCAGACAAAAATTGTGATTCTACATAACATGTGTAAGTTAGGAAGACAAGGGATCAATTTCGCCAACGATTTGTTGGAAAAAATAAAAGTAATTAACTTAGGAATAAGATTGCGAATAAGCCATTCTGTCTCCCTCTACAACCCAATCATAATCTCCATTGAACAATCCCCGATCATTCCAGGAACGATGACGCCCCTGTGTTTGAATATAGATCAGTAAATGTCGTATGATGAAAACAATTCAGTACTCTTCTGTTTCTTATACATTCAATGCATGTTGCTCAAAATTAGCTCTATAATGCAACTGCACTATTACATGGTAGTGACAGAAATCCCAGGACACTAAAAAGGCAAGAGAAAAGCAGCGCAACCTGTGTACCTATCCAAGCCCACATTGAAACAGAGGAGATACGCACATGGTCCCAAAAAAGGAAATCAGGTTTAGCCTAATCATAATACTTGACTGAAAAACGTGGACGTTGGAAAGTAGATTTACATATGAATCACGTGTCTAGATGTGTACTCATGAAGAATATGGAGTTTTATACAGAGCTCCTCAGCGAATAATAACTGCACAGTTTCCCAATAGAGCAAAATAAATTTGAAATATGCCAAATATCACCTCCACTGGTGCCCCTCCTTCTTCCATTTCTTCGAAGGCCCACTTGCTCCTCCTATCTGATTCCTTCTTGTACCCTTTTCCTTTTCCATTCATCACCTCCCAGCTTCGACGCCATTTGATAAAATGTTGACATAAACTTTGTGTCAAACGGCAGAAATCGAAAATTCATAACTTATGAGTGCATCACTAATTTGTTTCACTATTTTTGATTCAACTTGTTCAACTCAATGAATTCTCAATTAACCGCTGATTATGAAATAATTTCACAGACTAAAAGAAATGGAGCTGACAAACCGACTTACGCTGCTCTACAGCTTCCCGATTCCAAGAACACCTCAGCATCCACACATCAAAAGCAACATACATTGTACGCTGATGTCAATACATCAAAAAAAACTGTGAATCTGAGGTTCCAATGCAGTTTAGAGCTGTAGACTATCAATGAGTGGAAGCCCGAGGCATTGTTTCGTTTTATTTCTTCCATCCAGACAAAGATTGTTAATCGACAACACATTTATAATTTAGGAGATAAGGGATCAATTTCGTCTTCGATTTATTGGAGGCGATCATCCCTGGAAACTTAAGAACAAGTTTGGGAATAATCCACCGCCTCTCTCTACTGTCCGTTCATTCAAGAGGAAAATGTCTGATATGATCAGCCATATTCTCTCTGCTATATCATTGAACAGTCCCCAGTCATGAGATAAACCTACTCTGTCTTCAGTACCGACGCCTCTCCCACCCAGAAACCCCTCCACAGTTCTCAGAGGATGAAAAAAATATCAGAGACTCGTTACCACCAGCTACAGAAACGTTGCTGTGTGAAAAAAACGCCACTGAACAGTTATCCTTGCTCACTTATGACAACGTTCAACCGCGGTAAATATAGATTTGAAGATGTGAAAAAAATCGCAACATGTTCTCGGGAAAACAACTCTGGTCTGAATATTAATCAGTAAATGTCGTATGATTAAAAAAAATCAATGCTCTTGTTTCATGTACGTTTACGGCTTGCTGCTCAAAATTAGCTGTAAAATATAACTGCACTACCACATGGTAGGAATAGAAATCCCAGGGCACCCAAAAGACGAGAGAAATCCATTGTAAGCTGTTACTTTCCCAGCCCACATTGAAGCAGAGGAGGTACGCACACGGTCACATTAAACGAAATCAGGGTTAGCCTAATTATGACATTGGACTGAAAAACGTGGACGTTGGAAAGTAGGAATATAGGAATCTCCTGTCTCGATGTGTATCCTCGAAGAATATAGTGCTTTGGACAGAGCTCCTTGGTGATTAGTAACTTCCAAGTTGCCTCAATGGAACAAAATAAATTTGAGTTATGCCCAGCATTTATTTGGCAATGGTCGTAAATTGACGCATTAATTCCGGATGTATGTGTGACACAAGAGTGTGAACATCCTGGTAGGATAATACATTATTGTTGCTCATCAGATCAGCGTGGTTGGTAGATAAGGTGCGGTAGTAAGGAAGGTTTGGAATAGGTACAGGGAATATTGGCAGTGAAATAAATCCTCTGTCTGATAATACAAACAACATCTATTACTGAAAGAGCTTAGGCAATCCCGAGAAATTCACGAAAATAATAGAAATGTACACCCTTGGAAACAAGACTGGGCCGCTCAGACTGTTCCGTTGGAAATGCCGGCTGGGATAGATTTCCCTTTGAGAATCAGTCATACACTTCCTTCCCTAGGTCACTTCACATTTCAAATCCCGTCAACTTCTCCACCTTTAAATATTGTTTTGATATTTACTATCAAGTAAAGAAGCAGAATTATATCTTATTCGTAACTGACAGGATCTTTGTGCTCTTACCTTTCTTATTCATTTATTCATCTCCTCACTTAAACACAAACAGCCATTTGTCATTTATATGATGAACAAGGTAACAAGAGTAGACTACTTGCTCAAGCAAGTGTGAAGTGCTGGTGATATCTTCTAAAGTGCTTTTCAGGACGTATTTACTTTCAGCTCACCTCAACGTCGTTTCACACATATATCGATACTTGCTCGCACTGGAGAATGCCCTTTGCAAAAAAAAAAACAGCACTCTTTAATACTAATAGAAAGGCACGTGTGTACTATTTTTATCGGGAAAAAAATCAGTATACGAAAATAAATACAATACAATAATGCAGATACAATAGAAACGATAGCGGTTTCAGTGGCTTTAAATATTTGTAAAGTACATTCAGTTGTAAAATCATGAAAATTCCTCTGAATCATCCCAATCAAGTGCTTTCTGTCACTGCGATGGCCTGGAGAGGGCGCCATCTTTATTTTACTACAATCAGCCGTCTGAAAAAATGTTTGACATTATTAAATGATGCTGTTCTTATAGCTTTCATTCTGCTTCCAAGTTCCAGCGGCAGAATTATTGAGGACTAATATAAGAAAGGTTCTGAGGTAGAACATTGAAATAACACACAGCCAGAAGACCTGTTTGCAAATTGTCTGGCTAAGTGCTCTACAAGGCACGCTGTCAACTTGAAACTGGAGTGTGAAGTGCAGAGGAGGTAGCTTCATGAACAGGAGGGGTAACTGAGAAAGACAGGAATTGCTGTTAGCAATGTAGGAAATGCTTGGGATACGCAGTGTTGGATTGGAAGGAAGTTAAAAAGGAGAATATGAAAGAGTGAATCAGGATTCCATAGAATGAATTAATTCATACAAAAATGTTGAATTATTGTGTAACGATGTTGAAATTGTTCAAAAAAAATTAGTACAGAACCAGATTGATATTTATCCTGACTGTTGTTGACATCAGGCCGAAGTCAAAGTTTTAGGATTTGTCGACATTGTTAAACAAGTGGCTTGTTGCTGCATTAATCCTTGTGGATGCAACATGCAGATGTTGGTTTGAAACAAAATCGTTTATTCATAGGGTACACTTTTCTGCCTGATGATGGGATGATTCATTTTTTAAATCCAACGTCAATGTTACATTTGTCTCTGGACGAATACATTATGGAAGTGTCCATATGGACAGGCTTTTTCATAGTGAATAATACTCGTCTGTAGTGAACACATTGTGAAGTATTTTTACAGCAAGATTCAACCGCAATGTGACTCAAAGTTATATGTAAGCTTCGACTCAATGGGAATACCCAATATGTTGCCAGCAGAAATACTTAGGACAACTAAAATGCAAAAGATTTTAGACACAGCTCAGTACATTAGGAAATCAACCTCCCCTTTGTACTCTGTATACACCTGCCAATACTGTTCTCTCTAAGCTGCATGACTGGGAATGCACCATAACTCCGACACATTACCATTGATGCTACGCTGTTGGAATTCTCTTTCATATAATGTTAATATAATTGTGAAAGTATGCTGATCTAATTTTAAAGTCTGTGTTGATATAATCGTGAAATTCCCATTAATTAATTATATGTTTGTCAATACAATCCATAAACTCTCTAAATAATAAATATGCTACAATCTTTACTGAGAAGCATTTTAGTGCTTCAACGTACTTACATACTCGGAGTTTCGAGCTACAACACTGCGACAAATCGTTACAATAAACTCAGAATCAAGGTGGGTAGCTTATAATTAATAAACCGCCAGCCCGTGCTTAATCCTCTTTCAGGCCAGGTGGTACAAACTTCTTGCTCAGAGCAATGGTTGGTCCACGCAGCTGGTTTCCCTCAAGTCTTCTGCAATATATGTTATATGTTATATTTATGATGGGACTTGGGCCGTGTCGTTTTCTAGAGATGATGCATGTCTCCTGTCTCCGCAACAGTGTCTCAACACCCTCGTCAACCGGGATCCCGAATCTTATTGTTCTTGCCAACCTCACACCTTTCCCTCCCCTATCTCCTTATAATGAATTCTTCCCACTTCTTTTCCAGCCCTGAAAAAGGATTTTATCCCGAAATATCGACTGTTTGTTTTTCACCATTGATGCCGCCTGACCCACTGAGCTCCGCTGGCACGTTGTGGGCTGTTCTCGGGATTTCCGGTATCTGCAGAAATTCTTGTACACAAGGCATCGACATAGCATTGACCATGTGACTTCATACATGATGATTACTTGTTTATTATATCCTATGAATTTCTAACTTTCAGACAAACCACTCTCATCTGCAATGCCCGTGAATGCAAACGCTTGGTGCGTGGCTCTTCTCGCCTGTGTTTTGGCAAGGTACGCTTAATTTTTTGTGCCCATTCCACGGAGTAAATACTTTAGAATATTTCCAACCATATATTTCTTATGCCTATACTCCTAAGCAACGCCAAATCCTGTCTCCGCCTTTAACTACACCTCAACCAGCCCAAAAAACTTTAAACAATCAAATGCTTTAAACAGCGGATGAACTGAAACGCCTCATATTTAGACGAATAAATTGATTCGGGTTAGCTAATTAGAGATTGGGAGCTGTAGAAAAGCTGTGTTGAGAGCAAATCACAAGCCATCTGATTCATGCGAAGCGTTGTCGAGGTTAAACGATATCCGCCTGTACTTCAGCCTGATTTTACACCACATATCTCGACGTATTTTACCGATGTCGCTCCTGCAGTTGCTTAACCACATAGCTACAAATATTTATACGTAATTAATGAACATCGTTCACAATGGCAAACACTCGAAAAGCTTTTGGGCAACGGGGAATCATGAAACAGCTCAGTAAATTCACAGAGGAATATATGATCATAGAACCATAGAAAATTACAGCACAGAAACAGGCCTTTTGGCCCTTCTTGGCTGTGCCGAAACATTTTTCTGCCTAGTCCCACTGACCTGCACGTGGTCCATATCCCATACATCTCTCATCCATGTACCTGGCCAAATTTTTCTTAAATGTTAGAAGTGAGTCCGCATTTACCACTTCATCTGTCAGCTCATTCCACACTCCCACCACTCTCTGTGTAAAGAAGTACCCCCCCCCCCCAATGTTCCGTTTAAACTTTTCCTCCTTCACCCCTAACCCATGTACTCTGTTTTTTTTCTCCCCGAGCCTCGGTGGAAAAAGCCTGCTTTCATTCACTCTATATATACCCATCATAATTTTATATACCTCTATCAAGTCTTTCCTCATTCTTCTACGCTCCAGGGAATAAAGTCCTAACCTATTCAACCATTCTATGTAACTCGATTTCAACAGTCCCGACAACATCCTTGTAAACCTTCTCTGCACTCTTTCAACCTTATTAATTAATATCCTTCCTGTAATTCGGTGACCAAAACTGCACACAATGCTCCAAATTCGGCCTCACCAATGCATCATACAACCTCACCATAACATTCCAACTCTTATACTCAATACATTGATTTTAAAAGGCCAATGTACCAACAGCTCTCTTTACTACCCTATCTACCTGTGACACCACTTTTAGGGAATTCTGTATCTGTATTCTTAGATCCATCTCTTCTACTGCACTCCTCAGTGCCTTACGATTTACCTTGTATGTTCTAGCTTGGTTTTTGCTTCCAAAGTGCAATACCTCACACTTGTCTGTATTAAACTCCATCTGCTCCATCTTTCAGCCCAATTTCCAGCTGGTTCAGATCCCGCTGCAAGCATTGAAAACCTTCCTCACTGTCCACTACACCTCCAATCTTAGTATCATCAGCAAATTTGCTGATCCAATTTACCACATTATCGTCCAGATCATTGATGTAGATGACAAATAACAATGGACCCAGCACTGATCCCTCTGGCACACCACTAGTCACAGGCCTCCACTCAGAGAAGCAATCCTCCACTACCACTCTCTGACTTCTCCCATTGAGCCAATGTCTAATCCGATTTAATACTTCACCATGTATACCTAGCGACTGAGTCGTTCTAACTAACCTCCCATGCGGTACCTTGTCAAAGGCGTTACTGAAGTCCATGTACTTTCCTTGAAACCTCCTCGAAAAACTCTAGTAGATTTGGTAAACATAACCTACCACGCACAAAGCCGTGTTGACTCTCCCTAATAAGTCCCTGTCTACCTAAATACTTATAGATCCTATCTCTTAATACTCCTTCCAATAATTTACCTACTACCGACGTCAAACTTACCGGCCTATAATTTCCTGGATTACTTTTAGAGCCTTTGTTAAACAACGGAAAAACATGAGCTATCCTCCAATCTTCTGGCACCTCACAGGTAGATACCAACATTTTAAATATATCTGCCAGGGCCCCTGAAATATCAACTCTAGTCTACTTCAAGGTCCGAGGGAATACCCTGTCATGTCCTGGGGATTTATCCACTCTGATTTGCTTCAAGATAGCAAGCACCTGCTCCTCTTCTATCTGTATATATTCCAAGACCTCCCTACTTGTTTGTCTTATTTCAATTGACTCCGTGCCAGTTACCTTAGTAAATACAGACGCAAAAAAAACATTTAAGATCTCCCGCATATCCTTTAGGTCCATACATAGCTGACCACTCTGATCTTCAAGAGGACCAATTTTATCCCTTACTATCCTTCTGCTATTAGTATACCTGAAGAAGATATTTGGATTATCCTTCACCTTGACTGCCAAAGCTACCTCGTATCTTCCTTCCATCTAACGCTACAAAGGCAAACAAAGCTACTTCATTAATGTCAATTACGGGACGTGTGCGTAAAACCTCCACAGAAACACAGCTTGATCCGTGTGCTGCTCCACAATGCCGAGCCCACTGAAACCAGCATAGGCATGCAGATTCATTGAGACTCATTTTGCCTTTATACAAAATTGACCTGTCAATTGCAAGGTCGGACCAAAAGTGGCAAGTTTGAAGAAGAAATAAAGTCAATCCTACCTCGCGCTAAGACTGTTACGTTTATTCCAAACAGGCATGTCACCAACACAACTGTTTTCTCGTGTGACCAATCAAGTCTGACAGTGGAAAAGTGTGCATGGAACCGGAGGAGATAGCACAGGTACTTAATGATTAATTTGCTTCAGTATTCACCACGGAAAAGGATCTTGGCCGTTGTAGGGACGACTTACAGCAGACTAAAAAGCTTGAAGATCAAGATATTAAGAAACAGGATGTGCTGGAGCTTTTGGAAAGCATCAAGTTGGATAAGTCACCGGGACTGCACGAGATGCAGCCCAGGCTGCTGTGGGACGCGAGGGAGGAGACTGCTTAGCCTCTGGCGATTATCTTTGCATCATCAATGGGGACGGGAGCGGTTCCGGAGGATTGGAGCATTGCGGATGTTGTTCTGTTATTCAAGAAAGGGAGTAGAGATAGCCCAGGAAATTATAGACCAGTGAGTCTTACTTCAGTGGTTGGTAAGTTGATTGAGAAGATCCTGAGAGGCTGAATTTATGAACATTTGGAGAGGCATAATATGATGAGGAATAGTCAACGTGGCCTTGTCAAAGGCAGGTCGAACGTTACGACCGTGATTCAATTTTTTGAGGATGTGCCTAAACACATTGATGAAGGTAGAGCAGGAGATCTTGTGTATATGGATTTCAGAAAGGCATTTGATAGGGTACCCCATGAGAGGCGTATTGAGAAAGTTAGGCGGAATTGGATCCAAGGCGGCATTGCTTTCTGGATCCAGAACTGGCTTGCCCACAAAAGGCAAATAGTTGTTGTAGATGGGTCAGATTCGGTATGGAGGTTGGTGACCAGTAGTGTACCTCAGGGATCTGTTCAGGGACCCCCTACTCTTCGTGATTTTTGTTAACGGCCTGAATGAAGATGTGGAGGGGTGGTTAGTAAATTTGCTGATGACAAAAGTTGGAGGTATTGTGGATAGTGTGCATGGTTGTCAGAGGAAAACTGAAAGAATGCAAAACTGGGCTGGGAAGTGGCAGATGGAATTCAATACAGATAAGTGTGAGATGGTTTATTTTGGTAGGTCAAATATGATGACAGAATATAGTATCAATGGTAAGACTCTTGGCGGTGTGGAGGATCAGAGTGATCATGGAGCCCGAGTCCATTAGACACTCAAATCTGCTGCGCAGTTTGACTCTGTGGTTAAGAAGGCATCTGCCAGGGCTTCATTAATCGTGGGATTGAGTTTAGCAGCCGAGACAGCGGTGGATAATGGCGGAGGCAGCAGCGGCGGCCATTGGGACGGCGGCGGCAGGAACGGGAGCGGCTGCGGCACCAGTGACAGGTGGAGGCGGTGGAAGAGTCGGTTGGACTAAACAGGTGACGTGCAGGTATATCATGCATGGAGTTTGTAAAGAAGGAAACAACTGCCGTTATTTCCATGATCTTTCAGCCAGCAAGCCTTCACTGATTTGCAAGTACTTTCAGAAAGGATGCTGCAGCTATGGAGATCGCTGAAGGTATGACCATATGAAGCCGTCAAAGCAACGAGTTTCAGAGTGGTCCTACACCATTGGCCCCGAAGGATTCTGCCACAGCGTCAGCTACAAATCTTACTCCACTTACCAAATTAAATGGTGAAATGAGCACTAAAACAGCAGTGATTGAGGAATCTAAACCTTCAAGAACCAGCACAAATCTGGAGGACTGGGTTAATGCAGCAGAGTTTATACCTGGACAGCCATATTGTGGACGAAGATTCTCAAGTGCCTGATCCAGTGTGACTGCTTGTGGACTGTCAGGTACTGAAGCAGACCTGACTGTATATACACTGCTGTTAAAACCTGAAGGGGAAACTGCAGCTCCATTTTTCCACTGTTCACCTCGTTTCAATTGTTAAGAGTTTTCATAAAAATTGGTTTTCTCATATTTTACAGTGGGACAATTCTCCAATAACCATATGAATTCCTGGTTGCATTGTTAGGTTACATTTGACAATTACACTTTTCTTTTGAAATTTCCTTTCCTACAAAAGACATTGTGCACCTTTCAGGTCTTTGCCAAAAGGCAGCAGACTTCTTCAAAGAACACTTCGAAGCTGGCAGCCTGGATATGAAGTTACTCAGTTTGATTCTTTATTATTGAATACTTGAAAATTTAATATACATTGAAATTAATAGCAGTTGTCCCATACATGTCATCTTCACACTGATGTTGATAAGGTGTAAACTTGGTGACCTTCTTGAATTAGCATTTTCATGTGCAGAGACAAATGTCTTATTTTTAAAAGTCAGGCTTCTTTAGGAAATTTTTGTGAACTTTGACAATATAATTCAAAACCGTAAATTATATGAGAGGGAAGTAGCATTATTATACTTAACTGTATTATTCCATTCTAAATATTGAGAAAGGTTAGTATGATCAACCCAGGACCACACCTTATAGTCTGATTTACTATTTGAATTTACTGAAGAAATCCTAAAAAGTGAGACTTCAATTTTAACTAGTGTTAAAATATGTTACAGAAAGTGGTAGTAAATTTTAAATTTGTAGTTTTGATATTTTAAAACTTATTCATTTGGTACTATTGTTTTCAACTAACTTTGTTGGCTATGCAAACTTGTCTAGCATATGAAACCTATTCACTTTGGCAAGTATTTAAGGAATCAGAATAAAATTAATTTGTCTTTTGAAGAAAAGAGTTTAGCAGCCGAGAGGAAATGTTGCCGCTATAAAGGACCCTGGTCAGACTCTACTTGGACTACTGTACTCAGGTCTGGTCAACTCACTATAGGGAGGATGTGGAAACCATAGGGGAGATTTGCAAGGATGTTGCCTGGATTAAGGAGCATGCCTTATGAGAATAGGTTGAGTGTACTCGGCCTTTTCTTCTTGGAGCGACGGAGGATGAGAAGTGACTTCAACGAGGTTCATTAGATGAGGAGAGGCATTGACTGTGTGGATAGTGAGAGACTTTTCTCCCAGGGCTGAAATGACTAGCACGACAGGGCACAGTTTTAACGTGTTTGGAAGTAGGTACAGAGAAGATGCCAGGGTTTTTTTTTACGCAGACGGTGGCGTGTGCATGGAATGGGCTGCCAGCGATAGTGGTGGAGGCGGATACGATAGGATTTTGTAGGTGACTCCTGGACAGGTACAAGTAGCTCAGAAAAATAGAGGACTATATGTAACCCTGGGTAATTTCTAAGGTAAGGACATGTTCGGCACAACTTTGTGGGCCGAGCAGCCTTTACTCTGCACTAAGTTTTCTATTGTTCTATGCTTCTAATAGCTAAATATTTGACGTCGCGTTTTCTTCTGTTGTAACTCCCCCAACTCCGCTGAAAATCATTCGTGCTGACGAAACTTCACCTAAATCCCTGAAGCTGATGTGTAAAACTGCAGCATGTTATCCGACGAAATTAGACATCTTTGGGCAAAGAAATCCTATGGCCATTCTAACCAAAATAGAAACTGCAATAAATGAGACTTCAAAAAGATTTTATGAGGCTTACAGTATTTGAAAAATGCGCAGCCTGCTCTGGGCAAAGTGGTTTACATCTGTCTGCTTTCTCAAGAAACGCTCAAAATTCCTGCCAGTTTCAGCTATATTATCGAAGAAGGTAAGACTGGCAGGATTTAAAGCAAGCTCCAACCGGAATTGGAATATACATAAAGAGCTATACAAACACGAGAAAGAAAATGTGAATAGCAATATTTTTGGCAATGGTGAACAGTTAACGTGTGTACCGTTTTTACATTATTTACAGTCTTACACCTGCAAGGAAATGTGTGTATCAATGACAGAGGTAGAAAGAGGAATGGGGTTCTTCGGAGGGAATTTGAGCAGCCAGGGACTAAATTAAAAAGCAGAACCAAGCAGATAGTAACCTCTGGATTACTATTGAGGCATGTACAAATTGGCACAGGCTTAAGAAGATTAGAGGGCTGAATGGTTGGCTCAAGGGTAGGTGTGGGAGAAGAGGGTTTGAATCCATGGGAAACTGGCACCAATAGTGAGGAAGGAGGGAGCTGTTCCATTGGGATGGGCTCCACCTGAACCGTGATGGGACCTGAATCCTGGCGAATCATGTAGAAGGTATGAATAGGGCTTTAAACGAAATAGCAGGGACTGGGTTCAACAGATTAAAGAAGTATGGATAAAGCTAAGAGGAAAGCAAAATTTTAAAAAACGAGAAAAACAATCTTGGTGTGCAGAAAGGTCAAGTACATAAGAGACAACGATTGGTAGATTTTGAAGGCACGGTAAATGTATCTGAATGCCAGTTGTATTCATGGTCAATGAACTTGTGGGATAACCAGTATAAACGAGTATGATATAGTGGTCATTACAGAGACGTGGTTGCAGGGTGGAAAGAATTGGGAATTAAATATCCAAGGATATCAGATAATACGGAAGGATAGGCAGGACTATAACGGAGCTGGGGTAGCGTTCTTGATTAAGGATGAAATCAGGGCACTAGTGAGAGATGATATAACATCTAACGAGCAAACTGTTCATTCCATCTGGGTAGAGATTGGTAATAGTAAAGGGAAAAAAATCACTAGCGGGAGTTGTTTATAGGCCACCGAATAATAACATTAAAGTGGCACAGGCAATAAGCAGAGAAATATCTGAGACATGTAAGAATAGCACAGCAGTTATCGTGGGGGACTTTAACTTGCACATCGATTAGGTGATCGAGGCAGTCTTGAGGAGGACTTTATAGAATGCATCCGTGATGGTTTTCTTGAACTTGTAAATGAACCTATAGGGGAATATGCTACCTTGGATCTGGTCCTGTGCTCAGACAAGTAGAATTAGCCATCTTGTACTTAGGGATCCTCTTGGAAAAAGTGATCACAGCATGACTGATTTTCTTCTACAAATGGAGGGTACAAATGGGATGGAGTGGATAGGGTAGACTGGGAGCATAGCTATATGGTGAGACTGTGGAGGACCAGTAGAAAACTTTCAAAGAGGTTTTTCATGGTGCTGATTAAAAGTATATTCCAATTAAAAGCAAGGACAGTGTGGGTGAGGAGAGCCAGCCATGGATAACTAAGAAAATAAAGGAAGGCATCAAACTAAAATCTCGGTAAGATGCCACATAAAAAATTTATCCATATGATAACGATGCACAGAGTTGTGGTGATGATTTAGCATGGTTAGAGAATAAGTTCACTATCAGAAAGCAGACAGCTGGGATACACGGGTGTTCCTCTGGTGGGCAATCATCTCAACTGTTCAGAATAAATATCTTCGATCTGGAAGAGTGGGTTGAATGCAGTGCACCTAAATTTGATGATGCCACTAAATTGAGAGGAAATGTAAAATGTGCATGGGATACGGAGTGTCTGCACAGAGAGAGAGATAGGTTGAATTAGTAAGCAAGGGTCTGGCAGATGGAGTACAATATTGGTAAATGCGAGGCTATCCACTTTGGAAGGAAAAATGGAAGATCAGATTGTTATTTAAATGGTAAAAGATTGCATCAAGCTGCTGAGCAGAAGGTGTTGGTAGTGTTTGCACATGGATCGCAAAAGGTTCGTTTGGAGGTGCAGCAATCTATCAAGAAGACGAATGGAATGTTGGCCATCATTGCTAGAGGGATTGAATTTAAGTGCAGGGAGTTATGCTGAAGCAGGAGAAGGTAATAGTGAGGCCGCATCTAGAGTACTGGATGCAGTTCTGTTTCCTTACTAGAGGAAGGTTTCACTGGCTTTGGAGGTGGTACAGATCAGGTTCATCAGGTTGATTTCATAGATGGGCGGGTTAGACTATGAGATTGAGTCACATGAGATTGTACTCGCTGGAATTCAGAAAGTTGAGAAGATAGCTTCTAGAAATATATAAAATTATAGAAGGGAAAGATAAGATAGGGGCAGGAAATTGTTTCCACTAGTAGATGAGACTAGAAATAGGGGACATTGCCTCAAGATTCAGTGGAGTGAACTTAGGACGGAGATTAGGTGGAACTGTTTTTCGCAAAGAGTAGTGAAGTCTCTGCCTAATGAGGTAGTGGAGGGTACCTCAGTGAATGTACTTAAGACGAGGTTGGATATACTTTTGCATGGCAGGAGAATTCAGCGTTAAGGGGAAAGGCAGGTAGATGGAGATGAGTCCCTCGTCAAATCGGCCACGATCTTGTAGTCTCGATGGGCCAGATGGCCTACTGCTACTCCTATTTCTTATGTTCTTATGAATTTCCTGAATTTATGCATACCCTATTACATAGCAAACATTCCGATATATTTCACAAAGCATTAAATTAATAAAAAACCTAAAATGCCAAAAGAGGCATTTAGATAGATATCGTGGTACAAGGGCCATTAAGTAAATTTTGTCATTCTTTTCTCAATGAGTAAATGTGATGCTGCCTTGCCCACTGAGTTCGTCTGGCATTGTGTGTGTGTTGCACTGTAAAGAACCACTATGTTAGATAATCTGTTCGCTCCATACGTCCCATCATCACCTTAAAGACCGTGATATACTGCGTCTCTTGCAATCTTTATATGTTCAGGACTGAATTACTCTTTAAAATGCTCTACTTTCTTGTTTCACGGTCTCTGTATATTTACATTTGTTTCACAGTTTCGTCTTTATTTTACCAGATCTAGAAAACAGCAATAAACGCCTGATTCTTGGATGTGCATTGAGCGGAATGGCAGTTGTACTTCTGAGTATAATTTTGATAAGAATCGGAATTAAGGCAAAACGTGGGCGATTTGACAACCATTTCCACTTATTACCTCTACAGGTTGAAACGAGAAATGATAATGAGAGAATCAGGATTTCCAAGGCATTATCGGATTCACATTCGACAATACTGATTATAAATAACAGGATAATTTTACATTCACGTTCAAGTTAACCAATCCTCCCTTGTACCTATGATTTTCAGATACCTGGGGTTTTAAGGCTGTGATTTCCTGCGGCGATTTTACACAAGTAATAATACTCCCATTGTTATATTTTCGTTCCTTTGAGATATAATATGACATAACATGATGTTATGCTACCGCCACTCTACTCTTTCAATGAAAATCTAGATCCACTACATTCATGAAAGGTCATGCTCAACACATTACGTGACCACAATGTGCGCCTCACTATTTTGAATAGCTGTCAGGAATTTCAATTTTCGGCAGGAAATATGATTACAATCCAACGCACAACTTCAATTTTTTTTTGACATTGCCGCTGTAATTTAAGGTTGTCATGGTCCCGTCTGGCAATTCCCCATCATGTTATTATCTCCTTAGTTGGGCCTTAATGCCCTCGTCTCATTTCCAATCATTCCCAGTTCCACTAATTACAAGCACACCTGGTTCCCATTAGCGAACATTGGATAAAACTCGGGCGTTAAAGCCATCTTTGCCAGTTCGTTGGTCGACTCCAGAGTGAGTAAACCTTGTTCCCTGATTCCATAGGACTGTCAGTTAAAGTTCCGCATCATTTGCTGGATACTCTACGTAAACCTTGTCTCCGAGTGAAGACTCTCCTGGATACCGGTTCCCCGTTCGCGACGGTGTTAACGCCTCACGACTCTGCCTCAGCGCCTGTGTCCTAGACTTGTGTTCGTCCTCAGCCTCGTCCTTGTCTCAAAGTTGTTCTTTATTTTAAAACCCATTAGGTATTAAAACAACCTCTGAGGAAGCAAATCAGAGCAGAGAACCGGAGGTGAAACAACTTTTGTTTTTGCTTCTGAGAGGGGTATATTAGAAACATAGAAACACAGAAAACCAACAGCACACTATAGACCATTCAGCCCAGTAAGCTGTGCCGAACATATCCTTATCTAACAAATTACTTAGGGTTACCCGGAGCACTCTACTTTTCTGAGATCCATGTATCTGTCATGGAGTCTCTTTAAAGACCCTGTAGTATGTGCCTCCTCGACCGGCGCTGGCAGCCATTCCACGCACTCATCACTCTCTGCATAAAAATTAAACCCCTGACATCTCCCCTGTACCTATTTCCAAGCACTTTAAAACTGTGCCCTCTTGTGCGAGCTATTTCAGCCCTGGGGGGAAAAAAGCATCTAAATGTCCACACGATCAATGCCTCTCAGCATCTTATACATCTCTATCAGGTCAACTCTCATCCTCCGTCGCTCTAAAGAAAAAAATTGGTTTCGATCAACCTATTCCCATAAGGCATGCTCCCCAATCTAGGCAACAATCTTGTAAATCCACTGCACCTTTTCTATTGTTTCCATATATTTCCCACACTGAGCACACTACTCTAAGTGCGGTCTAAACAGGGTCCTATATAACCTCAACATCCCCATGGTTGATGAAGGCCAATGCACCGTATGCTTTCTTAACCACAGAGTCAACCTGCGCAGCAGCGTTGAGTGTCCTATGGATTCGCACCCAAAAATCCCTCTGATCCTCCACACCGCCGAGAGTATTACCATTAATACTTTATTCTGTCATCACGTCTCCTCTGGTTCAATACACACTTTAGCACCGTCACACTTGATTGGTCCTATTCCCTCACATCGTATCCTCTTGCTCTTCACAAACCTATTGATAGAGGATTATTATGATCAATTACGAACTATGTCTGTGAGTGCATGTGAACCAATGACAAAGTGACCCGCACGGAACTGCTTCAATAGTCCGTCGTGCCCGAGGAGTACAAAGGTGACAGTTGTCCCTGCGGAAACTGTTGGGAAATGGAGGAAAAAGGAAATAACTGCGGAAGGAAAAGGATGACGAGAGATTAGAAACTCATCCTATTCGTAGAATAGCTTTTAAATGGTGCTTGAAAATCAATTTCACTCTTAAAAGATCATAGGAACTTCCAGTGCTAGGGGAATAAAAACACTTTTTCCTTTCTAAAATAACATATATCGTAATAACACTTACTGGTGTTAGAATGTTATTATGCCGCATTTTTACTCATTTACGTTTACGTTTTCATACTCATTTTCTCTTTATGGAATTGGAATTGCATTAGACTCGCCACTAACAGTGTTAACTACCTCTTTGTAACAGGCTGCACTAGCGCCAGATGAACATGGCCTTACATATGCTACACTAAACGTGAGAGAAAACAAAGGAATTCACCAGATCAGACGCCAGGACGGACATGTGTTCAGTGCAAAGGTAAACCCAAGTGATTGGGGACGGGGGAGATTCAAAAACTGCATTTAAGCAGTTTAGTTTCGGTGTAAAATAATACCTTATACAATAATGTAAAACATGGCAACGGAACTTCAGCGAAGAACAAAGAAACAGCGGTTTCCCTTTTGTCTTCTTCAGTACAAAGTGTTTTAAATGTCTGTAATCTAAAAATGAAAATTATTAAATACATTACAATTGTATCCTCAAATGTATCGCTTCGCTTTTTTGCCGGACAATTGACAAAGGGTCGATATTGAATTACTTCCACAGACTCGACGTGGCAGAGATGAAAAGTTGACATATGCCGCTCTGCAGCTTCCAAGCAATAAAATATCGGCATTTAAGCTCGGCAACAACGATTCAGTGTACGCAGATGTGAAGCTTTCATAAGAAGCGAGAAGGTGACACACGAATGCATGTTCACCGGGTTGTTTCCCTTATCTACTGCAGGGAGACTAAAGAGCGACGACTGAAATAGTGAAAGATAAGAATAAGAATAGTGCACATGGTGACAGACGGGGTATTTCTTTCTCACCCTATCAATATACATATTTTGACTTTCAAAACATCGTCACCGATATCAGTTTAAAGAGAATCACAAATCTGCTCTAATTCATATACGTCAGCTTGCAAAACAATTATGGCGCCAACGAAATATCATCACAATTTCGTAATGTCCTCTCGCGAGAAGTTCAAGTTCAAGTTAAACTTTAATTGTCGTGAAACAACCATTTGTGCGCTTAGTAGATAACTCAGGTTGCGGAAATCAGACAGAAATAACAGGAAAATGCGCTTGTATTTTGAATTAGCCAAACATTTAGTAACATAACTACCTCTTCACTGGATTCTCTACTCTCCAAATTAGATTTTGTGAAAATTCATTTTAAGTAAGGAAAGAAACGTTCATTCTTCTGTAGGACAAGACAGCCTCTTGCCGATCAAATTCTATATGAATCAAAAAGGGAAATCTTGAAGAACGCTGACATAACCTTTGTGTAAAGCGGTAGCAATCTAAAATTGATAACTGATGAATACATCACTAGTTTATTTTACAATCGTTTGAATGAATTAGTCACTGGATGTTCAATTTTGATATTACTTTCACAATCTAAAACATGGAGCTGACAAACTGACTTCCAACCCACAGGGAATCCGATAAATAGGGGTATTGAATTCAGTTGTAAAGTTTCATGGTGATGTACTGTGTAACCGAAGTAAAATAGCAGCGAATAAGGTTAGTACCTCTTGAGGGAAAATTTAATTCTTCCGTCGCGTTCGGCTGAGAAGATAGCTTTTGACTATCCTGTCGGCTACGTCAATACAGGAACAGTGATATATTTACAAATTTGAATGCATAGTGTCATGCAGGATGTAAGGCAATGGGTTCCCACTGGCCCCCGTTGAAATGTTATTCAAAGTTTCAGGTTTTATCGACATTGCCAAAGAAATGGTTTGTCGCTCGCTCCATTAAACTTTGTGAATGGAACACAAGGAGGATTGCTTTGTTTATTCATTGGGTTCCTTTTTCTGCATGACCCCTTATTTAATCCAACGAAAATGTTACATCCGTCTCTGGACGAGTACTTTATCCACGTGTCCATATGGAAATGGTATTTTTTTCCGGAGGAGAAAATTCGCGTCTATAATGGTCACAATGTAAAGTTTTTGTACATCAATATTCAACCTTGACATGATTCAAAACTCTTTGTAGGTTTCAAGTCAATGCTAATACGCAAAATTTTGACAGCGGGTGACGGGGCGAGACAGCAAGAACAAAATTACAGAGGTTTGTGGACGCAGTTCAGTTGATTAGGAAACCAGCCTCCTCTCTATGTGGCCTGTATACACTTGCCCCACTGTTCCCTTAATCTGTGCGGATATGCAGCCGCGCAGTAACTGAAGCGCTCCTGCGCACATAGCCTTTGCTGTCACGCAGCTCGAATTTTATTTTAGATAATATTAATCTAATTTTGAAATTATGCTAATATGATTATGAAATCTTTGTTAATGCATTTGGGAAATAGCATCTGACTGTGTGCTCGTGAATATAAACAGTAATTTTTCTGCATAAAGAACCTACGACAACTTTGATGTAAAACACTTCAGAGCTTCAACGTTCTTACATTGTCAGTATTGCAAGTTACAACACTGGTACAAATTGTCACAGCAAACTCAGAATGGAAACCGGTAGCTCATTTTTAATAACCTGCCAGTCCGTGTATAATCCTCTTACAGCCGGTGTAAAAAATCCCTGCTCAGAGCGATGGCTGGTCCACATTGCTGCAAAATTAGAGGGGCGTTGCTTCCTACCCCCGAGGAAAAGCAACCAGGCTGAACAAAATTCTCAGCCCGAACATGCAGCAGTTAATTCCTCTCCATTAATACTGTCAGACCTGCTAATTTCCTGCAAGATTTTGTGTTTATTACTCTGGATTACAGCATCCCCAGAATTTTTCCTGTTTATGATTTACTGGGCTATTGTCACAAACAGGAAATGTAGATTATACGGAAGCGTTGCTTTACAGAGGGACATTAGGCTGTACATGGATAGTCTCCTGAATAGACGAAACATCAGGATATCAGATAGAAGGGCCTTTAGTCTACTTGCCCACTTGAATGTGTATTGACCAGTGTTGGGACGTCATGTTGCAGCTGTAGCTATTGACTACCCGCACCTGAGGCGTTGTGTGCTCTTCTGGACATGACAAGATAGAATGCACCTGGTAGAGTTAGAAAGATTGTTGTAGAAATACACCGGGACATTGCCTTGAACGGGAGACTGTAGTGGCATGGAGGGATTGTATAGAAATGGGTTGTTCACTGTGGAATACAGCGGACTGGAGTATAACATGAGATTTGGATAAACATATTTCCAGAGGATAAAGGACAAAGGAAGGGAAAATAACAGTTGCATAAATATTTCGTTCCGAATGGTCGAGACGGGCCTCTTCTGTGCTGTACACCATGATTCAAGTTCTTCTTTTAGCTAAAGATCTGCAACAAAGTTTTCAGGCAGGTCAACAGGAAGTTACAAATAGCAGAAAACAGAACTGCACGAACGAGCCTAACGATATCATGGAAAGCCTTTGTGGGTAAAGTTTGCATGTGGCTCAGAAAATCGATTTGTAGACTCGTTTATTTTTGTGCTTACTGCTTAGGTTACAGACAGTGGCTCAAAGTTACAATAAGTGACTTCGAACACTCTTCCTCTCAACTAAAAGTTCCTCATGTTGTTCTGCAAGGTCCGTGTTTCCATTCTACGGCTTGAGCATTCTGCAAAGAGAAAAATGTGAGGCGTCATCACAACATCAAATAAAATATAATTCTAACGTTTTAATTTTTGACTATATCGATTGCAGAACCAGTTATACTTCACAGTAGTACAGAAAAACTCATAACAATATTAATGTCAAGAGAAGCATTCTGTTTATACAGCGGTCAAAGCGTGAGGTGGCATCAATGGGGAGGAATGAACAGTTGACTTTTCGCGCCGAGAACCTTGACTAGCCTGTCAGGAGCGAATACATAGAGAAGGATTGAGAATTATTTTCATCAGAATCAGAACATAATGGAATCTAGTCGGAATTTTGTCAATGTTTTTCCATATAGAAACATAGAAAACTTACAGCACATTACAGGCCCTTCGGCCCACAAAGTTGTGCCGAACATGTCCCTTCCTCAGAAATTACTCGGCTTACCTATAGCCCTCTATTTTACTGAGCTCCATTACCTATCTAAAAGCCTCTTAAAAGGTCCTATCGTATCACCCTCCACCACCGTTGCTGGCAACCCATTCCATGCGCTCACCACTCTCTGAGTAAAAAAATTACCCCTGACATCTCCTCTGTACTTACTCCCCAGCGCCTTAAACCTGTGTCTTTTTGTGGCAACCATTTCAACCCTGGGGAAAAAAGCCTCTGACTATCCACATGATCAGTGCCTCTCATCTTCTTGCACACCTCTGTCAGGTCACTTCTCATCCTCCTTCGCTCCAAGGAGAAAAGGCCGAGTTTACTCAACCTATTCTCATAAGGCATGCTCCCCAATCCAGGCAACATCCTTGTAAATCTCCTCTGTACCCTTTGTATGGCTAACACATTCATCCTGTAGTGAGGCAACCAGAACTGAGCACAGTACTCCAAGTGGGGTCTGACCAGGGGCCCGTATAGCTGCAATATTTTCAGAAAGCATTTGATAAGGTCCCACATAGAAGATTGGTGGGTAAAATCAAAGCTCAGGGCATCGGGGTGAAGGCATTGACATGAATAGAAAACTGGTTGGCAGATAGAAAGCAAAGGGTAGCAGTGAATGGGTGTTTATCGGAATGGCAGGTGGTGACTAGTGGGGTGCCACAGGGCTCGGTATTGGGACCACAGCTGTTTACCATTTACGTTAAGGATTTGGATGAAGGCATAGAAAATAACATCAGCACATTTGCTGATGATACTAAGATGGGTGGCAGTGTGACATGTGATGTGGATGTTAGGAGAATTCAGGGTGACTTGGATAGGCTGGGTGAGTGAGCAGATACTTGGCAGATGACGTTCAATGTGAATAAGTGTGAGTTTATCCACTTTGGGAGTAAGAACAGGAAGGCAGATTATTATCTGAACGGTGTAGAGTTGGGTAAGGGAGAAATACAAAGAGATCTCGGAGTCCTTGTTCATCAGTCACTGAAGGTGAATGAGCAAGTGCAGCAGGTAGTGAAGAAGGCTAATGGAATGTTGGCCTTTATTACAAAGGGAATTGAGTACAAGAGCATGGAAATCCTCTTGCATTTGTACAGAGCCCTGGTGAGACCACACCTGGAGTATTGTGTACAGTTTTGTTTTCCAGGGTTAAGGAAGGACATCCTGGCTGCAGAGGAAGTGCAGCGTAGATTCACGAGGTTAATTCCTGGGATGTCTGGACTGTCTTACGCAGAGAGGTTAGAGAGACTGGGCTTGTACACGCTGGAATTAAGGAGATTGAGAGGGGATCTGATTGAAACATATAAGATTATTAAGGGATTGGACAAGATAGAGGCAGGAAATATGTTCCAGCTGCTGGGAGAGTCCAGTATCAGAGGGCATGGTTTGAGAATAAGGGGTAGGTCATTTAGGACAGAGTTAAGGAAAAACTTCTTCTCCCAGAGAGTTGTGGGGGTCTGGAATGCACTGCCTCGGAAGGTAGTGGAGGCCAATTCTCTGGATGCTTTCAAGAAAGAGCTAGACAGGTATCTTATGGATAGGGGAATCAAGGGATATGGGGACAAGGCAGGAACCGGGTATTGATAGTAGTTGATCAGCCATGATCTCAAAATGGCGATGCAGATTCAAAGGGCCGAATGGTCTACTTCTGCACCTATTGTCTATTGTCTATATTAGCTCTCGGCTCCTAAATTCAATTTCATGACTGATGTCTGAAGATACCCTTAAAAACAGAAGTGACCTTCCTGTGAAGAAAGATGTTTATTTGTGTGATGAATTACAACATCGAGGAAGATTCTGGACTGACTTTCCTCTGCAAATGACTATGAAGTGTTGTCAAACTTGTACTGACATGAGCAGATCCCTGTGTGAAGACAGTATTGAGTTTTCAATCAAAAATGTAAATCTAAATGGAAGGAAAATGTTCCTTTCAGGCCAAGACAACATGAAAATTATACCCGAGAGATATAATTTATCACGACAATTCAGGACCCCAAAGAGTCCATCCTGGTGAGGCAACACTTTCATTTCCGAATCTTTTATGTTTCTCTACTCTGTCTGGTACTTCCGACGTGGCCTCCTTTACGTTGGTGGGACCCAATATAAATTAGCGGACCACTTTTTCAAGCATCTCTACTGCATCCACTAAAAGTGGAAATTCCGTTAGCCAGTCATTGCCCTTCCTATCCCCATTCTCGTCGCGACCTTTTGGTTCTCGGTTTCTTCTTCTGTCACCATGAGGCTACTCTTAGGGTGGAGGACTAACGCCTCAGTTTCAGTCCAGATAGCCCTAAACTGATGGCATGAAGATCGATTTCTGCTTTCATTACTTTTTCTCTCTCCCTTCCGTATTCTTCTCTTCCACACTCTGGCCTCCTAATTCTTCTCTACACCTGCTTATCTCTTTCCCTAGGTGCCCTTCCTCCTTCCCTTTCTCCCATGGTCTACTTTCCTATCCAGCAAATTCCTTCGTCTACAGTATTTTTCCTTTTCTATCACGTCCCAGATTCTTACTTCATCGCCTCTCCCCCACTCACCTGGCTTTGCCCATGAACTTCTAGTTAGACCTTCTTCCACACTCCCACGTTTGTATCTGTCATCTTCCCTCTTCCTTTCCCATGCTGATAAAGTGTCTTGGCCCGAAACATCCGCTGTTTATTCTCTTCTGTATATGCTTCTTTCCCAGCTAAGTTCCTTTACAGTTTTCTGTGTGTTGTTCTGGATTGCCTGGAACTCTGCAAAATCTCTTCTGTTAGTGATGTGAATACTCTTTTAAGAACATTTGAAGAAAATGTTTGACATATGTGGAAAATGAGAATACTGGAAACTAAAGTTAATGTGTTGGATCGGACGGAGATAGCTGGAGAGAAGAGAAGGGAAGAAGGAGCATACAGTAATGTCATGCTGGGTTCCCTTTGGTCTTAGACACAATTTTCAAAGTTTTAAATTAAGAGATACAAGACCATAACCTCATTGCTTCTTTGTGTCACTTCTGTACACCCTGTGTCCATCTCCCGAGTAAATCCAGCTGCCAAGAATCCATTTACGATCTCTCCATTCTCTTTTGGCTCCATGCATAGATTATCATTCCAATCTCCCAGGGTGCATTTTTGTCCCTTGTAATCCTTTTGCTCTCAACATATCTTAACATGCCAATCCAACTGTATATCACACATTGCTACCGAACCCACCTCTACATTCTGGTATATTCAACTTTTAGCAATCTCGTATTTGCTGAACAACTTTCCTGGACCCATTTTAAATATTTTCTATCACACTTTGAATTGATGTATTTTCATTTTCGATTAATCTATCCTGGGTAAAAGACTGTAACCTAAGTCTGCCTGTTCCCCTCGTAGCTTTATATTCCTATATAAGGTCATCGCTCAAACACTTGTACTCAAGGAAGAATAACCCCAGCCTCTCGCTACAGCTAAAATCTTGCTGTCCTAAAAACATATTCGTGAGTCCTGTTTGCCGTGTGTTAAGGACTGTCATGAGTGTTCTATAGCTGGGCGATCAGTAATGCACAGAATACTCCTAGTGTTTCACCAACGATGTGTATAATATAACTGGACATCCCGGACCCTGCATTCATTGCCCCAATTGTTGTGTCAAGAGTGACAAACACCTTCTTTATCTTTCTGTCCACCTCCATCACCAATTGCCCTCAGTTACTGTGCTCTACTTCAAATACCAGGGCAATTTACTATTTAATTCCAGCTTTATTTTAACCAACCAAAATGGAACATTTTGCCATTGTCCAAGTTCAACTCGAACTGAACTTGAAGGACCACTTTCCCAGTTCATTGTCTCGGTGAGCTTTTGATTTCTATTGTACCAGCAATTTTGTTGCCTCCCCGAAGTTATTAATTATGTCAACAATATTATCCTCTTAAGTGTTACAGAACTAGATGACAAAGAGTAACGAAACCTGAACTGCCCTCTTCAGTATATCAGCAATCGCAGGCCTTCATTCTCCACTATCACGGTCTGATGTTATACTAAACCAATTCGGTGCTCTCGTATTCAGTCGGCTGGTTAACCCTGGTTCCCATGTCATCTGACTTTCTCGTCATCTTTTTCCTTCCACAGTTATTTCCCTTTTCCTCCATTTCCCAACAGTTTCCACAAGGACAACTGTCACCTTTGTGCTCCTCGGGCACTATGGGCCATTGAAGCAGCGTTGTGCGGGTCAGTTTGTCATCGGTTCTCATGCAGTCACAGAGATATCCATGCTTAGATCGTAATTGATCATAATATTCCTCTACCAACAAGTATGTGAAAAGCAAGAGGATCAGCCGTTGGAGAATAGGACCAATCAAGTGTGACAGTGCTAAAGTGTATGTGGAAACAGAGCAGATAGCAGAGGTACTTAATGCGTAGTTGGCATCAGTATTCACTACAGAAAAGGATCTTGGCGATTGTAGGGATGCCTTAAAGTGGACTGAAGAGCTTGAGCATGTAGATGTTAGGAAAGAGGATGTGCTAGAGCTTTGGGAAAACACCAAGTTGGATAAGTCACCAGGACCGGACGGGATGTACCTCAGGCTACTGTGGGAGACGAGGGAGGAGATTGCTGAGCCTCTGGCGACGATCTTTGCATCATCAATGGGGAGGTTCCAGAAGAATGGAGGGTTGCTGATGTTGTTCCTTTATTCAAGAAAGGGAGTAGGGATAATGCAGGAAATTATAGGCCAGTGACTCTTGCTTCAGTGGTTGGTAAGTTGATGGACAAGATCCTGAGAGGCAGGATTTAGTAACAGTTGGAGAGGCATCATATGATTAGGAATAGTCAGCATGGCTTTGTCAAAGGCAGGCCGTGCCTTACGAGCCTGATTGAATTTTCTGAGGATGCAACTAAACAAATTGATGAAGGTAGAGCATTGGAAGTAATGTATATGGATTACAGCAGGGCTTTTGACAAGGTACTCCATGCAAGGCTTATTGGAAACATAAGGAGGCATGGGATTCAAGGGGAAATAGCCATCTGGATCCAGAACTGGCTTTCCCACAGAAGGCAAAGTGTGGTTAAGGACGATTCATATTCTGCATGGAAGTCCATCCAGTGGACTGCGCTCCAAAGTGTTATGGAATAAAATAGATTCATGATATCTTTGCTATGCGAATATCCCGCTCTGAAACAAGACCAATTGCTTAACCTACCATGTCTACATTCTGACATCCGTCCGAAGAATTTGCCTTAGCCCCTTCAGAAAATAAATCAAAAAGAAATGATTTGCATTGTAAAAATTGTACATTATTCTTTTGATATCAATCGTGTAAGTGGAACTGCTGAAGGTACGGATCTTTCAGAAAGTATTTGTTGGTAACAGTCGTGCTAATATACTGTGTTTTGCATTAACCTGCTGCTATGCTCAAAAGGCTTTGGCTTTCAACGAGGCTGTAAAGTGATAATAGCTTAACAGCGGCGGTACTGTATTTAAGTATGGCAACTAAAATGGAAGTTAAAACCAATGAGGCGTACATAAGTTGGTCAATGTTATTTACACAATCAGAGGGAGTTTAGATCTACGCCAAGTCGCTTACGTTTCAAAATACGGATCTGCCATTGTGTTAACAAAAGTTATTTGAAGAACTGCAAAGGGATATAACAACATTCGTAAATCAGATGTAGCATACTTCCAGTGGACTGGTGAAACAGTTGAATTTTAAGATTAAGCATGTATTTTGCCAGAATATTATCACTGAAATCCGGCTTCGAAAATCGCGATTCATGTCCAATCATTCTGAAAATGTCATTTACTGTTTTGAATTTAAATGTCATTAACGCTTCTATTTTGTACGAATACAGGTGATGTTTCTCAGCGAACAGTGTTCTTACCGTGCGATCTCTTTAACTTGAGTATCAGCAAAACTATTATCAGAACTAAAATTGCCGATCCGCCCACTGCACATGCGAGAATCAATCTGGTATCAGCGCCTTGAAAAAGAAACCGTGAATCATTGGTACATCCAAAACAAATCCACACATGAGAATCAACAATGCAAACTATTATATCGAGTCCTTTCAAATCTCACTACACACTGAAAGGAAAATGGCAGAATATACAGTTTAGAACAAAGAAATCGGCTTTAGTTTCTCCAGACACTTACGAGATATCTACTAAGACTAAGAATAGGCTCGGCTGCTTTTTCCTATACTTCTCTTGACAATAGATATCAGCATAACAACTAAACGTGTAATCATCCAACCTAATTCAGGTCTGATCTTGATTCAACCTTTTAAGTCACGTCTGTCAAGGACATTCTTTTGTACAATCAAACCCCTATAGATAACTTGTAGACTCGCCAAAGAAGTCCCGGTGCAGCAACAAATCGCTCAATGCTGAAACCACACGTTAACTTCATGAGTTTATAACACTGTACCCTCTAAGCCTCCTGAATGTGTATCGAGCATATTAAACGTATTTTCCCACTGTTATGTTTTCCACAGCTTTACGAGTGACAAACCCGAATTAATGGAAAACTGCATAATGAAGCTATAGATAAACACAAGTCATCCATTTGAACTGCACTCCCCACTATTATTGGAATATAATTACGCAGAGACTGAATTTTGTCAAAGTCTGTTCACAGTTTCGCACCCTATGCATTCGTTCCAGGTGGCAATTAAGTGTCACGCCTCAGTGTTCAGGAATTCCTAGCTTGATGCTGATTTTGCCCCATGTCCACATTTTTCCAGTTAAACTATATCAATTAATTACACCTTCACTCACCAGCAGATGGTTTCTCCCTTTGTTATATCACCATGCGATTTAGAGTTTAAGTTTTGCATTGTCTCATCTTTGACAAATGTCCAGAAGTGTGTTACCTTACACGTACTACACGAAATCAACTACTTAATACATCCGACACGATTTAAACTGAGGGTATAAGACATTTGTTTTTAAACACTATTCACATTGAATGCTGAAATTTAGATTCTATTATTGGGCAATTAATATTCAATATTTAACGCTCTTGGCAAAAGATTTAGATGAAATTCAATGTCCACCTTGGGTTAACCACCAGTGTGAGTCTGTAAAGGGGTTCACATTGGCTTCTATTTTAGGGGCCTCGCTTCCCTTTGCACTTACAAAACTGAATAAACAAGTGACTAGTCCAATAACTAAACAGGCAATACGAATATGGTTTCAATTTCGTAAATATTTGGATTTAATAAATTTATCCTATCAAGTCCTATTATATCCAATTTTTCTTCCAACCATTCAGAACTGATCAAGCCTTTCTTTTATGGAAAACGAAGGGAATAACATGTTTTCGTGATTTAGTCATGGAAAACTGTCTTATGTCTTCTGAACAGTTGTGTAATAAATATAATTTGCTTAGATCACATTTTTCAGATATTTACAGATTAGAAACATTTTGAATGTTATTTTATCTACTTTTCTGATCCCACATCAAACTGAAATTACAGGAAAACATTAGGTTTAAGCCCCTTTCAGAAGAGTTTAACAGCAATTATTTATGATCTGATTATGAAAATACTTCTAGGTACATCTGATAAAATTAAGAATGAATGGGAAAGAACTTCAGGTATCTTTAACCGCAGAGAAATGGGAGAAAATACTCCAACTTGTTAGCACTTCTTCAATTTGTGCTAGGGATGCTTTGATACAATTTAAGGTGGTTCATTGGGCCCATATGTCTAAGGATAAGTTAGTTCGTTTTTATTGTCATATAAATCCTCTCTGTGACAGCTGTAATTCTGAGGTGGCTTCCTTGATACATATGTTCTGGTCCTGATGTTCACGACGCAATCAAGACACCATTTTTCCTTGCTGAAAATGTAGCTAAAATTGACAGGCACCGTGAGGGAGACATGCTTTACCATATTTTTATCAAATGTCCAGAAGTTTGCTACCTTACAGCTATTGCACAATTTCAATTTCTTTATTTGTGCTACACGATTTACACTGACGGGAACAACACATTAGCTTTTGAATACCTTTCACGTTTACTATTTACTCTCAATTTCTGATCTTTCAAATTTGTCATTCTTCCGTGGTAGCTGTTCAGTTACTGTTTTTACATGGTCACAGTGACCCCACCACTATCACTTGTAAGCGCTTCCATCTTACATTGAGCGCAAAAGATTCTGAACATGCTGATATCCAGAGTTCCGCAGAAAATCCTAGAACTCAGCTGATCAGGCAGATCTAAAATTTCGACAATAAAGGGCGAGACACAACCTCGTGACTTCATCAAGACACAATCTTACCTTGCTCCAGGATGTAGCTGAAAGCGGTAGGCACCGTGAGGGAGGCATGCGACACCAGGCAGATGTAAACATCTTTTCCCGAAGCAGACAGATTAATTTCCAATGAACTGTAAGCCATGTGTAAACCCTCAGCGGTCTGGTTTATCACTGTTTCTATTCCAGTGCGAATTTGCTGGTTATTTTTTTGCCAGACAAATTCTAATTTCTTCGGGTAGAAGGCAGCTGTTTTACAGAGGAGCTTCCGAGGAGACGAAAACTCTCCAATAGGAACAATTTCCAATGGAGTTGGAGAAGCTTGAGTAAAAACAAAGTTATATTGGGTATTTTCGATCAATTTCAATGCAGGTAGATTCCTTTATCTCCTCGCCAACTAGCATGACACTTTAACTATCAAATGAGTTATCCGCCAGTATTAACCAGTATTTAATAAATTCTTTCAATTTCATGTTCTGTTTATTGTTGCTCAACCATACGCACACACGGCTAAGCGAAACATTGTTCTTCTGGGGCCAAGTTGTAAAATACAGTACAGTATATATAATCATACACAGCAAATGTAGCTACCATCCAGAACAGACAGTCACAAAATAAGCAGAATAAATACAGTCACACTGGGAGACGGATGAAAGGAAGAGTTCAGAGAATACACCTCGACGGCGAAGCAAAGAGGTCCGAAATGAGGAAGAGATTCTCTTTTGAATGGTATTTTAGCTTTTTTGCACAGTTGGGCTTGCGGCGGGCGTTAGTTTTGGAAAGCTGGCTACTTTTGGATTTTGCATTTCGTATCAAGACTGAGCTACAAAACCCAAAATATCACAGATTTCTATAGTACGAATGCACATGGAGTTTAATATTCTGGTCGCTCAACTGCTCAGGGAGTGTTCCAGGTCTTGAGGTTGAGCGTTTCAGTCATGAACGTTCAGTAATGGAGCTTCCCCTGGAATGTGAACCATTCCGGCAACAGATCCCCCGTATTGAATGTGGCAAAACATCTCCTCCGTGAAACAGCCAGGAACGCAAATGCAAATGGATATAGTTTCATTCTTTCGAAAACCTGAATTCCTGCAGCAAAATTGTCGATAGTGACTTGGCACAGCTATTGGCACAGCTATAGGATCGTTTATGGAAATGATGGTTTTGTAAACGTGGACTGCCTCCGCTACAGCTATGGTCGGTGTCTAACATGGGAGATTCAATAGTTAGATTGCTTTATCTGCTTATCACAGTAGTTAGGATTTTGCTGTGCCTAAAATAGTCATCCGGAGCTCACCATTACCCGACTCCACATCTCACGCCTATACCGACGTCAACGTACTTGGGCTTCTCAAATTGTAGGTGAAAGACAATCCTATGGGGGGAAACCCGAAGGGCTTCTGCAGATACACTCAGCATAAAGGGATAGCGACAGAAGAGATTGATCCATCTGAAGATCAGCGGGTTCAACAATGCATGGAGCCGAAAGAGATGGGGGGGAGATCTGATACATGTCCATTTGCATTTATTCGGGAGATGTACACAGAGACTCTACAACTAAAGAAAACCAGAAGCAATATCATGGCCCATATACGGATTAGAGCCTTGAGGCAAATTAGGGTGCAAAACTCCCCAAACATGGCAAGGTGTCCCATCTGACCTCGTTGGAAGCTAGTGCAGAAAGTGAAAGGGCCCCGATAGAGTTATTCAGAATATCCTTACTCGTGGGTGATATGCTGGAAGACTACTGTATTATTAATGTTTCAAGACCATATAACTAATTGATATAGGAGCCGAATTAGGTCATTTGGCCCACGGAGGTTTTTTTCTGTGCCATTTCATCAGAGCCAATAATTTCCTCTCAGCCCCAATCTCCTGCCTCCTCCCAGTAGCTGTTTATGCCCTAACCAATCAAGAAGTTACATCCTAACCACAGCTTTAAATATCCATAAAGACTTGGTCTCCATAGCTGCCTGTGGCAAAAAAAAAAAAAATCCGCAGGTTCTACACTCTCTGGCAATAGGCATTCCGCTTCATCTCCTTTTTAAAAGGATGCTCCTCTATTCTGAGGCTATGTTCTCTGGTCCTATATTCTCCCACAGTAGGAGACATCCACTCTATCAAGTACTTTCACTTTTCAATAGGTTTCAATGCGTTCGTCCCTATTTTTTTTCTGAATTTTAGTGAAAATAAGCCTAGCGGCATAAAACGCTCTCATATGACTAGTTATTTAATTCTGGAATCATTGTTCTGAGCCTCCATTGAACCCTCTCCAGTTTCAGCACATTCTTTCCAAGATAAAGGGTGTAAAACCACTCACAATGTGTCATCACATCTCATCAGTGCTTTATAAACTCTCAACATTACATCCTTGCGATTATATTCTCGTGCTCTTGAAATGAATGCTCTTATTGCATTTGCCTTCATGACCACAGACTGAACTTGCAAAGTAACTTGTATGGAATACTACACACGGACTCGGAAGTCCCTTTGCACCTCCATGTTTTTGTATTTTCTATCCAGTTAAAAAAAATAGTCAGAACTTTCATACCCTCTACCAAAGTGCATGACCACACACTTCTCGACACTGCATTCCATCTGCCACTTCTTTGCCTATTCTCCTAATCTGTCTAAGTCCTTCTGTAGCCTCTCTATTTCCTATAAAACTACCTGCCTGTCTGCCTCCCTTCATATCGTCTGCACACTTTGCAGCAGAGCCATCAATTCCATCATCCATATAACTGACATATAACCTTAAAATAATCGGTCACAACACAGGCCCCTGTGGAAGACCATTAGTCACGGGGCTCCCTTTATTCTCATTCTTCGTTTCTTACCAAGCAGCCACTGCTTTATCCAGCCTAGAATCTTTCCTGCAATACTTTGGAGTCGTAGCTGGTTAAACAGCTTGAGCATGTTACCTTGTCAAAGGCATTCTGAAAAACCAAGTACACAACAACCGATTCTACCTATCTTTATCTATCCTGCTTTTCATTCGTTCAAATAATTCAATCAGATTTGTCTGGCGAGAGTTTCCCTTCAGGAAATCATGCTGAATATGGCGTAATTTATTATGTGCCTCCAAGTAACCCAAGGCCTGATCCTTAATAACGGACTGCAACATCTTGTCAATCAATGAGGTAGAGTGACTGGCCTACAGTTCCCCTTTTCATGCTTCTCTGCCTACTTGCAGAGTGGAGTGGCATTTGCAATTTTCCAGTCTATCAGAACCATTTAAGAATCTAGTAATTCTTGAAAGCCCTTTAATAATACCTCCACAATCTCATCAGCAACTTTTTTCAGAATCGCGGGATGTACATCATTGTTCTAGGTGACTTACCTACTTTCAGCCCTTTCAGTTTCCCAAGAACTTGCTCTCCAATTATGTCTCTAGTTCTGCCTTTGCTCAAGATGGACTCTTGGGATAGGCGGGGATATTATAAACTAGTTGGTATTACAGAAAAGTGGGTAATTTATTGGAAGATATTCTAAAGAATGAGATATATAAATATTAAAATAGACTGGGCTTCATTCAGAATAGACAACATTGTTTTGTGCAAGGTCGTCTGTGTCTAACCAAACTTAATGAGCTTTCCGAGGGGGTTACCATGGATCTTGATGAAGGATAACAGTGGATATGGTCAACATGGATTTCAGAAAGGTCTTTGGAAAAGTTCTGCATGGGGTGGTGGGCTGATCAAGTACGTTCGCTTGGCATTCAGGATGAAGAAGTAAGTTGTATCTAATGTTGACTTCACGGTTGAAGCCAGAGTATGATAGTAGATGGTAGTCTCTGAACGAAGGCCTTTGACTAGTGCTGTGTCGCATGGCTCTCAAAGCTTGCAGCATCTTATCAACCAGGTGGGCTGAAAATGGCACACAGATTTTAATGAAGGTAATTGTAAGTTGTTGCACTTTGAGAAGACAAACCAGTCTCGGATATACACAACAAACGAGACTGGCATTGAGTAGCGTGGTAAAACATGATCTTGGAATATAGATCGATAATTCATTGAAAGTGGAGTCAAAGACAGATGGTATCATTAAGATAACTCTTGTCATATTGGCCTTCATATATCAGAGTATTAAGTGTAGAAGTTAGGATGCTATGCTGAAGTTGTATTCGACTTTAGTGAGAACAAATTCGGAGTATTGTTCGCAATTCTGGTGATCTATCTGCAGGAGAGTTATCAATATAACCATATAACCTATAACAATCACAGCACGGAAACAGGCCATCTCGGCCCTCCTAGTCCGTGCCGAACTCTTAATCTCACCTAGTCCCACCTACCCGTACTCAGCCCATAACCTTCCACTCCTTTCCTGTCCATATACCTATCCAATTTTACCTTAAATGACACAACTGAACTGGCCTCTACTACTTCTACAGGAAGCTCATTCCACACAGCTATCACTCTCTGAGTAAAGAAATACCCCCTCGTGTTTCCCTTAAACTTTTGCCCCCTAACTCTCAAATCATGTCCTCTCGTTTGAATCTTCCCTACTCTCAATGGAAACAGCCTATTCACGTCAACTCTATCTATCCCTCTCATAATTTTAAATACCTCGATCAAATCCCCCCTCAACCTTCTACGCTCCAATGAATAGAGACCTAACTTGTTCAACCTTTCTCTGTAACTTAAGTGCTGAAACCCAGGTAACATCCTAGTAAATCGTCTCTGCACTCTCTCTAATTTATTGATATCTTTCCTATAATTCGGTGACCAGAACTGTACACAATATTCCAAATTTGGCCTTACCAATGCCTTGTACAATTTTAACATTACATCCCAACTTCTGTACTCAATGCTCTGATTTATAAAGGTCAGTGTTCCAAAAGCCTTCTTCACCACCCTATCTACATGAGACTCCACCTTCAGGGAACTATGCATTGTTATTCCTAGATCTCTCTGTTCCACTGTATTCCTCAATGCCCTACCATTTACCCTGTAGGTTCTATTTGGATTATTCCTGCCAAAATGTAGAACCTCACACTTCTCAGCATTAAACTCCATCTGCCAACGTTCAGTCCATTCTTCTAACCGGCATAAATCTCCCTGCAAGTTTTGAAAACCCACCTCATTATCCACAACACTTCCTACCTTAGTATCATCGGCATACTTACTAATCCAATTTCACACCCCATCATCCAGATCATTTATGTATATTACAAACAACATTGGGCCCAAAACAGATCCCTGAGGCACCCCGCTAGTCACCAGCCTCCATCCTGATAAACAATTATCCACCACTAATCTCTGGCATCTCCCATCTAGCCACTGTTGAATCCATTTTATTACTCCAGCATTAATACCTAACGACTGAACCTTCTTAACTAACCTTCCATGTGGAACTTCGTCAAAGGCCTTGCTGAAGTCCATATAGACTACATCCACTGCCTTACCCTCGTCAACATTCCTCGTAACTTCTTCAAAAAATTCAATAAGGTTTGTCAAACATGACCTTTCACGCACAAATCCATGCTGGCTACTCCTAATCAGATCCTGTCTATCCAGATAATTATAAATACTATCTCTAAGAATACTTTCCATTAATTTACCCACCACTGATGTCAAACTGACAGGTCTATAATTGCTAGGCTTACTTCTAGAACCCTTTTTAAACAATGGAACTACATGAGCAATACGCCAGTCCTACGGCACAATACCCGACTCTAATGACATCTGAAAGATCTCCGTCAGAGCTCCTGCTATCTCTACACAAACTTCCCTCAAGGTCCTGGGGAATATCCTGTCAGGACCCAGAGATTTATCCACTTTTAAATTTCTTAAAAGCGCCAGTACTTACACCTCTTTAATTGTCATAGGTTCCATAACTTCCTTACTTGTGTCCCACACCTTACACAATTCAATATCCTTCTCCTTAGTGAATACCGAAGAGAAGAAATCGTTCAAAATCGCTCCCATCTCCCTCGGCTCCACACATAGCTGACCACCCTGATTCTCTAAGGGACCAATTTTATCCCTCACTATCCTCTTGCTTTTAATATAACTGTAGAAACCTTTTGGATTTACTTCCACCTTATTTGCCAAACCAAACTCGTATCTTCTTTTAGCTTTTCTAATCTCTTTCTTAAGATTCCTTTTACATTTTTTATATTCCTCGAGCAATTCCTTTACTCCATGCTGCCTATATCTATTGTAGACATCCCTCTTTTTCAGAACCAAGTTTCTGATATCCCTTGAAAAACATGGCGCTTTCAAACCTTTAACCTTTCCTTTCAACCTGACAGGAACATAAAAATTCTGTACCCTCATAATTTCACCCTTAAATGACCTCCATTTCTCTATTACATCCTTCCCATAAAACAACTTGACCCAATCCACTCTCTCTAAATCCCTTCGCATCTCCTCAAAGTTAGCCTTTCTCCAATCAAACATCTCAACTCTAGGTCCAGTCCTGTCCTTCTCCATAATTATATTGAAGCTAATGCTATTGTGATCACTGGACCCGAAGTGCTCCCCAACACATACATCTGTCAGCTGACCTATCGCATTCCCTAACAGGAGATCCAACACTGCCCCATCTCTAGTCGGTACTTCTATGTATTGTTGCAAAAAACTATCCTGCACACATTTCACAAACTCTAAACCATCCAGCCCTTTTACAGAATGAGCTTCCCAATCTATGTGTGGAAAATTAAAATCTCCCACAATCACCACCTTGTGTTTACTACAAATATCTGCTATCTCCTTACACATTTGCTCTTCCAACTCACGCTCCCCATTAGGTGGCCTATAATACACTCCTATCAGTGTTACTACACCTTTCCCATTCCTCAATTCCACCCAAATAGCCTCCCTAGAGGAGCTCTCTAATCTATCCTTCCAAAGCAACGCCATAAGATTTTCTCGGACAAGCAATGCAACACCTCCTCCTCTGGCCCCTCCTACTCTATCACACCTGAAGCAACTAAATCCAGGAATAGTTAGTTGCCAATCACACCCTTCCTGCAACCATGTTTCACTAATATCTACAACATCATAATTCCATGTATCAATCCACGCTTTAAGCTCATCCACCTTTCTTACAATGTTCCTAGCATTAAAATAGATACATTTAAGATACTCTCCACCTCCTCCTCTCTTTTCATCCCTAACCATGCATTCAAATTTATTATCTTTTTCTTTCTTCTCCCCTACATCTTCGGGCTGAGCGCATCCCTTCTCCATCACCTGCCTTTCCTCCCTCACACACTGTCTACTTACTTGCTCTACTAGTGAACTAACCTCCTCTCCCATAGTTTCTTCAAATTGATTCCCGCCCCCCCCCCCCATCTTACTAGTTTAAAGTCTGCCCTGTAGCCCTAGAAAACCTCCCCGCTAGGATATTGGTCCCCCCAGGATTCAAGTGTTACCCGTCCTTCTTGAACAGGTCACGCCTGCCCCAGAAGAGGTCCCAATGATCCAGAAACTTGAATCCCTGCCCCCTGCTCCAATCCCTCAGCCACGCATTCATCCTCCACCTAATTCCATTCCTACGAGATTACTACCTTTGCGGTCCTTCTTCTTAACTGCCTTCCTAACTCCCTATACTCTCGTTTCAGGACCTCTTCCCCTTTCCTACCTATGTCATTGGTACCTACATGTACCACGACCTCTGGCTCCTCACCCTCCCACTTCAGGATATCTTGGACGCGATCAGAAACGTCCCGAACCCTGGCACCAGGGAGGCAAACTACCATCCGGGACTTCCGATCACCTCCACAGAACCGCCTGTCTGAACCCCTGACTATCGAGTCCCCTATTACTATGGTCCTCTTTCTTCTATCCCTACCCTTCTGAGCTACAGGGCCGTCCTCTGTGCCGGAGGCCCGGCCACTGTCACTTCCTCCAGGTAGGCTGTCCCCCCCCCCCCCCAACAGTACTCAAACATGAGTACTTATTGTCAAGGGGTACAGCCACTGGGGTACTCTCTAGTACCTGCCTCTTCCCCTACCTGACCGTGACCCACCTATCTGCCTCCCGTGGCCCCGGAGTGACCACCTGCCTGTAATTCCTCTCTATCACCTCCTCACTCTCCCTGACCAGGCGAAGGTCATCGAGCTGCAGCTCCAGTTCCCTAACTCGGTCCCTCAGGAGCTGCAGTTCGACACACCTGGCGCAGATGTGGACGTCCGGGAGGCTCGGAGACTCCAGGATCTCCCACATCCGACACCGAGAACAACAAGCTGCCCTCACACTCATACTTCCCGAATAACTGAAAATAACAAGGAGAGCTAAAAGATAAGCCTACTGTGCCCTCTTCCGCCCAAGCCCTACACTCTGCTCCCGGCTCACTCCGCTGCCCGCAAACGAAGCTGCCCGCTGCTTAAGGCTGCGTTCTTTTTCTTCCCAGGCCTCCTTCTCGCGCCTGCGCAGTTCCGCCCCTCAGAACTCCGATCTGAGAAGCAATTTGAAAATGGCCGCCGCCGCACTTCCTCTCAAAGCCTAATATGATTCAAATATGATTGAATTAGTATAAAGAAAACTTACAAAGAGGTGGCATGAATTTGACGACATGATTCATGAGGAAAGGTTTAACAGGTTAGGGTTTTTTTTTCCATGATTCGTAAGAGAACAAGCGAACATTTGACAGAGGTATAGAAAATTGTGAGGAATGTAGATATGGTGCATGTAAGCCTACTTCATCCACTGAGGTTGGATGAGAATGTAATTGGAAGTCATAGCTTAAGAGTGAAATGAGAAGTATTAAAGGCGAACATGAGGGGAAATGTCTTCACTCGGGAGGTGATGCTATTGTGGAATGAGCTGCCAGCGGAGGTGTTGAATGTGGGTTTGCGCTTGCCTCTCTACCCTTTACTATATAACCATATCGAAATTCACCTCGATATTGAGAGGGCTGTATTTTTCCTCATTTTATATGGTGAAAGAAGTATGCCAATCCTGCATGACAAAAATTGGAATGATAATTTGCAGTGCATGCGACAAATTGTTACTTGATGCTGGAATTAACTCGTTTGGAGCGGGGTATTATTCCTCTCTACTTGTTGATGCGGAAATGGAGCATTTTACTAATGCATAGAGATTATTCTATTGAAGTATTAATATTTTGCGTCCTCTGTGATGACGAATCGAGTTATACAACTCCAGCTATTCATATTGATATTAAAATTATTTCACACTCTTGCTTGTAAAACAAACCTAACCTTGCTTGATGAAAAATGCAGAGCCGAAAATCTCAAAACAGCCATACTCACCAAACACAGTGAGCTTGGTGCCACTTCCACTTCTGAAAGATTGTTGCTGATGCTTTGCTTCACAGTAATACATTCCGGAGTCGGGAACTTTGACATTCCAGAGTACAAGTGTTCCCCTTCCCCTTTCTACAGTAAATTCTCTTCTGTTGTTCCTTTCTAAAAATGACTTCTCGCCTTCCCTCCACCAACGAACGGTAACAACATCTTGTGATAGTGGAAATTTGCAGAACATGGTAACATTCGCACCACGCGGGACGTCCAGGTCCTTAGGGAATTGAGCTACTTCGCTCGGAGTTACTTTGACGGCTGCCGGAAAAATAAGCAAGGTGTTAGTAACAGTTAAACACAATGAATTAACAAAAACTAAAGACGTAAGTCACTGGACATCTAAGCGAAAGACGAACGAATAGCTGAAACACTGTAAGAAGATATGCTGCTGGTACCCAGGATTAAGAATTCTAAAATAGAATATTCAGTTCGGAAGCGGCATGTATAAATCAGCATACTTAGCCAAGTAATAGCCAGAAGCGCCATGAACGTAACCGTAAATTTCTCCGACATCTTACAGAAACCGTATCGACCAATTCCTGCAACGCAAGTGGTATTTTAAAGAATTTGCTGGAGGAAAAGAACTTAGAGAGGAAATGCATTAATCATGTGAACATGGCGTAGGATGATGCAACCGCAATGCAGAATAATGTGGTTCGGATTTAAAGTCTGTCTGGGCTGGGAGGGAGATAAGAACGCTTACAGTTCTAATTATTTACATGGCCTACCTAGTACTTTCGTGACGTGCTGAAAATTTTGCGTTCTTGATGAATTCAGAAATTATCCAAATCTTTATTGAGATATTAATTCAAATCTGTAAACTGCGCATTATTATGGTAAAGATGGATATCCGTTTAGGAGTTGAAAAATGTCGGGGGATGTCACGTGATGACGTAGGATCGAGATGTGGAAATCCGGCTCTCCCGTAAAGAACCAGTAAATTAATGTTTAAGTGAAGAAAAGTTAGTAAATACTTTCTTAAAGTTACTTATAAACTGTGAGAGGTAATTACTTATTACGATGTGCATTGACACGAAGTAGTTAAAGTTTTAAGCTTTTGCTAAACTGTTAATACGTACGTGACTAACTGCTTGTAGCCAAAATGCTGAATTCCAGACATGTAACCGCAAAGATGGTGAAGTAAGTTACTGATAATAAAATAGAGGATGTAACGGTTGATCGTGGGTCCTAACAAAAGACAACCCTAAGTATGGAATGGAAAAGTACTGAGCTCAAAATTGTGTACCTCCTAGCTCTTCTGAGCCGGGAGGGGAGGAGTTAAGAGAGACATATAAAAATCTGAACTGTGTAAGGCTCGGGGTTCCTTTTTTTAAGGCACCCAGCTCTGCAGACCTGTTCTAATAAACTTTGTTTCCTTGAATTTGTCCTTGGCCATTATTCGGGGCAGGACGTTTCTGACAATTTGGGGGCTCGTCCGGGATCCACACTCCGGCCGTGAGTGGGGCAAGGAAGGACATTGGAGAAGGTGCACCCTGCCGAGTTCGGCAGTCCCTGATTCCTTGCTCGTCACCCCGCGCGGCTTGAGCGAGTGATATCCGGCGGACTCAAGGAAACAAAGAGGGGTTGTCGAGGCAGTCGAGACAGTCAGCGATCGAGTAATTTCGGTGCACCGGACCCAGGTAAGAGATCCTGCAGTGACGTGGTACACGAGAATTGTGGAACTACGGGGTTACCCTGCAGGTGGATCCTGCAGAGACGTAGTGCACGAGAATTGTGGAACCACGGGGTAGCCTACGTGTGGATTCCTGGGCGATCGCGGGAAAATGGGTTCCGGAATTGGACAGGAGTGATCGAACTAAGTAGGTCACATTCAAATTAAATTCCTACAGTGACGTAGTGCGACAGAGGTGCGGAACTACGGGGTAGCCTGTGGGTGGATTGGAACCGGACAAGTCCTCGAGATGGGGAATAAGGGGTCTAAGGGAGAAAAGGGTAAAGGAATCCAGGCGCCAATGATGAAAAATACCCCGGGGTACCCCCTGATAGTCCGTTGGGACGGATGTTAGAATATTGGGATTACGGGAGGCGAAAAGGGAAGTCAAAGAAAAAGATGATACAGTACTGTGAATTCTGGTCCCGCCAGCCGATCCAAGGGTCGGCTGTGTAGTGGCCTAAGTTCGGGTCTAGCGAGGATTGGGTACAGCAAGCCCTTAATCTGTACGTGAATTCAAAACCCAACGTTAAACCCGAAGAAAGTGATTATGCCCTATGCTGGTTACCAACGACAAATAGTTATAAGTTGAAAACGATCAAGGGAGGGGAACAGAAAAAGAATGCATGGGAGGTGCTCGACCATCTGCCGCCCCCATATGTACCCCCTACCGCTCCAGAAATCGAAGACCCTGAGGAAAGGGGAAGTGAAAATGAGTCGGCAGTTGCAGCTGGAGGAGAGGCAGACCAGGGTGAAGAGCAAACGGAGTGTGCAAAACTGCAGGTTACAGGAGCTAGGAGGGTGCAAACCAGGTCACCGACAGCTGAAGCTAACAAAGAGGAAGTCGGACAGACCAGCAAACTATGTCCTCTTAGAGAAGTGCCCATGGGGGGAGAAGTTGGAGGGATGGGGTATGTTAATGTTCCCCTGACTAGTACTGAAGTACGGAATTTTAAAAAGGAAATGAAAGGCCTATTAGAAGACCCCATGGGCCTGGCTGAACAATTGGATTAATTTCTAGGACCCAACACATATACCTGGGATGAAATGCGCTCAATTATGGGAACCTTGTTCTCCACCCAAGAGAAACAAATGATAAGACAGGCAGCCATGGTGATGTGGGAAAGAGAAGGACAAGGACAAGGACCGGCAGTGGAGCCACAACAGAAATTCCCCCTTGTAGACCCAGGGTGGGACAAGCAAACAGAAGGGGGCCGAAGAAATATGAGAGATATGCGAGAATTCCTAATAAAGGGAATAAGACAGGCGGTTCCGAAGGGACACAATTTTACTAAGGCCTTTGGGAACCACCAGAACCCCGAGGAGACTCCGTCCGACTTCCTAGATAAAATCCGGAGGAACATGCAACAATACGCGGGAATAGCCCCTGAGACGGAGGTTGGCAAACAGCTGATTCGTGTTGAATTTGTATCGAAAGCATGGCCAGATATAAGAAAAAAAACTGGAAAAACTAGAAGATTGGAATACTAAACCCTTAAGTGAACTACTTAGGGAGGCACAGAAAGTGTTTGTAAGAAGAGATGAAGAGAAGCAAAAAAGCAGCCCGGATAATGGTCCAGACGGTCCAACAGGTGACCGCAGAAAAAAAGAGAAAGAAGAGAACCCTGGCTGGGACGAAGTGGCAGCCAAGACCGAAGTAGGGAACCCAGGAGACCCCCTAGATGTTTTCACTGCAACGAAGAGGGACACTTCAGGCGCGAGTGCCCCAGATACCGACGGGAAGTGCGCTCGTATGCCATGATGGAGGACGAAGACTAGGGAGGTCGGGGGTTCCTACCCTTGGGGAAAAGAAACTATCGACAGGAACCCCTGGTAAATCTGAAATTAGGTCCCCAAGGGTCAGATAAAACCTTTATGGTAGATTCGGGTGCCGAAAGATCTAGCGTAATCCAGATACCTCCCGGCGCCCGAACTGGAACAAAGGTAATAGGAGTATCTGGTATTGGAGGAAAGACAATACAAGTGCCCATAGTGGACAATGTGGAAGTCGGATATGAAGATAGAGCAACTAGGCGAGACCTTCTCCTGCTGCCCTCGGCAGGATTTAATCTATTAGGAAGAGATCTGCAGGTTCAATTGGGTATTGGAACCGTGCCAAGCAATGGAGAAATAATAGTAAAATTATTCGCGTTGAAAGAAGAGGACGACCGGAAAATAGACCCCGGGGTATGGTATAGGGAGGGGAACAGAGGAGGATTGAACATCAGCCCTCTGCAGATCACCTTGCTACTGGACAGTCGCCCAGTGAGAAGGAAGCAGTACCTCATTGCGATGGAAGGAAGAAAAGGGCTGCAGCCGGTGATTGAGGGATTGATCGCTGACGGACTACTGGAGGAATGTATGTCACCGTATAATACCCCAATACTCCCGGTGCGCAAGCCAGATGGGACTTATCGGATGGTACAAGACCTGCGGGGCCTAAATGCAGTAGTCCAAACCCGATACCCGGTAGTGCCCAACCCTTACACACTGATGAGTAAGATCTCCCCTGACCATGAATGGTTCAGTGTAATAGATCTAAAAGACGCCTTCTGGAGTTGCCCGCTAGAAGAGAGCAGTCGTGACATGTTTGCGTTCGAATGGAAGTACCATACCCCGTGGCATCCCCAGAGTTCGGGAAGAGTAGAACGAATGAACAGCACCCTGAAGGCACAGCTAACCAAGTTGATGTTGGAAACCAAGCTACCATGGACCAAGTGTTTGCCGATCGCTCTCCTGAGAATACGTACAGCGCCCCGGAAGGACATAGGAGTATCTCCTTATGAGATGCTCTTTGGACTGCCATATTGGAATAAAATAGAGGGGTATCCCACACTACAGGGGGGTGATTTATTTGTAAAGAACAATTTACTGGCCTTGTCCCGTTCCTTTGCAGAACTGCGGAAAAAGGGTCTCTTGGCCCAGACTCCGCCGCTCGACTTTGCTTTACATCAGATCGTGCCTGGAGATTGGGTTCTGGTAAGGACCTGGAAGCCGGAGAAGTTACAGCCACAGTGGGAAGGCCCTTTCCAGGTCCTGCTAACGACAGAGGCGGCTGTACGGAGAAAAGAAAAAGGGTGGGCACACGCATCCAGGGTAAAAGGACCGGTGAAGCCCGAAAGCCGCACTGAGTGGACCTGTGTTCCCGGTGAAGAACCGTTGGTGGTGAAGCTAAAAAGGCAGCAAAAATGAACTTTATGTGGACTGTAACATTATTGACTGTAATATATTTGATTCTATATGTCGGGGAAGTTGAAGTGAAATGTGACAAGTGCAGAACCGTGGTACAAGTGGGGCAGAGGGTGTTCCCTGGATCCTTCGTATCCCACTCGCATGTAAATGACCGTTGTTATGATAGAAGCAGAAGAGAAGAGTGTTGAGAAAATGGTAAGCCGTACTATCAGGTCTATAATAAAGGCAGTTGGTGGCGGACAGCATGCTGGATGGTGGGAGGTGGATTAATGAGTTTGATGCTTATACCCTGCCTCATTCCCTGTGTACAAGCACTAATAAGGCGAAGTTTGTCACAACTTCAGGCAATAGCAATACCTCAGCACGGCACTAACGAGCTAAAAATAATGCTGCTACACGGGAATACTAAGTTGCCACTAGAGGAGTGAGAATGACAGATCCCATAGGAGGAAACCCTATGAGAGCTATGCACATCTTAAAAGAAAAAGGGTGGATTTGTGAGAGGTAATTACTTATTAAGATGTGCATTGACACGAAGTAGTTAAAGTTTTAAGCTTTTGCTAAACTGTTAATACGTACGTGACTAACTGCTTGTAGCCAAAATGCTGAATTCCAGACATGTAACCGCAAAGATGGTGAAGTAAGTTACTGATAATAAAATAGAGGATGTAACGGTTGATCGTGGGTCCTAACAAAAGACAACCCTAAGTATGGAATGGAAAAGTACTGAGCTCAAAATTGTGTACCTCCTAGCTCTTCTGAGCCGGGAGGGGAGGAGTTAAGAGAGACATATAAAAATCTGAACTGTGTAAGGCTCGGGGTTCCTTTTTTTAAGGCACCCAGCTCTGCAGACCTGTTCTAATAAACTTTGTTTCCTTGAATTTGTCCTTGGCCATTATTCGGGGGCAGGACGTTTCTGACATAAACTACTCAGGATTGTTTCAAACCATGTCTCAAAAGCAGAAACAGAAGAAAACTACTTCCTTGAAGACAACAGGAATCGGAAAAGAATCAGGGCCCACCGCTACAAAAGAACAGCGGGCTCAAGTACATTTTATTTCCGGCGATACAGAACAGGAGACTGCGGCAACATCGGCCATTTCCAAAGAAAATGACCAACAAGAACTGCGCAAACGTGAAGGAAGGAGCATGCGCAAACACGAGCATCTGAACTACAAATCCCAGCTATGAGCGGAATCGGAAGTGAAAGTGAATCTGCGGCAGATTCAGATTCCTTGGATAAATCAGACGGAGATGAAGGTAAAAGTTTCCCTGGAAATATAGAAACAACTTTGATGCAAATAATGCGAAAATTAGATGCATTAAAAATAATAAAAAAGATATTAAAAATATGAAGACTATGTTTGACAAAATGATGAAGAGACAGGACAAAATGGATAAGAGAATTACAGACTTGGAAGAAACAACGGGAGACATTGTTGAAAGAATGAATAATATGGAAGATAATAATACTGCCTGGACATCGGAAAGAAAACAGTTGTTGGAAAAAGTAGACATGCTTGAAAATTTTAGCAGACGAAATACTATTAAGATTGTTGGACTTAAAGAAGGTATAGAAGGAGAGGATCCAATTTATTTTTTTCAAAAATGGATCCCGGATAAGTAGGAAATGGAGGAAGGAACTCAGTTAATTGAAATTGACAGGGCTCACAGAGCCTGAAGACTAAGACCTCAAGCTGACCAAAATCCACGATCAATCTTGATAAAATTCTTAAGATATCAAGATAAAGAAAAGATCCTGAAGGCAGCTGCTCAATACGCTAGAAAGAGAAACGGGCCATTGTTGATAGAAGGGAAAATAATTCTTTTCTATCCTGATATAAGCTATGATCTTTTGAAGAGAAAGAAGGAATTTAACCCAGCGAAAAAAGTTTTGTGGGAAAAGGGTTATAAATTTATACTGCGTCATCCGGCAACACAGATAATTTTTTTGGAAGAGGGAAAAAGAATTTTTTTTACTGATTATCAAGACGCAGAAGAGTTTGCACAAAAACTCCCAAATATTCGCTAACTATATCCAACGATTTAAAATTGAAACGGATTAAAGATGAAAATAGAGACAGTGGATGGAATCACCGATATTTAAGGACAGAAGAATATTTAAATATATTCTTAATTATATGATACAGGGGGAGAAAGGTAAAATTTTGAGAAATATTAAATGAGAGTAGTGATATTACTTTTTTTCTTCTCTTATATATACTTTTTTATGTTACGGGGGAGCTGGGGTAACTTCGGATCGATTGCTATGGGATTCACGTGTGTAATCATGGCAATTGCCATGACCCGTACAGCAGAGGGGGGTAATGTGTTTTTTTTAATCCACAACATTAGTGGGGGGATATTTTGTTTTTTTTTCTTTATAATCTATTTTTCTTCTATCTTTCTTTCTTTGCCTGGATGATCGATGGGGAGACACATAGCAACATGGAGAATTTTAAAAAGATTCCCCAAGATACCACGAAAATTGAAAGATTAGGTATTATTATAGATTGGAGTAACCCTATTAAAAACAATGACTAATGTACTGAATTTTTAAAGTTTTAATGTTAATGGGCTTAATGGACCGGTGAAAAGAAAAACAATTTTAACATACATTAAGAAAATGAAAATAGATATAGCTTTTTTACAAGAAACACACTTAACAGAGATAGAACATCAGAAATTCAAAAGAGATTGGTTTGGAAATGTTACTGCAGCTTCATTTGACTCAAAGGCGAGGGGAGTTGCAATTTTGGTTAATAAAACTTTACCAATTAAAATACAAAATGTATTAATTGATTCGGTGGGGAGATATGTAATCATACATTGTCAATTTTTTTCAGAATTATGGACCTAATGAATATTTATGCACCAAATGAAAATGATGTAAAATTTATACAAGAGGTCTTTTTGAATTTGGCTGCCGCACATGATAAAATATTAATAGGTGGAGATTTTAACTTTTGTCTAGACCCAGTCTTAGATAGATCAACAAAGGCTGTTATAAAATCAAAAGTAGCAAAATTAACTTTATCATTGACGAAAGATTTAAATTTGATTGATATATGGAGAAGAATCAATCCAAAAGAAAGAGATTATTCATTTTATTCAAATAGACACTAAACTTATTCAAGGATAGATTTTTTTCTATTATCAACGAATATTCAAGACAGAGCGAAAAATATGGAATATAAAGCAAGAATATTATCAGATCACTCTCCCTTGATAATGACAATGATAATGATATATAAAAAGGAATCGATTTACAGATGGAGATTTAATTCAATATTCTTAAAACGTCAAGATTTTTGTGATTTTATGAAAAACCAGATTTAGTTTTTTTTTAGATACAAATTCACACTCAGTTGATGATAAATTTATACTGTGGGAAGCAATGAAAGCATATTTGAGAAGCCAGATAATAAGTTACACTTCTAAAATCAAGAAGGAATATATGGTAGAAATAGATCAGTTGGAAAAAGTGATTAGAAAATTAGAAAAAGAATCTCAAAGACATATGACAGAAGAAAAACAAAGACAACTTGTTAACAAGAAGTTACAATATAATGCACTTCAGACATATCGAACAGAAAAGGCAATTATGAGAACTAAACAGATATTACGAACTAGGTGAAAGATCACACATAAGGTTCTTGCTTGGCAGTTAAAAACAGACCAGACTTCCAAAATGATAAATGCAATCAGAACAAATGTAAATAAAATTACTTATAAACCTTTAGAAATTAATGAAACTTTTAAGAATTTTTATTCTGAGCTATATCAATCAGAATCAAAAACTGATAATGTCAAGATAGAAAGGTTTTTATCACAAATAACTCTTCCAAAACGGAATTCGGAAGAACAGAAGGGATTAGATAGGCCTTTTACATTAAAAGAGGTTGAAGAAGCTCTAGGATCACTTCAGAGTAATAAATCCCCAGGAGAAGATGGTTTTCACCCGAATTTTACAAAAAGTTTAAAGATTTACTCATTCCTCTTTTTATGGAGTTAATACATCAAGCGGAAAGAACGCATAAACTTCCAGAATCTTTCTCGACAGCTATTTTAATAGTATTGCCAAAAAAACATAGAGCTCTTTTAAAGCCAACATCATATAGACCCATTTCTTTGTTAAACACTGACTATAAAATAATAGCAAAAATTATATCTAGTAGATTATCTAAATACTTACCAAAATTAATATATATGGATCAAGCAGGATTTATTAAAAATAGACAATCGGCAGATAATGTAACCTGGTTACTTAGCATAATTCACTTGGAACAAAAGAAGGAGGAAATGAGTGTGGCAGTTGCTTTTGATGCAGAAAAAGCATTTGATAGATTGGAATGGGAATTCTTATTTAAGGTATTGGAAAAATATGGATTAGGAGCATCTTTCAGAAAATGGATTAAAACCTTAAATACTAATCCCAAAGCTAAGGTAGCGGCAAATGGTCAAATTTCAACATCATTTCAGTTAACAAGGTCAACTAGGCAAGGTTGTCCATTATCACCTGCTTTATTTGTGTTGGCGACAGAACCATTTGCTGAATTAATTAGAACGGACCCAGATATTAAGGGTTTTAGAGTTAACCAGGAAGAATACAAGATTAATTTATTTGTTGACGATGTTCTGATTTATTTAACAAACCCATTGAATTCGCTGCGTAAATTATCTTCTAGATTGGAAGAATATGGGAAAATATCAGGCTACAAAATAAATTGGGATAAAAGTGAAATTCTACCTCTTACTAAAGGAGATTATTGTCAATGTCGATTAATAACTCAATTTAGATGGCCGATAAATGGTATAAAATATTTAGGTATAAGAGCTGATAACGATATAAAGAACTTATATAAATTAAATTATTTATCATTATTGAAAAAAAATCAAGAAGATATTGATAAATGGATGACATTACCAATAACATTAGTAGGCAGAGTAAATGCTGTAAAAATGAATATCTTCCCTAGATTACAATACTTATTCCAAACACTACGAATACAACTACCCCAGAAATGTTTTCAAGTGTTAAATAAATGTGTGAGGAAGTTCCTTTGGAAAGGTAAGATGTCAAGAGTATCGTTGGAAAAATTGACATCGAAATTTGATCTAGGAGGATTACAACTTCCAAATTTTAAGAATTATTATAAAGCAAATCAACATAGATTTATTGCATCTTTTTTGATAAAGATAAGCCGGCATGGATAAGAATAGAACCAGATAAAATAGGAAAAAATACACCAGAAGATTTTATATATAAATGGGAATCTAAATGGATACGGGAAAAGAAAGAATCTCCTATATTAAAACATTTGATTGATCTATGGAACAATAAATATTGACGTTGAGATGAGGAAATCTTTATTAGCAAAGAGATCTTTAATTCAAAATAAACTTATTCCTTTTACAATGGACAATCAGCTTTTATACAACTGGTTTCAAAAATGGATTAGATATATAGGAGTTTGTTTTGAAGGAGGTATTTTAATGTCATTTGATCAAAGAATAAATACAAAATATCAAATAACACTTTTTTGTTATTTCCAATTAAGGGCTTATTTAAGAGATAAATTGGGTCAAGCAATGTTATTGCCGAAACCTAGTGAAATAGAAACTTTAATTCAAAAAGGAAAAATTTAAAAATTTATCTCTTGTATGTATAGTTTGATTCAAAAACAGGCAATTAAACAAGGAATTCATAAGTCAATACAAAAATGGGAAATTGACTTGAATATTAAAATTGAAGAAACAAGTTGGTCAAGACTATGTCTTGACAGTATGACAAATACAACAAATGTCCGGTTAAGATTAGTGCAATATAACTTTTTACATCAATTATATATTACACCACAAAAAATAAATTAATTAAACCCAAATTTATCTGATCAACGCTTTCGATGTAATCAAGAAATTGATATTTTTTTACATTCTACTTGGTCTTGTTCCAAAATTCAACCTTATTGGACAAATTTAAGAGTTTTACTGGAACAAATTATTGGAACACAGCTTCAACATAACCCAATACTATTTTTATTAGGTGATACCGAAGGGATAAAACCGAAACCCAAACTGAATAAATATCAGAAAGAATTCATAAAAATTGCATTGGCAGTAGCCAAAAAGGCTATTGCAGTTACTTGGAAATCGGATTCATACTTAAGTATAGACCGTTGGAAGAACGAAATCTTCAGCTGCATCCCGCTTGAAAAAAATTACTTATAATTTAAGAGATAAATATGAAACATTTCTGAAAATTTGGTGCCCTTATTTAGAAATGACAGGATTAAATATATAGATGCTCTGAAGACAAAATTATTCGTTATTTGGGGAAAGAAATAAATATATATACTAAAGTTATTATGAACGCCGTCGAGCACGTGGGGATCTTTCGATATCCAGGCATTCTTTCTTTCTTTCTTCTTCTCTTTATTTTTCTTTCTTTCTCTAGGGATATTTTAGGGGGGAAGGGGAAGGGTTGATAACTTTTTCTTCTTCTTCTGTAATCATTGAAAACTCAATAAAAAAATTTTAAAGGAGTTGAAAAATGTCTAATAAGACAGGCAGACAAAAATAATAACAAAATTTCCTCATTCCAATTTACCTTTGCAGTTTTGCTCCATTTCAATTATATCCCTTCGGTCAAATGGCATCCCACTGGTTTCTCTAGTAAAGCAGTTGCGCTCATACGGCCAAAAGGCTTTAAGCCGCGACGGTAAGGACGGTGTTACATAAATGAAAATTTTGTTTCTCTTGATAATTTCCTTCAGGGTTTGGTTATAAAGGTTCAACTTATGAACTACTGCTTAATATCCGGATTGCAAAACAACAAAGAAATTGATGCAGGAGACTGGTTTGAACAGCAAGTACTTTCTCTCGGACGTCGTCATGCATACGTCTCCGGTACAATGTATGATTTTGGATTCTGAGCATTAATGACGAAGAGAAACGACATATGGTCGCATATTCGGCCTATTACTTCAGCAATTGTCATGCAATTTCAATGCTTAAGTTTCATGAAACAAAAGCATATAATGCGAAACATTCATAAATTTATTCCAGTGACAGATTTCAGTAAGTTTACTCAAAGTAGGCCGCATAGTACTCAGGTTCCTCACTCGCTGCTGTAAGCAGCTCGCACGTAAAACTCAGCGAAAAGCAGTAAGAAATGCTGTCTGTGATAGAATTAGATTCCGGGTATAGGATGTTGATCATATAAATTGAGAGCTTAGAGTTTAAACAGCAAGTTATTCAGTTTAATGATGGCAGAGATTCAAGGGGTACTGTGATAAAATTTATCAAGGGCAAATCGAGGAAGCCTCAAATGATTGATTGCAGTTCCGAGGTTCCTTTTTAAATCCAATAAACACGAGCAGTTGCATTGGGGGAAATGCTGCTATTTCAAATATCTCCTACACTTCCACAAAGTAAACGGGAGACAATAGGATAGTCCATCGAGCAAAAGGTTTAACCCGATACGGGGGAAAAAATGGTTAACACGCACCGAGGTGTCTAACCTGGCAGGGTAAATTGCTCTCCATTTATTAAATGACAACACTGAATATTCAAGAGCATCTTGGTTGGCGATGAAACAATACCGAACTTCCATGCGCTTCCTAAACATGGAGTTAAGTTTCTGATTACCTTGTCAAGCACCACGCCATTTTGAGCAGTCACGTTTCCGAATTTCCACGAAGCTGTGGGGATGTTATGTCTTTTTCATAGAAGTTTTGTCACCGTTATTAAATTGTATCTCCTGTCCTCTCAGATCTGAAATTTTGCAGCTGCTTGTCACAGGTAACACACATTTTGTCTACTGGATCCCGCGGGATGGAATTGATGTCTGTTTATTGAGGAGTTTAGCCGGCAGAGGATATGGACATTGTGAACATTATCCTGCAGTGGTTCTGGATGAATCGTAAGACACAATTGTAATGGAAGTCAGCTTACTTTTACGTTACAGATAATTTGAGATGCCGAATATAAAAATGTATCCACGGCAGAATACACTATTTCCAAAGGTACGTTTTCTGTCGAGATTTCCGCCTTGATCTTCAGATATTCTTTCTCGACACATAAATACCAAAGATGAGAGTACTGCGATTAGTTCCCCATGAACCACTCTCTGTTCTCCATTAGTCTATTCTTCATGGTGTGTGAGAATAGAACAGTAACTTGGACCATTTACTGAGCACTTAAAAAAAAACTGGCTGATAAAAAAAATGGCTTCGTTTGAGCAAGTTTGGGATTGTCGTGGTAGCTCTTAGGTAACAATTGAATAAGACTGCAGATACATTTTCTTTTTTAAATGCTTTAGAGATAACCCCTACATCTCTATGTTTTCACCAGAATAAATTTGTTCACGGTTAACGAGGGCGGGAAAGCACAGGAAAATAAAAGACATTTTGTTCTTTTTTCAACTTTTCTATTTATTGTTTTTATTTCAAATGCTTGAATACATGACAATCTCAGAAAAATAGATGTTTTTAAATGTCAAGCTCAGCTCTGGTTAGGCCAAAGGATTGACTGTAAGTCTAGATTTCTAATTTGTGAGACAATTTTGTCCACCGGACGAGATAATCCTCTATAATATCGCGCCTTTAAATGCCTCTGCCCTCATTACAAACATATTCCGAAATGTTTTCAACAAGGTTCTTTTTGGATAAATGTTTCAACTTTGGATAAATGATTATTCTTTCATGGGTAATAGAGAGCTGAATTGAAGTTAGCTGACTGTAAACTTAAAGCTACTGTTTGATACTACTGTGTGGAAGACATAGGAATCAATCAGCAAGTCACACAGCCTCTGCTGTGAAGTAGAAATAGGGCGAAGGCTTCAACTTGATAATTTTTCACAAAGTCATGAAAAGAAATGATTTGTATTTTCCCTTTTTCATAGAAGGTTCCGGATGTTTTGTGCTTAATTTCAGATTGGAAACATCTGTAATCCTGTGTTCCATTAATTACCCTCCTTTCCAATAAATGATCTAACTTGATATGAGCCGAATACAAAGTGACATGACGTTCCTTCCCCTTTCATTCGGAAGTATCGTGGAAAACTTTAGATCAAGAGGCAATTCTCGACATTGCCACTTCATGTAATTTCGTCTACCTGTTCCTTGTTCCCTTAACACTGCTTTTAAATTAACAATGGACCATTAGAGCACAGGAGTAGGACCTTCGGCTAAGCTGTCCGTTCTGAACCCGATGTCAAATTAAACTAAATATCTACTCGTTCCGGTCTCTCATTTATTTAATCAGAAAGGAGAATGCTTTCCCGCTGAAATCGGTTTACAATGCCGTTTAATCTGCAAAGTTATTGGTTCTCCATGCAATGCTTTCAGAGAATGACACACACAAAACTACCAATTATTTAGATCTTTTTAAGAATCCTTTCGTATATGTATTTCCAGAATGAACATAGCACAGAAACAGGAAGTATAGACGTTGCAGCACAACTTGCAAAACATCTAGCTGACAGAAGCAAAATATCAAATTAGTTATTTAAATTAAACTTATTGACCTACTTTTAAATGTCAAGTGTGATAACACGAGCTCTCTTTCCCATTCTGATATGTCTATTCATGGCCTCCTCTACTGTCAAGATTAAACCACACTGAGGTTGAAGGAACAACACCTTATATACCGTCTGGGTAGTCTCCAACCTGATGGCATTAACATCGACTTCTTTATCTTCCGTTAATGCCCCTCCTCCCCTTATTACCACATCCCTAATTTATTTATTTCCCCCCTCCCCTTTTTGTTCTCTCTCTGCCCATCACTCTGCCTGTTCTCTATCTCCCTCTGGTGCTCCCTTCCCCCTTTCTTTCTCTTTAGGCCTCCTGTCCCATGATCCTTTCCGTTCTCCAGCTCTGTATCCCTTTTGCCAATCACCTTTCCAGCTCTTAGCTTTACCCTACCCCCTCCGGTCTTTTCCTATCATTTCGCAATTACCCCTACCCCTCCTACTTTGAAATCTCTTACTATCTTTTCTTTCAGTTAGTCCCGACGAAGGGTCTCGGCCCGAAACGTTGACAGTGCTTCTTCCTATAAATACTGCCTGGCCTGTTGCGTTCCACCAGCATTTTGTGTGTGTTGCTAGAATTTCCAGAATCTGCAGATTTCCTCTCTGCTACATACAGGTTTTAGAGTGGAGTAATCTTTGACCACGGATTTTCCATGATGTTGCCAGCAGACTCACGCGTGCAATTCTATTCTCAGGTAGCGTATTCGTTCCCATGAACACAAGGTACAAATGCATTCTTGCTAAACTGACAGATAAATTAAAATTCTATTCCGAACTGATTTTTTTCGAAAACCTGCAGAAGCACGCATGCAAATATTTGTATTTCTGAATAATAAACAGGAAGTGAAAATATATCTATTTTGAGAGGATATGAAACTTGGTCGGAATTTAACAAAAGCAGATTGCCTTTCAAATGGGCAGATAAAATAGGAAAGGAAACACAACAATGTACTCACTACTTTCGAAGTTAATTTAAGTACTTGGATTCATAATTCACGAATGTAGAGTTGGCAGTCCAGAAACACAATTCTGAGAAAAGAAAATATATTGAAACGTAAATTCTGTTGATCTTCCTGCACATTCTAACCTGATCTGCTGAATATTCCGTGAATTCCTTATTCAATAGTCTAGCAAGTTGGACCATTAGTCTTTTTTGATATCTGTTCTATTAGGCCACTTTATATTCCTTGAGTACGCAATTTTATTCCGTTTCTTATGCTACCATAACCCGCAAGGGTCCTGAGCTCTCACAGGTGTAAATGATCCGCGAGTTGAGTATGCCATTTGGAACAGCTATCAACTGCGGAGGCAGTAGACGTGAAAGGAGGGTTGGGGAGGTCAAGCTAGGTACAGATTCTGGAGGGTGATAAGCAGAAAGGCAAAGGCTATCAGTTCTGGAATCTAACAAAGGAAGATACTGGGGACTGTTAGAGGAGAGGTGAAGGGCAGAAAGAGCCAGGACCAGATAGTGGATGGGGAAGACTTTGTGAAATACCTGTATCCTGGATGGATAAGTGTTGCTTCTTCAGATGTGCATGAGATAGACTACTTGAAGCTGAATAGAAAGATAATTTCACAGTACTAGTATAAGGTAGAAAATTAAAGAAACGAGGCATAAAATTTATTGATTATACAGCGTTTAATTGCATAATGGTAATGACGCCTGGCAATAATTCAACTAAGCTAAAATATTTTGTGAAGATTTCCATTTGTATTCAATACCTGAGACTTCTTGCATAAGTGTCCAACAATAATCCACCAGCAATGATGGATTCCAGCTGCCTTGATACCATTTTTTTTCATGACCGCAATCTCCTTGTGAATCCTTTCACCATGGTCATTACGAACAGCACCAAGATCTGCATGGAAGAAGTCTAAATGGGAATGCAGAAAATAGTCTTTTACTGACATGCTTTACATCATGGTTTTGTATGCCTGAAGTATGTTTTCAAGCAGCTGTACGTGGTTTGATGCTCTGTAGTTGCCAATAAGTTTTTCAACGACATCCTTGAATGCCTTCCACGGGATTTTCTCCGGTCCCAATAGACGCTCTTCGAATGGGCTGCCATTGATAACTTGTTTGATATGCGGACCAACAGAAAATGTATTCCTTAATTTTAGAATCAGTTATTCTGAGAAGTATCTCTCAAATATCGAAAATATCCACGGAAACTTTTGTACCTGGAGACAGCGGATTTCATCCTTGTACTTTTGAATCCAGTAATTCTGCTTTTGCCTTTGACAAACCTAAGTCTCTGACCAAGTCATTCAACACAAACTGAGTATCACAAGAGGCTCTGTCGACATAAAGAGTTCAAAATCTGTATCGGTATCAGAGTCGTTTTCCATTCCTGCCTCTTACACATTGTCACCTTCCTCTGCCTCCTCCTAAGTCTCTGGTGGCTTCAGTACTGCAAGATTATCATCATGTGGTACAGGTCGCGATGCTGAACGGAGATTGCCGTGTTCAATTGATTTCTGTTTATAACAGAGAAACCAGACACACTGGTCAGGTAGAACTGGCTCTCACCATATCATCGGTACCACGAATGCTACTATCTTCCGACTATCTCTGAACCAAACTCTCAGATCGATAACGCCTGTTGAGCAACAAATGTGAAGAGCCCAGGTATTGAGTTGGTCGCCAATCTTACACTCAAATTAGAACTCTTAGGCTTTCTTAACAAGAAGAGTCATGTTCCGTGGTTGAGATTTAAGCTTCTACTTGCAACAAGTATAACAGAAAGCATCGCAGTTGATGCAACATTGGCCACACATCTTGCTTTCACAAATAATGCTGAAAATAAAACAACTTGATTATAATGAATACACACAATATGCTATGCCCGCCGAGCATGCGCATGAACATGATCACTGACCGATGTACAATTAAACGCAACGCATAGAACGGAGTGTGCGTGATGCTTTTATAATCTTTCCAAAACCCATCCTGCCTAATGCCCCGACAAGAAGAAAACTTTTCAGTTTACATCGTGGGCAACCGTTTAATTGACTTGAACTATGAATTGAAATAACAAATATAGGCGATTTAAAAAATGGTTCGTGTGTCATAAGGGGACAGGAGGCTGGACCTATTGGAGTATAAAAGTTGAAATTTTGCTGTGCAACCAAAACTATGTAGTCAGTTTTGAAACTTGCTATTTGCTATGCATGTACCCAATTTAGTAGGAGAATGAAATCCTACGAATGTAGAAGACAATGGTGTGTTAATGAGAGGTAGCTAAGAGATGTAGATTAGAACATGATTAAGTCACGAAATCTTAAGAATGTAGAAGACAATGGTGTGTTAATGAGAGGTAGCTAAGAGATGTAGATTAGAACATGATTAAGTCAATGGGTAGAAACAATAGTGGCAGGATGTACGTGTGATACGCAACTATAGACCGATTGGATATGCTAATGCAACTAAACCAGGAGATTGCTATAAAAAATGCTATGTCAAAGGGTCAGTGGGCAATCAGCGACTAGCTCAATGACTGTCTCAACTTTGATTTGCAAATTAAAGTTTAACCCTTCTCGAAGAATCTTCTGCGTCTCCTGGTCATTTGTGGGGCACGAGAAACCACGACAGACCCAAGTGCAGGACGGAGGCACTGCAGTACTAGGGCCAGGACGGGAACAACTAAACGAGAGGCAAGACGTGGAGACAGCGATGTGCGTGAGGAACGTGACGTTCAAGATGATGCTGGGGTTCCGAGAGAGTCTTGAGCTCAGGCAGGCAAGGCAGGATCCCGCAGTTCACTAGCCGGGCCGCATAACTCCTGGACAGGGCTTCCCAGGCAGGAACACGGGGGCCTGAGCAGGTCGCGGGACACCTGGGTAGGTTGCAGAGCACAACCCGTCAACAGCGAAGGATGGAAAGGATCAGAGTCCCCCACCGGGCAACGGCAGTCCAGCCTGGATTGCCCAACAGAGGCGAGGGATAGGAAGGGAACTAGGTCCAGGGTGACTGCCAGACTTACTCGAAGAACTTGTCTTTAACAAGGAGAACTCTAAGCCAGGGCAACCCCCCAACTCCACTCAGTCCCAGAGCCCCCTATACACACCGCCAGCTGAAGGGCATCAGGTGCACCTCCTTGAGCCCCAACAAGCCACAGATGATCCACAGGTGTGACTAATTGGGCTCAAGGGCGAAAGAAGGGACGGCTACAAGACCCGGAGTCTGGAGTCTGCGGACCGGATCAAAACCCGGAATGCGGCTCCACACCGGACCATAACATCGTGATAGGGAAACTTCATGGTGACTGATGACTTCATGGTGCTTCATGATCAGAAGCACACAATCCATAAGACAAACCAAGAAGTATTCAGCATGCAAATTCTTTGTTGTCCAGTGAACTCAGAGAGGAAGTGATGAACACGTGTGCCTTGGAGCTGAGAGACAGGAGAAGATGGGGCAGGGAGAGATACAGTATGATAGGGTTTACCTACACTGGCGAACTTAGTATCGATGATCTTGGGTTGTGGATTATGAAAGCTGAATATGAACCCACAGACATACTACAGTATGTTAACCTTTGTTGCAAAGGACTTGGTACATGACGAGAAAGCTGTGCTGAAGCAAGGCAAAATGACTCGGTTTAGTCATAATTGCGAACCATTTTGATCTTTTTCAAGGGTATGTTTTCTTGGAGGAAGTACAGTGAAGCTTCTCTAAGTTGGGTCAAGCAGCATCTATGGAGAGAAATGAACAGTCGAAGTTCCGTGTCCAGACTCTTCATCACAACTGGAAGGAAGCAAAGAAGAAGGAGAGACAGCCAGTATTAAAAGGTGAGGAAAAGGTTGGAGCAAGAGATGGAGAGTAATAGGTGGATCCAGGTGAGGAAGTGATTAGCATCAGTCTCCTAAATCACTATGATCTTCCCTCTGCATACTCACAAATAACCTTGATGTTTAATCAGACTATATTCTTCGCTCACGATCATGGTTGATCCAATCGGAAGCTCAGACTCTTCTTTCCTTTTTGTCTGCAACTCGCATCGCTATCAGTCAGCTTTACTTTGTCACTATTCGGTTGCTTTCTAAATTTCTCCAGCAAACTACTGATATGACTTACACAATGTAATCTAAATGCTGGAACAATGAAGACAATCATACTTCAAATCTCGTTCTGGCAGCCTGCGAGAATGCGTTCAACTAATGAATTAACGAGTCATATGAATAATGGTGCCCATGACTGAGGTACAGCACTGTCAAACACTGGAATTGATCCAGCAGATCATATCTGCCATCCATGATTTAATATGAGAAAGCTATTTTCCCTCTAATTCTCATTTAGCCTAATAGTTAGAACAGTTTTTTTTAAATTATTGGCCTAGCAATTCGGCTAGTGCTTAAATAGGACTCCGATAAAATAGAAGAACAGGTTCTCGATCACGCAGGATGAACCGAACTAGTGATTTGGAAAAAGGTAAAAGGCGAAGACATCTGTTTCATGATAAACTGTGCTTCTCCAATGTGGCAGTTTTCTCGTGATCTTGTTTGCCTGAATTTGGACACCTCAGGATCAAACGCCGGCCTTTCTATTTACCAAGAGAGTTCTCCCTCATGATCTTGACCACAGTTTAAATACCACGATCATCCAATTGAGATACTGCATGATGCCATGGTCAAACAGGTAACAGTCCATGTCTACGCATTTCAAATCATAATCGGGGAATTCAATAAGGCTTGTTTTTAGAAATGTCTTCCAATTACCCTCAGCATATGACCTGTAGCACCAGAAGACCTGACACACTTGATCACTGCTACTGTATAAAAAGAGAAGAAACGTCTGCACATCCAAGACCAAAAGCCACATGGATCAATTTGCTGTCCTCCTACCTGCATAGATGCAAAGGCAAATGAGCAAGGATCCAGAGATTAGGACAATAAAAAAGCTGGCCGCGGCAGGCAGAGGAGCGGCCACAGGATAGCTTCAAGTTGGTGGACTTGTCTGTGTACAAGGTCTTGTCTACGAAACTGAATTAACACACTACGGTTATCACAGACGTGAAACAGATAGTTGTAGACAGTAGGTCCAAGAGACCTGGATGAACCATGGCATCTGCAGTTTGCTGAGGTCAGATCACAGGCAACCAAGACTGGTGCCCAATAAAGTTATAAAAGGTCCATAAAGGCATATCACGGGCGAAGTGACATTTCCAGATTAAATGAATGAATGAAGGATGCCCAACAGTTGCGGCTGGGCTTGAATGCTATCAAAGTGCAATCAAACCAGAAAATCTGCAGTTCCTGGAAATCTGAAGCCACACACACAATATCCTCGAAGAACTCAGCAGGCCAGGCAGCATTTCTGAAAAAAGAATAAACAGTCGACATCTCGTGCCAAGATACTTCATCAGAAATGAAAAGGAAGGGGAAGAAGTCAGAATACTAGGGATGTTAGGAACCTTGGTTCACACCCTTCGTAACTACATCCGTGATGCTTCACATGCTCTCGATTTCCTCTATGAATTTAAGTACCCTGGACCAGATCGTTTCATTTTCACTATGAATGTCCAGTCTCTGTACACTTCTATTCACCCTCAGGATGGTCTTAATGCTCTCCACTTCTTCCTGGACAGCAAAACCAACCTTTTGCACTGTCTACTGTCTGGCAGATCTGGAACTCATCTTCAACAATTTCTTGTTGGGATCCTCTGACTTCCTTCAAACCCACTGTGTAGCTATGGGCAACTGGTTGAGTCCGAGCAATGCCTGATCTCTCGTTGGCCATGTGGAACAATATCCTAATATTACACCAGCATCGGTCCCCAACTCTTCTAACATTACATTGACGACTGCTTTGCTGCTGCTTCCTGCACCCATACAAGGCTGGTCAATTTCATCAACGTAGCCTCAATTGTCCATCCTGGCCTCAAATTTATTTGTTCATTTTCTGAAATATGTCTTCCCTTTCTTGATATCTGTCTCAATCGCTGAAGACAGTCTAACTACAGATATATTTTATAAACACATTAACTATCACAGTTATCTGTCTACACCTCTTCCCACACTGTCACTTGTAAAAATGCCAATACCTTTTCTTCATTTTCCATCTCCACCGCATCTGCACTCATGATGAGGCTTTCCACTCCAGTACTATTGAGATGTTCTCCTTCTCCACGGAAATGAACTTTATTTCCTCCACCATTAACACTGCCATAACCAGCATCTCTTCCATTTCTCGCCATCCTCCCACTGCCACACAGGGATAGGATTCCTCTTGCATTCGGGTAGCACCTCACTGTCTCCGCATCCAGCATACCATTCTGTGTAACTGTCAACATTTCCTACAGGATTCCCTCAAATATCCGCTCTCCACAGGAAGTCCCTGTGCAAATCCTTTGTCCACTCATCCCACCCGACTGACCACTCTCAGGGCACTTAGTCTTCCAAGCAGAACAAGTGCCACACTTGCCCATTCACCTCCTCCCTTATGACCACTCAGAGCCCCAAACAGTGAGACAACACTGCAACTGCGATTCCTTTGGGGTTACCTACTGTATCCAGTGCTCCCCGCGTGGCATCCTGTTTTTCGGTAAAACCCAATGTAGACTGGGAGAACGCTTCATCGAGCACCTTCTCTCCGTCTGCTACCAAAAGTGAGATTTCCCGGTGGCCACTCATTTCAATTCTACTTCCCATTCCCATTCCGATATGTCAGACCATGGCCTCCTCTACTGCCACTATCAGGCCACACTCAGATCGGAAGCCCATCGCCTTATATTCCCTCGGAGTAGACTCTAACCTGATAGAATCAACTTCTAGTAATTCTCCCCTTGCCCCAATCCCCATCATTTTCCATTCTAGTTTCACTCTCTCACTTTACTTGCCCATCACCTACCTCTGGTGATCCTCCTCCTTTCCTTTCTTCCGTCCTCTCTTATCAGGTTCCCTCTTCTCCAACCCTTCAGTTCTTTCTACAATCTACATCCTGGCTCTTAACTTCTCCCCCTCCATGTCTCCGGGTTCCACCTATCACCCACCACCTTGAACTTCGACTATGATCATAGATGATGCCTGCCTTGCTGAGCTCCTCCAGCATTTTGAGTGTGTTGCTTTGAAATCAAGCGACAAAGGTAACAAAAATGCTTCGCAGCCGGAGGAGCTAAATGTCTTCTATGCTGGCTGTGATCGGAAGAACAAGAAGAAACCGTCACGAACTCCCACATTGATTCTGTGATTTCCGTCTCCGTGACGACTTGACAGCACCCTTTAGGATGGTGAACCCACGGAAAGCACCCAGCCCAGATGAGATACCTGCCGAGAACTAAAGAACTGTGCTGATCAATCTAAAGTGCTCCTCGTCTTTAAACAGGCTGCGATTATACCCATGCTTAAGAAGAACGTGGTAACCTGCTATCTTCCGGCAGCACTTCGATCCAGAGTGAGAAAGTGTTTTGAGAATTTGGTAATATAACATATACACTGCTGCCTAATATGCGCCTTAGATCCGTCCACCTTGTCTAACGTTACGACAGATCTACAGCAGATGCTATTTCATTGGCTCTTCGATTGCCCTGGAATACCTGGATGCATCAGGATGCTCTTTATCGACTCATCTTGGAATGCAATACTATCATCTCCTGAAAACTAATCAATAAGCTTGAAGACTTTAGCTTCAATGCCCGCTTGAATAATTTATTCCACGATTTCCTCACTTGAAGACCCGGTAAGAACAGACTGGCAACAGGATCTCCTCCACAAGCTCCATCAGCACAGGTGCCCCACAAGGTTGTGTGATCACCATCCTGCTCTGATCGATTTACACCTATAGCTGTATGGCTAAGCACAGCTCCAAAGCATATTTCAGAATTCTGAGGACACCACTGTCGTGGACCGAATCAAAGGTGGAGACCAATTAGTATGTAGGAGGTAGATTGAAAATCTGACTGGGTAGTGCTACAGCAAAAAAGAGAAAATCATTATTCAATGTCAGCAAGAGGAAAGACTTGATTATTCACTTCAGGAGGAAGAAACCAGAGGTCCATGAGCCAGTCAGGGCTAGAGAGGGTTTGCCACTTTTAATTACTCAATGTTATCATTTCAGAAGATATTTCCTGGTTACAATGATAGCATGGCAGCGCATCTGCTTCCTTTGGAGGTTGCGAAGAAATCGCGTGACATCTACAGCTTTACCTAACTGCTGTAGATGTCCAGTGGAGCTTAGATTGAAATAGCTATGCCCTAGAACGGAAATACCTTCAAAATGTAATGGATACGGCCCAGCCCAACACAGATAAAGTATTCCTCACCATTGAGCGCATCTACATGCAGAGATATCGGAATCATCACGGACTCCCACCAGACAGATCATGCTTTCTTCTCGATACTACCCTCAGAAAAAAGATACAGGAGACTCTGGACTCAGACCACCATCAAGGACTCTTCATTTCATGTTCTCTATTGCTACATCTTACATATTATTATTATTACACTTTATTGTATTTTTTCTCAGCTCAAGCTGTTGAAACCTGAGGTATGGTAGTAGCCAAATACACTCGGTTCTCAATTGTTAGGAATATTCAGACTATTCCAGTAGTGTTTAGTATTGTGGTTTCTGAAGATCAACATAAATGTTGCTGTGTACATCGAATTGTTTGATGATACTGTGTTGTGACTTTGGGATGATACCAGTTGTAGATATTACTATTTGGACAATAGATCCGGTTCATGTGCCATAGTCTTTCAATTTCCTTTTTGAATCCAGCATATTTCTGGTGTTTTTCACTTATTGGCTTCTATATATTGTGTGTGCTTGGAATGGCTATATCTATTAAGGAAGATATCCTTGCTTATTCATCCTGTAATCTATCCGCACAGTTATTATGGATTGTCCTATCTCTGATACATTTGTCTCTGCCACTCTGCGCACTGTTCTATGATGTTATACCATGTGATGGTCTTGTCAACACAGCCTCTATTTCTCCGGAAGCCTCCTTGCTCTTTCCTCAAGCACACATCTCCAGCATCTGAATCCGTTGGACAATGACTAAATTTACACAACAGTCAGAAAAAACTTCGAAGGATATATGTTCTGTAATAATACAAATACAAATACTTTATTGTCACCAAACAATTGATACTAGAGCGTACAATCATCACAGTGATATTTGTTTCTGCGCTTCACGCTCCCTGAAGTACAAATCGAAGTAAATATAATAAAAATTTAAATTAATAGATAGGTCGCAATATTATTTGTGTGATTCTGACTCTAAAACAGGACCAAGCTTGTATTTATAGGACGGCATGATTTCTTTTATCAGGTTGTATTTTAAAGCAAGATTTTAGTGAACAGTGTTTGCTATTTCATTGTGCCTGTGCAAGTAATCAGATTGAGTTAAACTGCTGTAGGATCCCTTAATATGGTTGATTGTTTCTGCTTCTTTTTCTCTTGAAACGTTTTACAATCATCATCTTGAATTTGTTGGTTTTTAATGTTTTTTGCTAATTGCTGCTGATTAACCACCGGGTCCTGCATGTTATATGAATATAAATGGTGAAGACAGCACGGCTGTGACACATGGATGTTCGGATGACTGGTTCGAAGAAGGCTACTATGAACCTGCATCAATAAAGTTACAAAAGGTCTAGATCCGATCTCTGGAAAGCAGACTGTAAGCAAACTGTGCATATGCAGATATAAGTAAGTAACAATAAATAAAGATATGAAAGAACAATGTAACAGACCGTGTAAATGTGTGTAGCTATCCCCATTGTTGAAGAGCCTGATGGTTGAGGGGTAGTAACTGTTCTTGAACCTGGTGCTATGAGTCCTGAGGCACTTGTACCTTCATCTTGATGGAAGCAGCGAGAAAAGAGCATGATGTGGGTGGTGAGAATCTTCCATGATGGATGCTGCTTTTCTATGGTAGCGTTTCATGATGTGCTCATTGGTCGGCAGGGTTTTACCTTGAGGTACTGGGCCGAATCCGCCCGTTCAAAGACATTGGTGTTCCCTTACCAGGCTGGAATACTGCCAGTCAGCACACTTTTCATCACACATCTATAGAGGTTTGCCAAGGTTTTCGATAACATGCCAAACCTCCATAGGAAGTAAAGGCGCTGTCGTGCTTTCTTCGCTATAATATTCATATAATAATGCCAGGACAGGTCCTCTGAGATAGTGACACCTGGGACGTTAAAGTAACTGACCCTATCCAGCTCTGTTCCTCCGATTATTACTGGCCCTGGGCCTCCAGTTTCCCTTTACTGAAGTCAACGATCAGTTTCTTGGTCTTATTGACATTGAGTGAGAGGCTGTTGACATTGACATTGAGTTAAGGCAAACACGAGGAAATCTGCAGATGCTGAAAATTCCAGCAACACACACAAAGCGCTGTTGGAACGCAGCAGGCCAGGCAGCATCTTTCGGAAAAGTACAGTACAGTCGACGTTTCGGGCCGAGACCGTTCGTCAGGACTAAATGAAAGAAAATATATTAAGAGATTTGAAAGTAGGAGGGGGAGAGGGTAATCCGAAATGATAGGAGAAAACAGAAGGGGAAAGGGTGAAGCTAAGTGCTGGAAAGGTGATTGTCAAAAAGGATATACCGCTGGAGATCAGGAGACGGAAGATCTGGAGAGAAAGAAAGTGCGAGGGGAGCACCAGAGGGAGATGGAGAACAGGAAAGGAGTGATTGTGAGAGGGGCAGAGAGAGAGAAAAAAAGAAGTGATAAAAGGGGGGAGGATAAATAAATCAATAAGGGATGGGTTAAGAAGGTGCGGAGGGGCATTAACGGAAGTTAGGGACATCAATGTTCATGCCATCTGGTTGGAGGCTACCCAGACGGAATATAAGGTGTTGTTCCTCCAACCTGAGTGTGGCTTCAACTTGACAGTAGAGGAGGCCATGGATAGACATATCAGAATGGGAATGGGACGTGGAATTAAAATGAGTGGCCCGTTCAGCATGTTGGCCCGGCTACATTTGCGTCCTCTGAAGTTTAGAAAAGGGAAAGTGGTATCAATTGATATGTATTTGATCTTGAGGTCTCTAAAAGGGGTAGCTATGAAAGGTTTATATGCCCATGTGAAGAAAAAAATAAATTACTCTCAGTGTTGCGTGTCTTTGGATGTCTCTTCCTGAAATAAAACATTGAAACCCATAAATCTGTGTCATTTTACTGTTGATATAAAATCTGCTCAAGAAACAAGAATTCGAAAGTTACTGTGAGTGGGCCGGGTAGGAATTTGATGTTACCGCCAGATCAGTCACAATCTTATTAAATGGCGAAACATGTCGAGTTGCCAAGTGCCCTACTTCTGCTATGTTGTTTCCCAGTAATCTGCAGACTTAAAATTCCAGACATGTCTTTGAAATCGCCGCCGTATTAGAAGGTGAACTGCCTTCTCTTTTCAGTCATCTCCAACAACTCGCTGCAGCCATGCACATTGAACAGCCCCGAATTTTGCCTCAATTTCAAAACTGCATGGTTTTCTATTGCCGGCATTGTTCCAATAATATGATATATACTCACTGGCCATTTGACTAGGTGCGCCTGCATACTTACTCGTTAATGCAAATATCTAGTCAGGGAATGGGATCCGCTCTCCGGGCCTCCCGAGCGGCCGCTTTTGGATATGCCGAGGACGCGGCCTGGAAAACCAGCGCGCCGTCAGGGTACCGGATTTTTATGGCTCTCGAGACGAGTGAATTCGAGACCGGTGCCGGTGGCGCCGCCTGATGTGTCGTGGGAGTACACGGAAGATCGAAATCAGCGAACTGGCTGCTGGCTGTGTGCGCAGATGCCCCAGTTCTTTGGGCACAGAGCTCGGAAAAAGCGAGGTAACAGAGTTTTAACACCATGAATCAGCGAGGTGTTTGGTTATGTCTCCCCTCTCGCTGTGAAACGTGGACATCTCTTTTTCTCTTATTAAGGACAGAGAGAGCCCGTGGTATGTCGAAAACCGGGAGGACGAGTAGTCTTTGGGTACGGCAAGTCTGTGTCTTCTTTGATGCTTTGCTGCACGCTTGAGTGCTCGTTGGAGGATGCAGATGTTTTTTTGTTGGTGTGGGGGGTCTACTTTGCTACTGCTTATGCGTGGGAGGGAAGAGCTGGGGGTTCTTTGGTGTTCTGACATTCAACTGTCATTCATCTTTGGGGCACTCCTCTGTTTTTGTGGATGTTTGTGAAAAAAATCGGGACGTATATTGTATATATTTCTCTGACATTAAATGTACCTTTTAAACATATTGAAATAAAATGAGGGTTTAGACACATTTGAAAAGGTATAGCTCTTTAATTAAGTGAAAAGACCTTATTCCAAAATTTGAATTAATTGCAGTCATCATTATGAGATAAGTTAAGTGAAGAGAACGTGGCGCTATTCAGACAACATTACCGCTGCGATAACGTTCACATTTGAAACAATGTAAATAGGAGAAACAAAGTTTTCCTTTTCTCCATGAGTAAGATGGCATTTTTGTTCGCATTTTCAACACTAAAAGCAGTCGTTTATTCGTTGGTCGGAGACACTTCCGCCTGACGGTCGGCTCAAGGAAGGTGTAAATGTCACTGCAAAACTCACCATTGTCCCTCCTAAACCCAACTACGTTTAAATCAGACTAACAACATAATGGACCTATATTAATCATAGCTCTTGTTGCGTAAGTTTGCTTCGATTTTCAGCTTCTCGTCTTCTTTAAAACATGTACATCTGCGTACGCTGCAAGTTCCTGTTTCTGACTAAATGCAGATGCAATTTTGATACTGAGAAGGTGCAGAGCGGCCGCGGCGAACTTGTTAATCTCGCAACTTGTGACCTGTGAAAGTCAATCATATTGACCATTAGTTCATCATGCTGCGGCTGCAGAGGCGCCCGAATCTGAAAGAAACCGGTCACATGTGTATCTGTATCTCATTGATTAACAGCGGCAGGCTGTAACCGCAATGTTTGCCTTTTTAAATAAACTTTCTTTTTCCGATTTTCCATTCGGGTTGAAATCTCGTGCTACGGGCCATCTCTCGCACACAGAGTAATGCTCGTGCTCATTTTAACATCCAACCTTTCATATGAAGGTTAATACAATTTATTTAAGGGAGCAGCTGAATGCTAAGATAAAAACAGCCTTTCTGCAATCGACGCATTGCGATACTAATGTTGCAAATGATCATTTTAAGTATTGCCGACGGTCAAATTGACCTGTTGTTTCTGTGGGTTGTAGATTCAGGCTTTTTGAATACTGTAATTGTAAAAAGAAAATGTGAAATAAATTTCGATCAAAAATGTAAGAAGAGAAAGGGTTAAGGTTAGACTGTGCTAAGATCTAAGCTTACAAAACATATGCTGACACATTGCTAAATAAGGATATAAGATTCTTGCAAAACTGTATAGGTACAATCTGTACCTTGTGGTAATCATGAAGAACTAAAAAGGAGTCATTGAGCTAGGAGCTGAGAGCGGAGGTGGATGGAACAGATGGAGATAAGCTGTACTCTTGTGGCTAACTCCAAGGCCGATAAGTGTTTGAAAACTTGGCAGACATGGCTCTGCGGATGGCTAACTCCAAGGACAGAGGATATGAGAAAATGTGTATGTGACCCCCGAAATGTACAAGCTGTGGGGAGGGGGAGAGTGGAGCTGACTATGAATAATTGTAGGAATGATACAGCAACTGAGGGACACGTGATAACCTACTTGAAACTGTATAAAAGGAAATGAAATGTAATGCTCTGGGCTCAATACTGCTGGAGCAGTTTTGGGTCCGACTCTGCAGACTCGTGAAAAATAAAGCTTTGCCGCTTTGCAGTTTGCTGAGACTCATGGTGTGAGTTATTTCTGACAGCTGGGGGTCTCGTCCGGGATCCCCACTCCGGTCGTGGAGGGCGAGAGGAAGGACATCGGAGAAGGTGCACCCTGCCGAGTTCGGCAGTCCCTGATTCCTTGCTCGTCGTCTGAAACGGCTTGAGCGAGTGAGATCCGGACAGCGCAAGGCGGCAAAGCAGGGAGGAAAGGAGACGGTTCTACGGCACACCGGGTAAGTGAGACTAGCTAACTGAGATCTAGGTGGGTGTGACCGGGTAAACTAGGTGTGACGACACCTAGAGTAAAAAGAACCGGGCCGGGAAGGGAATAATGGGAGGGGGAAGCTCAAAGGAAGAGGAGCCGGAGAGTTCGGGTTTGTTCCCGAAGGTACCTCCTGATAGCCCCCTCGGTAGAATGTTTGCAGGATGGGGATATGGACGAACAAAGGGAAAGCAGAAAAAGAGAATGGTAGAATATTGCAAATCATGGTCCAAACAGCCAATAAAAGGGTCCTCGGTATGGTGGCCACCATTTGGGTCAGATGAGGATTGGGTTAGACAGGCCTTAAACATATATGTAAACTCTAAGCCAAATGTAAAAGAAGAAGAAAGTGAATACGCCTCTTGCTGGGTTTCGGGGCCAGGAGACTCAGCCAGAAGTTACAAATTGGAAACAAAGAACAAGGAGAAACCTCCTTGGGAAGTATTGAATCATTTACCTCCGCCTTACGTGCCCCGGCCTGAACAACCGGAGGCGGCTCCCTCTGCCCCCCTCCAACCGGACGATCCGGCACGGGAGGCGGAGGCTGAAAAGGAAAAAGAACGGGAAGAATGGGCGGAAGAAGAAGAAAAACGAAAAGAGGAATACGATGAGTGGTTAGAAAAAGAAAGGAAGAAGTGGGAGGAAGGGAATCCACCACAATCAGGACCCCCCTTTATTATGACGCGCTCCCGGACACGACAACGGGTGAAAAAGGAAGAGGAGCCCAAGTTATGCCCCTTAAGGGAGGTCCCGATGAGTGGACCTGATGGGGGAACGGGGTATGTGAATGTTCCCCTGACCAGCACTGAGGTAAGAACCTTTAAAAAAGAAATGAAGAACCTCCTGGAAGATCCGATGGGACTGGCTGAACAGTTGGATCAGTTCCTCGGGCCTAATATATACACCTGGGATGAAATGTATTCCATCATGGGGACGTTATTCTCAACCCAAGAGAGACAAATGATAAGACAGGCGGCTATAGTTATGTGGGAGAAAGAAAAGACTACCGAAGGGGCACCTAAGTTTCCCCTCACGGAGCCAAACTGGAACAAACAGACTCCTGAAGGACGAGGAAACATGAGGGATATGAGGGAATTCCTGATCAAGGGGATAAGACAAGCGGTCCCCAAGGGTCATAATTTCAATAAGGCATTTGGAAGTCATCAAAACCCCGATGAGACCCCAACTGACTTCCTGGATAGAATTCGGAAAAATATGCAACAATATGCGGGGGTAGACCCGGAGACGGAGGTGGGGCAACAGTTAATCAGGGTAGAATTTGTATCAAAAGCTTGGCCAGATATTCGGAAAAAGCTAGAAAAGATAGAGGACTGGAATTCAAAACCCTTGAGCGAATTACTGCGAGAAGCACAGAAGGTGTTTGTAAGAAGAGACGAGGAGAAACAGAAAAAGACCGCTAGGATAATGGTTCAGACAGTACAGCAAGTAACCACAGAAAACAGGGAAAAGAGGGGAACGTGGTCAGACCGAGGCAATGGCCAAGAACCAGGAAGGAAAACGCGAAGGACTCTAAGATGCTTCCACTGTAACGAGGAAGGACATTTTAAACGGGAATGTCCTAAGTATCGGCGAGAGGTCAGGTCATATGCCATGATGGAGGACGAAGACTAGGGGGGTCGGGGGTTCCTACCCTTGGGGAGAAGAAACTATCGACAGGAACCCCTGGTAAATCTGAAATTAGGTCCCCAAGGGTCAGATACAACCTTTATGGTAGATTCGGGTGCTGAAAGATCCAGTGTAATCCAGATACCTCCCGGCGCCCGAACAGGAACAAGAGTAATGAAGGTATCCGGTATCGGAGGAAAAACGATACAAGTACCCATTGTGGACAATGTGGAAGTCGGATATGAAGATAGGGCAACCAGGCAAGACCTTCTCCTGCTGCCCTCCGCAGGATTTAACCTATTAGGAAGGGACCTGCAAGTGCAACTGGGCATTGGAACAGTGCCGAACAATGGAGAAATAATAGTAAAATTATTCGCATTAAAAGAAGAGGACGACCAGAAAATAGAGCCCGAGGTGTGGTATAGAGAGGGAAATAGGGGAGGATTGAACATCAGCCCTCTACAGATCACCTTGCTACCGGACGGTCGCCCAGTAAGGAGGAAGCAGTATCCCATTGCAATGGAAGGAAGAAATGGGCTGCAGCCGGTAATTGAAGGGCTGATCGCAGATGGACTGCTGGAAGAATGTATGTCGCCATATAATACCCCCATCCTCCCGGTGCGAAAGCCGGACGGGACTTATCGGATGGTACAAGACCTGCGGGGTCTAAATGCAGTAGTCCAGACCCGATACCCGGTAGTACCCAACCCGTACACCCTGATGAGTAAAATCTCCCCTGACCATGAATGGTTCAGTGTAATAGATCTAAAAGATGCTTTCTGGAGTTGCCCGCTAGAAGAAAGCAGTCGGGACATGTTTGCGTTTGAATGGGAAAATCCTACAACAGGGCGGAAAAGACAACTCAGATGGACGGTCCTGCCGCAAGGATTCACTGAGTCACCTAACCTATTCGGGCAGGTCTTGGAGCAAGTACTAGCGGAATTCCAATGTGCTCCAGAGAACCAACTGCTACAGTATGTGGATGATTTATTACTATCCGGGCCAACACAGAAAGGGGTGCAGGAAGATACCATCAGATTACTGAACTTCCTAGGGAAAAAGGGGCTACGGGTCTCCAAGAAAAAGTTACAATTCGTGGAAAAGGAAGTAAGGTATCTGGGACACCGGGTCAGTAAGGGACAGCGAAGCATTACCCCAGAAAGGATAGCTGGAATAACAGGGATGTCGCTACCTCGTACCAAGAAGGAGATACGACAGTTCCTGGGGTTAGTGGGGTATTGTCGAATCTGGATTGAGAATTATACTCCCCTGGTGAGATTTCTGTATGATAAACTCGGGCAAGATGAGCAAACAGTAAAATGGACAAAGGAAGAGGAGCAAAAAGTCAACTATATCAAGGGGCAATTGATCCGTGCTCCGGTGTTAGTCTTGCCAGCCCTGGAAAAACCATTCCAGCTGTACGTCAACAATGCCGAAGGAATGGCCCAAGGGGTACTCACCCAACTAAGAGGAGGAAAGCGGCAACCCGTGGCTTTCCTGTCAAAAATGTTAGACCCGGTATCGCGTGGATGGCCCACCTGTATCCAAGCAGTGGCAGCGACAGCGGTATTGGTAGAGGAAGCCCGGAAACTAACCTTTGGAGGGAAGATCACAGTGCATTCTCCCCACTCGGTCAGCACCCTACTAGCCCAGAAGGCACATCGGTGGCTCACTGACTCCCGCATTCTAAAGTACGAAACTATACTGATGACCGGAGAAGACCTAAACTTCGCAAAGGATTCCAGTTGCAACCCAGCCCAGTTCCTCTATGGAGGACTAGAAGAAAAGGAGTCAGAACACGACTGTATTGAATTGCTGGACTTGCAAACAAAGAGCCGGGAGGACTTACAGGAAGTTCCCCTGGGAGAAGGACAGGAATTGTATATAGATGGATCCTCACGATGTATTGATGGAGTACGGCACAGCGGATATGCCATCATTGACGGAGAGACTGAAAGAATAGTGGAGTCCGGGAGATTACCGGGAAACTGGTCGGCCCAGTCATGCGAATTATACGCACTCCAGAGGGCTCTGAGGATATTGGAGAAGAGGATCGGAACAATATACACTGACTCTAAGTACGCCTATGGGATAGTACATACCTTTGGGAAGATATGGAAAGAAAGAGGACTGATAACGGCCAGAGGAAAGGGACTGGCACACGAGCAAATGATAAGTATGACATTGGAAGCCCTGGCCCTACCAACTGAGATTGCGGTAGTACATGTACCCGGACACCAAAAAGGATCAACACCTGAAGCAGTAGGGAACCGTCTAGCCGATGGGGAGGCCAAACGAGCAGCCGTTGAAGACCCGATCCAACTCCTGACCTTGATACCAGTGAGGGAAGGACTTACTAAACAACCTATGTTTACCCAAATAGAGATTGATAGCATGAACCAACTAGGAGCCCGAAAAGACACTGATGGTAAATGGACGGTCCCGGATGGGAGACAGGTACTAAATAAGGAAGTAACCCGCAACATCCTCCAACAGTTGCACCATCAAACCCACTGGGGAGTACAGGCCATGTGCGACACAATTCTGAGGGACTATGTATGCAAAGGAATATACACACTGGCCCAGCAAGAGATAACTGGATGTCCGACGTGCCAGCGGATAAACAAGAAAGTGATGCGATCCACTCCAAGAGGTGGCCAGCCACTGGCCATGAGACCGTTCCATAGAGTCCAGATCGACTTTACCGAACTACCCTCAGTGCAGAGATGGAAGTACCTGTTAGTAATAGTGGATCATTTTACCCACTGGGTGGAAGCATACCCGACCACAAAGGCCGATGCGCCTACAGTAGCCCGAATACTACTAGAAAACATAATCCCCAGATATGGGATCATGGGGTCCATAGACTCGGACAGAGGGACACACTTTGCCTCCAAGACGCACCAGTTGATTTGTGATGCATTGAGTATCCAATGGAAATACCATACCCCGTGGCATCCCCAGAGTTCGGGACGGGTGGAAAGGATGAACAGTACCTTAAAGGCGCAATTGACCAAATTAATGCTAGAAACCAAGTTACCCTGGACTAAGTGTCTCCCCATCGCCCTGTTAAGAATCCGAACAGCACCCAGGAAGGATATAGGAATCTCCCCCTATGAAATGCTGTTTGGACTCCCGTATTGGAATAAGGTAGAAGGGTACCCCACGCTACAAGGGGGTGATATTTTTATAAGGAACTATTTACTGGCACTATCTCGTTCCTTTGCAGAACTGCGGAAGAAGGGTCTCTTGGCCCAGACTCCGCCGCTCGACTTTGCTTTACATCAGATCGTGCCTGGAGATTGGGTTCTGGTACGGACCTGGAAGCCGGAGAAGTTACAACCACAGTGGGAAGGCCCTTTCCAGGTCCTGTTAACCACCGAGGCGGCCGTACGAACAAAAGAGAAAGGGTGGACCCACGCATCCAGAATAAAGGGACCAGTTAAGCCTGAGGGACACACGGAGTGGACCTGTGTTCCCAGTGAAGAACCGTTGGTGGTGAAACTGAAAAGGCAACAAAAATGAACTCAATGTGGACTGTTACATTATTGACTGTAATATATTTAATTCTGTATGTGGGAAAAATAGAAGGGAAATGTGACAAGTGTAGGAACCGAGTTTTGGAGAAAGGAAAAGAACGACCCGGGGCCCTTGTGTCACATTCACATGTAAATGACCAATGTTATGGAAAAGAAAAAGAGGAATGTGAAGAGGGAGGAATAAAATATACCCTGAGAAAGAACAGGGGATACCCCGGTGGATCAGTGAGAGAAGAAAAAGGAGAAGGGAGAAGTTGGAGTGTACAAGAAAGTACATGCCCTGAGACAGAATGGATATGTGAAAGGAAAGAAAAAGGAAGGGCAGAGTTTGGTGGAGTCAGAGAAGAATGGGGAACCTATGGAAAAACAAGACCGGAAATGAAGGAAAACCTGTTTATAGACTTAGCAACTCGAATAGCTACAAGTTTAAATGTAAGTGACTGTTGGGTTTGTGGGGGACCCCACATGAGCGAGCAATGGCCATGGATAGGTGAGAGTTTGAGTGTGTGGGAGCTATTGGCTCATGATTGGGATAAGAAAAGGACTGGGAGGACGCAAGAATGGAAGTTAACAAACTATCCGGAAGGACAAGTATGTGTAGAAAGAAAAGGGAAGGTGAAAGTAGGAGAAAGCCCATGTCAGAGTATAAAGTTGGCTAAAACAAAAAATAATGCCACTTGGTGGCCCGAGGAGCCGACTTGGTACATAACTAAAGGGGCAAAGGACAATTGTACGGCTATGGGAAACAATTCGGGAATCTGGAATTGCAGTGGGCATAACCCGTACGAAGGAATTCCCAGTGTTTGGAAAGCCTGGCGGAAAGCAAGGAAAGGAGGATTTGTCCCAGAAGGTCTGTTCTGGATTTGTGGGAATCAGGCATACACCAAATTGCCGAAAGGATGGGGAGGAGTTTGTTTCTTAGGCCTTATAAGGCCAGAGTTCTTCCTCCTACCCCAGGATGAAGATAGGGAATTGGGAATCAAGTTATTTGACTCACTGAGAAGGGAGAAGCGGGAGATAAAGGTGGGAGAATGGGGCGACGAGTGGCCTCCAGCACGCATCATTGAATATTACGGACCAGCAACTTGGGCCCAGGATGGGTCATGGGGTTACCGAACCCCGGTATATATGTTAAATCGAATAATACGCCTACAAGCTGTAGTAGGGGTGATCACCAACCAAACCGCATTGGCTCTGGAATTGCTGGCTGAGCAGCAAAGCCAGATGAGAACAGCCATATACCAAAATCGATTAGCATTGGATTACCTATTGGCCTCCGAGGGAGGGGTCTGTGGAAAGTTCAATCTGACAAACTGTTGCCTAAAGATAAATGATAATGGAAAGGCAGTGTTGAAAATATCCGACAAAATTCGGAAGTTGGCCCATGTGCCAGTACAAACTTGGAGATCCTTAGGGAACCTGAGTTGGCTGGATAGTCTGCTGGGAGGAAGCTGGTGGCGAATAGCCCTGTTAATATTTGGCGGAATACTCATAATGATAATCATATTACCATGCTTAATACCCTGCTTGAGAGCATTAATAACGCGAGTAGTAGTACAGGTAATGCAGCCAGGGAACCCAGCTGACCCGGCTAAAATGCTGTTGCAACGAGGCAGAGAACTGGAAGAGTGGAATCCCTGGACAAATCCTTAGCACACTCTAAAAAGAAAAAGGGTGGAATTGTAAGAAGAGAAAGGGTTAAGGTTAGACTGTGCTAAGATCTAAGCTTACAAAACATATGCTGACACATTGCTAAATAAGGATATAAGATTCTTGCAAAACTGTATAGGTACAATCTGTACCTTGTGGTAATCATGAAGAACTAAAAAGGAGTCATTGAGCTAGGAGCTGAGAGCGGAGGTGGATGGAACAGATGGAGATAAGCTGTACTCTTGTGGCTAACTCCAAGGCCGATAAGTGTTTGAAAACTTGGCAGACATGGCTCTGCGGATGGCTAACTCCAAGGACAGAGGATATGAGAAAATGTGTATGTGACCCCCGAAATGTACAAGCTGTGGGGAGGGGGAGAGTGGAGCTGACTATGAATAATTGTAGGAATGATACAGCAACTGAGGGACACGTGATAACCTACTTGAAACTGTATAAAAGGAAATGAAATGTAATGCTCTGGGCTCAATACTGCTGGAGCAGTTTTGGGTCCGACTCTGCAGACTCGTGAAAAATAAAGCTTTGCCGCTTTGCAGTTTGCTGAGACTCATGGTGTGAGTTATTTCTGACAAAAAAGCTACCACCTCATACCTAGAAGATTGAAAGGTGGACCTTTTTACCTGGGTCTCAGTGTCTTCCTGCTTTGTAATAACTTCGGTCATTATGGGAATAACCCGAGGGCGAGGTACTCTTGCAACTTTCGAGGCATTATCTGGCTATAAACATTTTCGTGATACTGTTATGGAGTTGAGAAGATTTAGATTTTCCCGTTTTTTTTTCCTTTTTAATTTAAAACTTAGTTTCAGTGAAATCATCAACCATCGTCTAACACAGACCATGAACGTAAAGCAAAGATAATGGTGACTGTGCAAAAGGGCAAAATGGGTGATCGGGTGAAACCTGTTTACATTTGCAGACATGTAGATTCACAAGCTTTGGATGTGGTGAAATGTCGTAAAATATCATAGGATTTACATTGTCGTACCAGGTTATAATATTTGTTTTCACAATGTTAGGTTTTTTTTAATTACATATTCCTAGCAATATAAGAATATCTGCAAAAATTCTCAAGTTAAGATCCACGCTCTATACTTTTTCACAGTCATTTCAAACTGAGGAGCCATTTGTACTCCCGCCAAATGTTGAAAGCAGATCCCGGAGGAAAGTTGAAATGTTCATTGTAAATATTTTGCAAATAAACATGTAATGCTGCCAGAATGGCTTCTTTCTGTTTAGCAAAGTTCTGAGATTCTATAGAATTAACATGTCATTTGCTTCGCTTACTGCAGTACTTCTGCTCCTAAGTAAACAATTTTAGAAACTAAAGAAACCGTTTCATCTCGCCAAATTGGTTTGATTCTCACCTCCTTTCAAAGAATTCTGCTTGCTCAAGGAAAGAGGGGGGAATCCATGAGCCTCCGATGAACATTGTATCATGTTGCAAATCGGTTTTGTTACACAAAGTAAGATCGCCTGAAGATACTATCTGAACGTGTGTAACAGTACCCGTTATTCAAATAATTGCGTTTTGTGTATTACATTCACCTTCATCTTTTGTGATTCGTATCCCCTCTCATCTAAAGTGTGTGTTTTTTTTCCCCTCTGTCTGAGTGCTTTCAGCTACTTCAGTAGAACTGGCTACAAAATCTACCTCATGCTATTTACTTAATTTTTGCTCTGCACTCGATTCTGAAGATAACTATACGACTCAGTACCATGGTTCTACATTCAGCAGGGTATCACTGAAGGGATTTCTTCATACATGACTAGGTATTGTGTGTATAACCATATCGGGTACCTGGATGACAGAATCAATTCGGAATTGATTTAATTTGCTTCTGTTCATCATAATGAAGCAATTACACCTACCGAGCATTTAGACTGAGGAAAATGTTTCCTTCTCATTGACGTGACTCCATAATAGTGATCATTGAAAATGTTCTTAATTTCAATTCAGATTCGTAATATTATGAAAGCCATGAATTTTATTTATACAGTCCGTAAACATTATGTGGATCAGAACACGCTTCTGTGTTTGTTGTTAATATTGGGTTAGGTGCCAGATAATCCGATCAAGGGAGAAGCTTGGATATAGAAATATTTATAATTTAAAACAAAGTTAATTCTGTGATTTATTTTGAAAGATCCAACACAAAGCAACATGTGGCTTCGAATCAACAAATGCATTGCAAATATAACCAACTTATAGTTGAAAGTTTCTGTAGAATTCCATTACTCAACTTGTATGCTTCACAATATTGTTTGAAGTAAACCCAATACAATTCGGTTCTACGACTCACTCATATAATTTAATCGCTAAAGGAACATCAGGTTAATATTTGGAGACAAGCTAAACAGTGGAATGTTTTTTTTTAACCTAAATTTTCTCTTTTGTCTCCACCTTCATTTTCGCATTATGCTAATCATTTTTTGTTGCTTTTTTGTCTCTCTCTGTTTTTCAACTATTTCCAGATAATTTCTGTTCTACTTGTTTCCTTTCTGTTCACTTGTGAACTCTGGTGAACCTCCGAAATACTGCGAGTCTCCAAGGTGATATTTCCTGTTGGCAAGTTATTTCTCCCTCATATCTCCAAAGAAGCAATGCTTCGAATTAAAAATACGGGCATTTGATACAGCAGGCTTTATCTTTAAGCCTCCGTATCAGAGAACTGAAAATCATTTTTATTCAGCAGTGATCAGAAATCTATTCAGTTACCTCTTTTGATATTTGCTAAAAGACGTAGAATTTGGAACGTTAGCTCTATGGGAATGGTCAAAATTTGAAGGAAGATAGAAAATAAGTAACCACCCTCGTGAGTTTCTATATGGGAAAAGTGATGGTTTATATTTGTGAAGCAAATTATTTTGATTATTATCCCTGCTTTAAATGCTTGCATACAGGCCGATATGGCAATAAAATATGACGAATTTGCTGGCCTTTAAAAAGTTTGTTAAAAATCTGCAAAAAAACGATCAATTTGACAATAAAATGGAGACAAGAAACTTCCGACGCTGAAACATGGAGAAACACAATAAGCGCTGGCGGAACTCAGCGCGCCGGGCAGCATGATGGGAGGGAAATAGACAGTCGACGGCTGCGGCCGAATCTCTTCATCTGCACTTCATTGTTTAGCCAGGAAATAAGATAGTGAGGAACATGGAAATTAAATCTTCTAGTCTTCATCCTTGGTCTTCTCCTTTCCGTTTTTGTAACTGTTGGAAGTTTGAAATAATTTTTAAAGATTTTATTTTTTATTATTTAAATAATTTATATGTGCATACTTGAAACTTTATAAATGATTTAAATACTTTAAAAAGAAACGTTTTGTCAATCTAGTTAAGATCAAAAATTGTCTCTCAAGTTACATCTCCGTTTTATATGTGTGGGTCGTTTATACACCCGAACGCCCTGGACACCGTCTATAATGGTAAACTCTTATAATGTACATGGCCTCGTTATACTGTGTAGAACATTCCAAATATTCTATGATCTCGAATACGGAGAGTTGCTACAGATAATATTATTCTGATATCTTGCCAAGGTTACTAATGAGTTCTGCTGGGATACGACTCACCATGATCAACACAAGTTGAAACACACAGAAGAAAAGTGAATGTAGAAGGTTTTGGAAATAACCGATTAGTTTGGCACCTTCGGTGGAGAGAAAAGTCTGCTGGGAAGTTTTCACCATGCAATAAACCCGAAAACATCTTAATCTGGCATTTTCTACAGTTGCCTCCTGAGTTCGCGTGGACTCTAAATTTGCAAAATCTAAAGCATTTGCGTCCTTCCTCACGCAACTCACCCACACCAGATACTACCCAGCTCATTTACTACCTTGTTTCTTTCCATTTGTCATTTATAAATAGAATGAAACTTCGTGATCCTAGGACAAGCTCCAAATGCTCACCAGTTAGCCCTTTAGTACAATATGAGTATTTTTTCCTGAATCGCAGCTCTCGAGCCTTCACGCTCGAATCATTTCAACGTACAACTCAAAAAATTATCTTCAATTCTCATTTTGTTAATCGACTCTGCTGTGGAACATTTCTGATACGCTTTGACAATTTAATAAATTCACCATCATAACATGCCAGTGCCCACAATTTCAATATAGTATTTGTTTTAACTGAGATTTAGAAGATTTCTTAAGTATTTAAACTGAAATATTTCAAAACGTTTATCCACGTTCCAGATCTCGGCTCTTGTAACTACACACGTGACAACACGGCAAAACACACTTAATTCGCCATTCAGCATTCTGAGAATTTAAACGGACAGAAAATGCTATGCATATATAAACAATACTGGTGTAGCATTTTTTTAGGATTTGTGCTTACATTAATACAAGGCAATTTGTCCTCATTGTTCTCACTATCTAATCTTAACCTTAGAAACATAGAAACATAGAAAATAGGCGCAGGAGTAGGCCATTCGGCCCTTCGAGCCTGCACCGCCATTCAGTATGATCATGGCTGATCATCCAACTCAGTGCTATCACCTAAATTTCGAGAGGCAACTACTTTAGCTGAATATAATCAACAATTTTTCAACTGGACATTTTCACGACACATTTGTTCGACAGATAAAAGAGAGTTTCTCTCCTGGCATTGACTTTATTTTGTTTATTCGAGTTCTGAAGAACGGTCTCGGTCTGAAACGTCGACTGTTTATTCAATTGCATCGATGCTGCCTAAAGTGCTGAGTTGCTTCAGCATTTGGTGTACTGTAGCTCTGGATTTTCCGCATCAGCAGAAAATCTTGTGTTTATAAATTTTATCCTGCCTAGGATTACAAATTGCAATTATTCGACGTTCTTAGAAAAATATTCGAATATTTAAAACAGGTATTTAACTGATATAAAAATTGTTGCTATACATTTGTTGTTTTTAAATGGCATATCGTGAGCACATACTTTTCAGAAATAGCTTTACACGTAATTAACTTAAGTTAACTTTCTTAATTTTCACTTAAGTGTTAAACGCGATAACGTGGTCACCTGCAACTTACTCGCCTGAGGCGGTGAAGCTTCTGACCGCACGGAGTTTCCATGATGTCACCAGCTAACTGTGAGTACAGTTACTTTGCTTTGTGTGCGTCTTGTTCGGCAAATACATCTGTACTGGGTGCATCTTGTCATTGCAAAGGTAGAAAAGTTCTCAACTACGCACACACACACACACACACACACACACACACACACACACACACACACACACACACACACACACACTCACACACACACACACACACACACACACACACACACACACACACTCACACACACACACACACACACACACACACACACACACACACACACACACACACACACAATATTGAAGAATAGGTTCTGTACATGCGGTTTGAGCGTTTATTTAGATATAGTTTTAAAATCGCTACCATATCTTGATGGGGAACAGCAAAAAGACTAATTTTAAACACGTTCTGATTCTGAGCCCTTCAGGTAATATGACTCGTGAGTGAGCCGTTAAACTGAGAGAAAAAAGTTAGGTTACCAAAAGGAGTACAAAAGAGAAGAGAAACACTACATTCCGGAGTTAAGGATCGGCATTGTTCGCCGTGGAAGAGAAAGGATCATTGGGGGTTGGGGAACGGGGTAAACCGCAAATCAGCCGAGGGGTGGACCTGAAAAAGGGGATAGAACCAGGAGCAGCAAAAGCACAGAGAGATTAGAAAGGATAGATGAGAATTATAAAATCCGTGTTTTGTTTCACTAAATGGCAGAGTGGATCGGTGAGTGCGTGGATTTCAGATAAACGGGTCGCATGCACATATCATAACCAGTCACGCAGTGATGTAGACCAGTTCTTAGAATTAGACATCCACATTGGCACGTATATATAGTCCCACAGTAATGTCCTCTCGCCCAGGAGTGCACAAAGAAGCACAAAGGCAGACATTTCCCCTGCATCTACTCTGACTGCAATACTCTGAAACTATTCAATGCGATTCCCTTCCCAGCACAATAGCCCGGAAAGTCGATCAATCGTCGCACATTCTTAGTGACCGTGACCCGAAGTTTTCTGAATTATAAAGACACTTTACTTGCTAGGACACAGCATGTCCCCACATCTATATTTCTTTAACAGTACTATCTTCATACTAATACACCCATTGTTGACTGCACACCTTTTCAGTCATCTTGCATTCATTTACGTTCCTACAAAACTATGTGGTGTAGTACGGGGCATGTCCTCGTGACTTATCGCCCAGGGCTCAGGAACTACCTTTATTCATAGAAACACAGAAAACCTACAGCACAATACAGGCCCTTCGGCCCACAAAGTTGTGCCAAACATGTCCCTATCCCTGAAATTACTAGGCTTACCTATAGATCCTCTATTTTTCTAAGCTCCATGTACCTATCCAAAGGTCTCTTAAAAGACCCTATCGTATCCGTCTCCGCCACCTTTGCCGGCAGCCCATTCCACACACTCACCACTCTCTGAGTAAAAAACTTACGCCTGACATTTCGTCTGTACTTACACCCCAGTACCTTAAAACTGTGTCCCCCTGTGACAACCATTTCAGCCCTGGGAAAAAGCCTCTGACTATCCACACAATCAATGTCTCTCAACATCTTATACACCTCTATCAGGTCACCTCTCATCCTCCATTGCACCAAGGAGAAAAGGACGAGTTCACTCAACCTATCCTGATAATACTGCCCTTCCTTCATCAATGTGTTCAGTCACATCCTCAAAAAATTCAATCAGGCTCGTAAGGCACGACCTGCCCTTGACAAAGCCATGCTGACTATTCATAATCATAATATAACTCTCCAAATGTTCATAAATCCTGCCTCTCACGATCTTCTCCATCAACTTACAAACCACTGAGGTAAGTCTCACTGGTCTATAATTTCCTGGTCTATCTCTACTCCCTTTCTTGAATAAAGAAACAATATTCACAACCCTCCAAACCTCTGGAACCTCTTCCATCCCTATTGATGATGCAAAGATCATTGCCAGAGGCTCAGCAATCTCCTCCCTCGCCTCCCACAGTAGCCTGGGGTAGTTCTCATCTGGGCCCGGCAGCTTATCCAACTTGATGATTTCCAGAAGCTCCAGCACATCTTCTTTCATAATATCTACATGCTCAAGCTTTTCAGTCTGCTACAAGTCGTCACTATTATAACCAAGTGCCTTTTCCGTAGTGTCCCTGTGCTTAAAATTTACTATCTGCAACCTCATGCAAACTATTATTATTATTATTATCATTATTATTAATATTATTATTACAAACGTTTGTATTTCGAGCTGGTAAAGCCTAAAGTGCGAGCTTAGATAAACAAGCTAATTTCTCAACCGCTAGCAAAATTCAGACTGCTGTTTAGTTTATTGGCTTTCTGGACATTTTTCAAAAATACTACTGCGTAGACCTAATTGTTTAATGCTTTTGGATAATAACTTTGGGTTGATAACAGATGTAGATATCATAATTGTGACAAGGTATACCCTGCTCATGTTCCATAGTCTTTCAATTTTCTCTTTTAATAGCCGGTTATTTTCATTCATTGATTTCTGTATATTGTGTGTTTTTGGACTGGCTATATCTATTAACTAAGTTGTTTTTGCTTGTTTATTCTGTAATATTTATACGCGAATGGTTATTATAAATGGTCCCATTTGTAATAATGGATTAGGTGTAATATAGTTTGTGAGACTCTGACTCTCAAACTGAACCAGACACGCATTTATCTTAAGGTATGGCTCCACTTCTGACTTTGAAATTTAAAGCAAGATTTTGGTAAATGATGTTGCAGCTTGATTGCCCCTTTGTATGAAATCGGATTGACTTCAACTGCTGCAAGATCCTGTAATGTGTTGGATTGTTTCTGGTTTCTCTTGGCTTTTTCTGCATGAATCATCTTACCTTTTTTAGTTTTCTTATTCTGTATTTTTTATACTTTTGTGTTAACCACCTGGTCACCTATGCCACGAGGAACCACTTTGCTCTGAGAAGAGGTCTCCAACTCCGAGCCAGGCATTCGATGCTTCCTTGATGACATCTAATCTGCCCAGATCCTGGGGATGTTCCCAAGGACAATCATAATCTTCCATTGGTTAAGTTTTTTTTTCTCTAGAGTGATAATTTCTTCATTTTTCTGCTTTGTGCTTTAATTTCTGTTTAGTGGTGTGTCCTGAACAGAATTGTACATGCTCGACTGAAATACTGAATCATGTTTTCATTGATGAAAGAGTATCCTTAGAAGTTTTATTTGACAGTTGTACAAAGTTTATTTATGCATTTTATTCCTCTTCCCCCTTCTGTCCAAAGTAGTGTTAATCTAAGCACGTTCGAATGTACATTGTCTTTTCTAAAATTTATAATTTTAATTCTTATTTTCCAGATGGGTTTCGACCCAAGATATTACACTAGAAGAATATGTTAATGAGTATTATTATTTATAGTGTTAGTATTATATAAGTACCATAGTTGCCAACGTACACGAATAGCCAGATATCCTGATCAGAGATAGTTCCTTTGAACAATTGACGTTACTATTGCAGAGCTCCACAGCCTTTCTACTGACTGTTCAATTTTATTCCCCAGTAGCATCTGATCTTTATGGAAAAGTCATTGTAATCGTTGCTTGAACATTGCAGGAAAGCTTACATGAGCTTACTGTTGTTGGTACTGCTTTTCCTAACCTGGTATCAGGTAATTTTGCACACCCATCTTCCATAAGTTAAGTACTCTCTTTCAAATAGTCCATTTGCTCGATGATAATTTGTCTGGATACTTTTATGTTCTAGATACATATTTTAAGCAAACTCCCGTTCTTCAAGTATTCCTCCTGATTGGATCTGAGGAACAGCAATTTTGCTAGCCACAATATTAAGCTAAAAATTCACAGCGGTAAGAATAGTACTCAACAAAATGTGTATTAATATCTTACAGAGAATATTTAAAATTAAAGGTAACAGTGCAATAGTTATTAACATTGAAAGGGTAGTCCACATTAACAATGACCAGTACTTTTGCATCAACAATTAGACAGAGACGTAAATCAACTGAAGTTTAATTTAAGGTCCAAAATCCTGAAAATATATTTTCATATGACAGCAACAGTTTACAGAAGACTCAGCCAGTTAGATAGTATGAAAATAAGAACAATGTGCAGTGGAATAACATCAGACAGATTGTTCTGAGATTGGCAATTTTCCTGCTAAGATTTTCCCTTGTGTTGCTTGTTACGGAGTGTGGATTACACAGCAATTCTGTTTGCATTGTTTTATTTGTGCCCCCTCCCCCAATATGTAGGATTGATTTATAAATATTAACCAATTCGTTGGCATAAAGCGTGTAACAGACTATTTTCTCAGTAAATATCTTTTGACCATTATAAAGGTAGAAGAAGGATATACTGAGACAGGCAGCATTGTTTACCTTTGTTCTGTATTTAATTTATTTGCTGAAAGATTCAGCACAGAACTGAGCCTTCCCATCGTATGAGCAGCCCAGCCAGCAACCTACTTACCTAAACATTTGGGGATATTTAATATTTAATATTGCAGAGACTGGAAGGATATGGGCTTTGTGTCGGCAGAACAGATTAATGCACCTGGGCATTTGATTACTAACCCAATTAGTCTGGCACAACATTATGGGCAATGGGGTCTATTCATGTGCTGTACTGTATAATGAATCCTGACGAAGGGTCTCGGCCCAAAACGTCGACAGTGCTTCTCCTAATAGATGCTGTCTGGCCTGTTGTGTTCCACCAGCATTTTGTGTGTGCTGTACTGTATAATGTTCTGTTTTGTATGTTCTAATGGGATTAACAAGTCGTCAGCAACCTCTCTCAACAAAACACACAAAATGCCAAAGGAACTCAGCAGATCAGGCAGGATCAGAACCTGATGAAGAATCTCAGCCTGAAACGTTGCCTGTTCATTTCCCTGCATAGATGCTACCTGACCTACTGGGTTCCACCAGCATTTAGTGTGTGTGGTTACATATTTCCATCATCTGCAGTCTCTTTTATATGAGCAATCTCTCTCAACTGTCTCTCTTCATTACCCTTTCACAGATATTCTCCTTGTTCTCTCCGCCCTGCCTCATTCACTGGAGCTTAAAGCAGGTTCTGATGTCCATCCAGGACTAATACACGCAGTGGCCACTTTACTAGGTACACCTTCTCATTAATACAAATTTCTAATTAGCCAATCATGTAGCAGCAATTCAATGCATAAAACCATGCGGACATGGTCAAGAGATTCAGTTGTTGTTCAGACCAAAAGCAGAATGGGGAAAAATGTGATCTAAGTGACTTTAATCATGAGTGCCTTATAGGATGGGTTGAATATCTCAGAAACTGCTCAACTCCTGAGATTTTCATGCACAGCACTTTCTCGAGTTTACAGTGAACAACTTGATGCACATCATAGAAAAGGAAAGAATTAGGAGCAGGAGAAGCCTGCTCCTCACTTTGGGACTCTCCTAACAATCAGTGAGACCGAGCTGATGTTTGATCTCAATACTAGGTTTGGCTACTACCTATATATCCTGTTCTGCTGAAATTTAAATTCATATTTATATTGTACATCGAATATTTGGAGCAAATGAGCTCTCACAATCTCTTGATATGCCGAACGATTCCAAAAATTTGGTGGTTTTATAAAAATGTGCATTGTGCTCTGCAATTGCAAGAATTGCATTTAAACAGAACCAAATACAAGTTCAGTCCCAGGACACCTCACCTGACAGCACACATGGGTACTTGCTGTACAACATAGAATGTATGGAAAACGGAGTGTGAGCAACAGGGGAAGTCTACTCCCCCCCAAACCATGTTCTGCCTGTTATTGTGATCATCATTGACCATCCAGCTCGATGACAGTTTTCCTTTCTTTCCCCACATCCCCCAGTACTGTTTGTGAACTTAATCTACGTAGCAACTGGACATCCACGACCCTCCCAATGAGTCACAGTGCTGCTGTCACAACTCCTGCCAGAGGGTCTGTGCTCTCTCGCTGGCGGGCTGCAGAACTGGTTCAGCAATCATGAGTATGCACATTCCAGCCAATTAGTGTTCCCTGCAAGTATCTTCCCCTAACCACAGAATGCTCCTAGCTTCCTAGTTGTGGGCATCCCAGACCATGAGGTTCAGGCAATTTTTGTCTCTGAGGCAGCTGGAAACCTCATGGATATCTCTCTGACTCAGTGACGTAGAGTTCTAATTCAGCAATGCAATCGAGAGAGAATATTAATGTTATGGCTCTGGCTGGATGACCTCTGGGCTCCAGCAAGATCCATCTTTGTCCTGACACATTGTCCAGAATTACCAGGATATTCTGTTGGGTACTTTTTCCTACCATAGCTTCGAGTGTGTCCATTTTGACTCCTATAACAGAGCCAGCCTTTCTAATCAGTTTATTTAGCCTGCTGGCATCACCCGCATAGAAGACTGAACTAGCGACAACAGACTAGTAGAACATGTCTAGTAGAGAGGCCTGCATACTCCCAAGAACCTCTGACTCATCAGGAAGTAGAGGCGACTCTGAATCTTCCTGTACATAGCCTCTGTGTTGGTGCTCCACTCAAGCCTGTCATCCAGGTGCACCCCCAGTTACTTGTTCATCCTCACAACATCCAAATCCTGCCCATCAATAGTAACAGAGAGTAGTACAGGCTTAGTGTTCCTAAAATCCATCACCTTCTCCTTTGTCTTACTGATAGTCAGCTTGCACCATTTGACAAAGTCCACCACTAGGGCCCAGTATTCACCTCCCATCCTCTCTTTATACACCTAACTATTGCTGAAACATCAGAGAATTTCTACAGATGGCATGACTCATTGTTATATCTAAAGTCCGAGGTATACAGGGTAAGCAGGAAGGGAACCAATACAATCCCCTGTTGGGTCTCAGTGCTGCTTATAGCCATGTCTGATACATAGTTCTGAAGCTGCACATAATGTCAGGTAGTCCGTTATCCAAGATACAATGGAAGTGCCAACCTGCAATGAATGGAGCTTCTACCCACCCCCCCACCCCCCAGCAATGAAGACTGTATGGTATTGAAGTCATTTGAGAAATAAAAAAAAACATGATCCTCACAGTAGTGCCCTGCTTATCCAAATGGGAGTAGGCTCTGTTCAACAGATAGGTGACAGCATTGTTGACTCCAATGTGCTCGTGGTAGGTAACCAGGGGTCAGAGTTGAGCCAGGACCAACTTCTCCTGGGTCTTCATGATGTCTGAGTTCAGGGCCACTGGACGTAGTCAACAGGTCTCCTTCTAACTTGGTGATTTACATGAACTGCCACTGGTGTTTGGCCTTCTTTAGCTATTTTGACACACAATAGATCAATTGGTCCCCAAAGGCGCTCCAAGAGTGGGCATTGACATATCTACCTTTCTAGGTCCAGCTCAAGCCCCTGTCAACCTACTCCCTTCTATGCCACCTGCTACTGTGGACCTCTCTGTTGTTCTAGCTGAATATGTTAACCTTCTTGAAGTCTTCAATAAGAGGACAGCCAACTTCCTGCCACCACACCAGCCATACAACTGTACCATTGACCTCTTAGCTAGTATTAGTCCTGCCAGGGATGGCTCTTTCCCCTCTTTCATCCAGAAATGCAGGTCATGGAAGAATACATAAAGGAGGCATTGGTCTTGGGATTTACCCATCCATCAAACTTGCCTGCAGAGGTCAGCTTCTCTTTTGGGAGTAAGTTCAATGGCAAGCTCTTTCTCTGCCCCTGCTGTTTTTCAGGTCCTGGTCAACAATGTGCTCTGAGACATGTTGAATCTATTCGTGCTTGTGTATTTGGATTATACTCTTATCTATTCCCGTGTTCGCCAGGAACACACCCAACATGCCCAGAGGATTATCAGATGACTCCTTGAGAATGACCTTTAAGGTAAACCAGGGAAGTGTGAGTTGCATAAAGAGCAGATGTCGTTTTTGGATTATATACTCACCCCTTCCAGTGTTCAAATGGACCCACGACAGTCACAGACTGGCACAAACCACCTGCAGTCAAACAGGTGCAGCGCTTCATGGGGCTTTGCTAACTTATTGCTGTTTCATTAGAAACTTCAGTTCCATCGCAGTCCCCATAACTGCACTCACCAAAAGGTCCTCTGCAGGATTCCATGGGACAAGTGAAGCAGATCGAGCATCCTCAGAAATAAAACAACGCTTTACCGCTGCCCCAGTGCTGCAACACCCAGACCCATCCTGGCCATTCAATGTCAAGGTGGATGCATCGGCTGTACTCTCCCAACACACTTCTGCTGCACCCTTGACGTCACGCCAGTACACCTCAAGATGGTGGTAAACGGCGACCCCTTGCTTGCATCTTCAGAAAGTTTTATTTTAATATATCTTTTTTTTTATTTTAAGGTTCTTTTGAAGACCCTGACCTGGAATTACACTCTGACTTCAGTTCTTTATGGGAATGGGACCTGCTCTCAGGGTCTCACAACCGGCCGCTTTTTGATATCCCAAGGACGCGGCCTGGAAAACTAGCGTGCCTTCAGGATTCCAGATTTTCTTGTCTCTGTAGACGTGGCGATTCGAGGCCGGTGCCCCTGATGGAGGCGTCATTTGAGAACGTGGAACAGGGAGCAGCGGATTAGCTTCCCTGAGTTGTGTGTCCAGAGATCTGCACTTTTCTGGAGCTGAACTCGGAATAAACAACGCAACAGACTTTTAACATCGTAAGTCAGCGAGTTGTTTGTTATGTCTCCCCTCTTGCTGTGAAACGGGGACTCCTCTTTTTCCCTTATTAGGGGGAGAGAGAGAGCCTGTGATATGTTGAATTACCGGGTGAATGAGTAGTCTTTGGGTTACTGCAAGTCTGTGTCTTTATTGATGTTTGCTGCATACTCCAGTGCTCGGTGGAGGGCGCTGACGCTCTTTGCTGGTGGGGGGGGGGGGGGGGTCGTTGCCTTGCAGCTGCTTGTGTGTTGGAAGGGGAGATGGGGTGGGGCTTTGGGGTTCTAACATTTAACTGTCATTCATTCTTTGGGTCACTCCTCTGTTTTCGTGGATGTTAGCAAAGAAAAAGAATTTCACGATGTATATTGTACACATTCCAAGGACATTAAATGTACCTGTTGAACCTATTGATTGCTATCAGGCACAAAATGCTGGAGGAACTCAGCAGACCAGGCAGTATCTATGGAAAAGAGTACAGTCAACAGTTCTGGCCAAATCCCTTCAGCAGGTCTTGCGTGTCTGCGACCTGTGTCTCACAGCCACTGGTCTCACTTCTGGGAGGATTTCTTCACTGGTCTGAACAGCTCTGATGGAAATATTAACGTTCTGGTGGTTGTGGATCAATTCTCCAAGGCTGCCCACTTCATTGCTCTCCCAAAGCTCCCGTTGGCCTGTGTGACTGCTACCCACATGGTTCAGCATGTGTTCAGTCTACACAGCGTCCCTCAGGATAGAGTGTCTGATCGAGGACCACAGTTTTGGGAAGGCCTTCTGTTCTCTTCTGGGAATTTACAGCCAGCCTCCCATCTGGTTTCCACACCCAGTCTAATGAACAGATTGAGAGAGGAATCAGAAGCTGGAGATAACCCTGCACTGCCTTGTCTCTTCCATCTCTGCATCCTGGGAGCTTCCAATTAGTTGGGGAGTAATTGCCCAAAATCACCTCCGGTTATTGCCACTGGCATGTCCCCTTTTGAATGCAGCAGGTACAGGTCTCAAGTGCCTTGGGAACTGAGCCTAGGGAGGGAGACCCTGTCACGATCACAGTCTCGCCTGTAGGGTCTATGTACTCGCACAAGCGGACTATAGAATGGGTTCAACAATCACACTCGTGAGAATGCACATTCCACCAATTAGTGTTTCATTGTGGTGGTATTTAACTCCCTGCCTCTCATTCCAGTCTTGTTGAGACTTTACCAAAAGCACAGCAAACTCTATGCTCCCTGCTTACCTCTGTCCTTGTTCTGGGAAAGAAGTCTACTGCTTGACTGACGCTGTAAAGGAGCAGTATTCATTTAGCATTAAGTTATTAATTCTTCATTACAACGTCAGCATTAGCTTTCAGTTTGTGAGTTTTGGTTAATAGACCTATTGGCTGAGCGTTTATTGTTTTTCCTTTAATTGTTCATAGCCTTATTATGTCAGTGAACCGTTCATCGGCTTCAGTGTCTCTCCCTCTGCACTTGGGCCATAACCACTGCAGTAACTCTGTAACATTGGCTCTTTAATTCTGTCTCTACAGGTATTTGTTGCATATATCAATGTATGAAGACAGAGTGCCAAGGTCAGTAACTTAAATTTTTAACATCATCAGAAACTTTCAGCACTTTGAATCCTTTCAGTTCCATTTCCCTTTTCACCAAATTAATGATGAATACCAAATCACAGGGAAGTTCAGATAACTTGACATTATGAATCTCTTTTCTCAGCCACAGATTTTTATCAAAGTAAATCAGAATGAAATACTTCTGAAAGTGATTACATTCTAGGGAAACTGACCTCTATATTTCTGCAGTAAGATCCCACCTCAGACATTTTGGTGTATTGTGCAGAACATGTGAGGTCAGTTGTGCTCTGGATGGCAGGTGGGATCCATCTGCTCACCAACAGGGACCATGTATGTAAGGTGCTGAATCTTTCCTACAATGCAGCATATCATCACTGATTTACTCTAACACTGATCTCCTCCCACTGTCGCACAACATGACTAAAGATGGCTGCTACAGTCCCAGCAAACTCTGGGCCTCTCTTGTTCCCAAATTCTTAACCAGAGTGTCTGGATCTGAACCAAAAAACCACAATGCTGCAGATGGTGGAAAACTGAAATAAAAACAGAAAATACTGGCCAACTGGAGGGACATTTCCTGTGAAGAGATCCATGAAATTTATATTCCTGCTCAATCACTTTCTTTGGAAGCAGGAATGTTGCCAGTTTTTAATTTACAATTAACCCACATGCATAAGTCCACCATTTATTACCCTGGTGTCCACCATTGCTTCCTTGAGAGTTGGTATTTACCCAATGGCCAAATGTCCTCATTTTGTGCAAGAGTAAATCATTATGTTCACAAAAACATTGGAGTTTTGAGGAGTGTGTTAGGCACCATTTACTATTTTGTTTGAGAGCTGTAGTTCTAATCAATGGAATATTCATTTTAACAAATCAAATAAGCACATGGAATTCCTTACTGGACTGCTCCAGATGCAACTTCCAGCAGTTATTCCTGCTGCCAATTAAAATTTAAAAAAAGACTGATGATGATTCTTTGAAATCTGGAATAAAATCAGAAAGTGCTGGAAACTTGCATTTATTCTACACACACCTAACTTAACCAGCTGTCTCCTTTCACCTTGTTTCTTTCCTCTTCTCCACCCCCTCCATCTGCCCCATTATGTATGCACTCCTCCCAGTGGTTCCCCATCCCCACTGTTCCCACCTGACCTCCCCACCTGCCTTATTGAGTTCTATGCTCCACCTGCCTCTCCTGTCAGACTCTATCAACTGCTCCCTTCAAGCTCTGTTCTATGTACTCTTGCCTCCTCCATGTGCTAATTGCTTCATCTCAATTGGACCCACCTATTGCTTGCCAGCTTTTGCTCCACCCCTTCCTCTCACCCCTCTATATCAGCTATCTCCCCTGTACCTTTTCAGTTCAAAAAGGATCTCAACACAACATTTCAACTATCCATTTTGCTCCACAGATACTGCCTGAACTGCTGAGTTCCTCTGGCACAGGGGTTCCCAAACTGGTGTCCACGGATCCCTCGGTTAATGATAAGAGTCCATGCCATATAAACATTGGGAATCCCTGTGGTAGCACTTTGGTGTTTTGCTCTACAATGGCATGTCATTCAAGAACTTCACACATCCCAAAGAGATTATCTCTCAAGTTTTGAATTTACGGAGAATGTAGATCTTGGACAGAGTGCCTTAGCATAGGAGAATCTTCCTTCCCACGAATCGTTTTCACTTCTCAGATAAGTTGGCTGAATCAGTCCTTTGTCCCTACAGAACCTACTCGACCCAATGAATTTCTTCCTGGAGAGTATTTGTCGCTGCTGATTCTCTGCTGCCTATCACAGCAGACTGTTGGGCCACTCACTGGAATGACCTGATTTAATGATCTATAATCATTTATCACTCTCCATTATCCATCCTGTTACTTTACCAGCCAGCCCAGTGAAATATGTTCTTGAGGCAACGCTACCCTGTTTGGTGGTTTGACCATAAGAAATATTTTGGGTTTATTGGGATTGTAAAAGGCTGATGAATAGTTTCACTCCAGCTAAGGTCTGAGCATTGAGGGATGAATGCAAACTCAGTAGAACCATGTGGCGGGTTCTCTGTGGATTTGTACACTTTGTGGGTAGGTCATACTGCAGGGGCTCAGAGAAGGATACAGATAACTTCAGCAACCACTGTATGTAGTAAGGCCATTTTTCACTGTCCACGATGCCATGATCTGGACTGCACTCTGGACTCATCTCCATCAGTCTCTGATGTTGGGTACTGATTTGAGAAAGTTTGCTGTTGTTCTACCCACCTCTCCCTACCCTTCAAATGACCACTGATTTATCATTCAGTCTATGGCCTGGAATGTACGATCCAGAAATGTCAATCTCCCTCATGCTCCATGGGGACTTCTGAAATCTTAAACCCCAATGTGATCAATCAGAGGCACTGCCTGTGCAGCGTGACATCTGGAGAGACAAGGAGCAGAAATTCCCATATCTTCTGGAATAGTCCCCGGTTACCCAGCCATGATTTAAGAAATATTTTACTCACCTTCTTCTTTTATAAAGATACTGATCTTTGATTTGTATCCTGAACTGAACAACCCTTTCCTTGTCATTGTTGTGTTAGATTCTGGGTTAGTGATTAAATACTTGATACTGTCAGAATCCTGCTGGATTACTCGTGTGTGTGTGTGTGTGCGTGTGTGCGTGTGTGCGTGCGTGCGTGCGTGCGCGTGCGCGCAAGTATATACTTGATATGTTCATGTAGTGTGTGTATCTGTATGTGGTGTATGCTTGTGTGTGTATGCTGTGTCTGTGTGTGTGAATATAGCAGCATCAGTGGTAAGGATGTGTTGTTAAACTTTATTCATTATGCACTGATCACTGGAACCCACCTGCCCTTTCAGTCACATGATTGTAGATGCTTTCATCAGTATGACTGATTGAGATTGGTTGAGAATAGTGAAAGGGATTAAAGAGGAAAAGACTGAATTGAGATGACATAAATTACTCTCCCATCCATTGAGACAGTCGTAATCTCACATGTCACATTCCTGTTTATACATTTTCATGTCCTTTGATTTCACAGACCCAGAAGGAAATGCTTCAAAATGTTATTTTTATGTGAGGAATTAAAGAGTGATGCCATGGAAATACACACAGGATATAAAGTTTTGAGAAAAAAGGGAATCCCCAGAAAACAACAAATAAATCTGATTGCTAATTCATTGTGGATAAGTACAAGGTACCTACAAGCTGTCCACTTTTGCTGGAGCTACATATACAACCAATCTTTAGATCACTCATTAAACATCTCTTGGATTAACAAAGCAGAAAGGAAATTTACCTAAAAGAAGCAACAGATGATATTTAGGTGTCATCTTAAATGTTTTTATCAAGATAAATCAATGTGGTTTTTTTTGTGATGGAGGGCCTGAGCTACAAAGAGAGATTGGACAGGCTATAACTTTATTCCTTTGGAATGAAGGAGATTGATGAGTGACTTTATGGAGACAGATAAAATCGTGATTGGTTTTCAATGGGTGAAAACACAGTCTTTGTCCCAAGAAAGGGAAGTCAAAATTAGAGGGTATGGGATTAAGTTGAGAATTGAATTATTTGGAAGGGACCCAAAGGGCAGTTTTTTCCTGCAGAAGGTGATACAGTTATGACTAAGGCAGGTACAATAACAACATTGAAAAACATTTGGATAAGTACATGGATATGGGGGTTTAGAGGGATATCAGACCATTGTGTGAAATTGAGACTAATTAGTGGGCACCATGGTCGGCTGGGACAAGTTGAGTCAAAGTTCCTGTTCGCATGCAGTATTACTCCACAATTATAAGACTTTCCTACTTTTCAATCAGATCAGGTAGTGATAAATCTGTACGTATTATCAACAGAACACAGAGTGAATGGTGAAGTTGTTTCCCTTTGTCTTGTATAGGTGGGTGAACAAACCACTGATAATCAGGATGCTGATGTTGAGGTGATCCTTCCAGCTGAGCTATCTGAGAGAGCTGAAGAGCAACAGAATGACCCTTCAAGGCTTATTTTCTCCGTATTTAATGACAGCAAACTATTTGAGGTAAATTGTTCAAAAGTGTCATTGTAGCCTGTACACTTGAAATGAAATGAGATTTTTGTCAGCCTACCTTGCTACCATTCAGTAGGAAAGGGCCAGGTGCCTGTGGTGGTCAGTCCTCAGTTTGAATGATTTTCCACCCTGACCTCACCACCTCCCATGTTAAGGCCTTTCCTTGTGGTTCCTGGTTGGGCTGGGAGGAAGTAAACTCTGAAACAATGCTGGAGCCAGGTGAATGTAGATCCCAGTCTAATTTGTGATGGTCCACCAGAGGCAGAGGAGCAAACTTGGCCAGATGTTTTGGGAAAATATAGTTACTCCAAAGTGAAAAATCTCTAAAAATAGTGGAAATTGTGAAAAGTATCTGATGCTGTGTTCTTCAACATTGCACCTTGCTGAAAGGACTCTTGGAGTTTTTCTCTGTAGGATGAAAATAATTACACACTATTAAATGACCAAGTGTTTGGAATTACTGTGGGAAACACAAGCATTCAGAACTTAATGGAAGGTGTGAATATTGAGATAAATCATGGCAAAAATATGAAAGTAAGTATTTTGACAATAATTCAGAAACAAATCTTTCAAGAATGATGAAAGGTATTTCAGTCAATTAAAGTTTATCTCTTTATTACCTCGACACAAATTGTAACAACTCATTTGGTGTAGTAACGTATTTCTACTCGGAATTGTCAGCTAAGTCAAAACACTAACCACCCTGGCTAAAATTTAATTTACACATCAGTTCTTTCTATCAAAGCAACCTGTAAACAGCTCCTTTGTATCAATACACCACCCTATAAAAGTATTGTAATATGATGGTATTCACCCTGCAGTTTGTGAGGGAGAAGATAAAGTCAGATGTATCAGTGTTACAGTGGAGTAAGGGGAATTACAGAGGTATGAGAAACCAGCTGGCCAAAGTTGATTGAAAGGGGACACTAGCAGGGATGACAGCAGAACAGCAGTGACTGGAGTTTCTGGGTCAATTCAGAAGGCACAGGAAGGATACATCTCAAAGATGAAGGAGTCCTGTAAAGGAGAATGCCACACCCCTGGCTGACAAGGGAAGTCAAAGACAAATAAAGAAAAAGAGAGGGTATATAATATAGCAAAAAATAAGTGGAAGGTTAAGAGGATTGGAAAGCTTATAAAAACCAAGAAAAGGCAATTTAAAAAGCCATAAGAAGAGAAAAGATGGAATATGAAGGAAAACTAGCTAATAAGATAAGAGAACTCCAAAAGCTTCTTCAGGTTTATAAAGTGTAAAAGAGGCAAGAGTGGATCTAAGACTGCTGGGAACTGATGCCAGAGAGGTAGGACTGAGGGACAAAGAAATGGCAGGCAAACCTAACAAGTATTTTGCATCAGTCTTCACTGTTGAAGTTGTTAGCAGAATGCCTCAAGTTCAAAAGCGTCTGGGCTTAAGTGAGTGTAATTGTTACTACTCAGATGAAAGTACTTGGGAATCTGAAAGGACTGAAGGTAGATAAGTCACCTCGACCAGGTGGATTACACCCCAGGGTTATGAAAGAGGTTGATCTTTTAAGAATAACTAAATTCTAGAATGGATCCTTGGGACAGGAAAATTGCAAATGCCAGTCTATTTTTCAAGAAGGGAGGGAGGCAGAAGAAAGGAAATTATAGGCCAATTAACCTGACTTCAGTGGATGGGAAGATGATGGAGTCTATTGTTAAGAATGAGGTTTCAGGGTACTTGGAGCACATGATAAAATACCCCAAAGTTAGCATGGTTTATTTAAGGGGAAATCTTGCCTGACAAATCTTTGAGGAAATAACAAACAGGATAGAAAAATGAGAATCAGTGGATGTTGTCTTCCTGGACTTTGAAATGGTCTCTGACAAGCCGCTGCACATAAGGCTAGTTAACAAGATAGTAGATAGTAGTCCATGGTACTGCAGGAAAGATACCAGCATGGATAGAAGATTGAGGGACTGGAAGGAAGCAAAGTATGGAAATAAAGGTCACCTTTTCTGGTTTGGCTCCCTATGACTAATGGTTTTCTGCAGGGGTCAGTATTGGGACTACTTCATTTCCCATTACATGTCAGCGATTTGGATGATGGAATTGATGGTTTGTGGCCAAGTTTGCAAATGATACGTAGATAGGTGGAGGGACAGTGAGTGTTGAGGAAACAAAGATTCTGCAGAAAGTCTTGGACAGATTGGAAAAGTAGGCAAAGTAACAAGTGAACTATAGTGAAAGATAGTGTATAATCATGCACTTTGGTAGAAGGACTCAAGGTGTATACTATTTTCTCGGCAGGCTGCGTAGGTTCTCTATAAGGGATGCTTTGACACTCCCTAGCCCATTGCCCCTTCTTCCCACACTTTCGACATATATCCCAGGACTTATCCCTTCTCTGTCCCCTTCTGCTTTCTCTTTCATTTCCTTCTCCCCGATCCTGCCTATAGAACTGTGTTTTATGTGCCTTAGGGCCATCTCGTGGCCCAACAAAAAGTCCCTCCCTATCCATGTTTTCCAATGTGGTAACTATCTCAGGCCAGAACATAGTCTGCCAGTTCAAATTTCGCATTTTAAAAGTGTGGCAGCATGCAATTGAGGAGGGTCTGAATGGCCAGTGGTCCGTTTCCTTCCAATGGGATACCGGCATACTCCTCCCAAGTATTCCTGAATCGGACTATAGAATCAGGGGCTCCCTCATCCGTTCTCTGCAGACATCTAGTAACTTCTAGATCCCCGTGCCGCTGCGCTGCCCTCATAATGGCTTCTTTTCCTCTGTGTTGCAACCAGTGTGCGAGAGATTCATTGCCCTCCTGATCATCATTAGGTCGCCAATCCCCATTTCCCCCAAGTGGGACCTGCACTGTATCCTTCAACGCGGCCCAGGAACTACCACAGGCACACTTCAGGAGGGTTCGCAAATCACCCGGGAGAGGTTTATAAATCTCACACATCTGTTCCAGCCAATGAAGAAATGCAGCGGGTCTTTTTACTGGGTTAGGTGCCTCCGCTATCATGGCCCGCGCCTCTGCAGTGTCCACGGCTTTAATATTGCTGTCTCCCCGATCATTATTTTTGGAGCTTGCTGAACTGGGTGAGAGGATGAATCGGGAAGGACAGGAGACGGTGAGTGATGTCGGGTTTGGCTTCTAGTTTGCACAGCAGTTCCTAGTCATTCTTCTACCCGACCTCCCCTCACTGCCCCTCTTGTGCTTCGCGCGGGCGGCTTGTCCTTGTACACGATTATTCTGCTGATGCCAGGCAGCGACCATTTCTATTACCCCGTCCATCATTCCGTCCGGTCCTATGTTGGGACCATAATCCTTCCTGGCCTGGGACACCATTTGGGGTATCTGGAGGTATAGCGGCACAGGAGCGGGCGTGGTGGGATAGGGTGGTGGAGCGGTAGGTGTCGCGGGGCCCTGATTTTTAGGAGAACCCAGTGTTTCGGGAGACTTCTTTCTTTTTTGTTTCAGAAGTTGGTGTCTTTTTGCTACCTCCATCCATTTTTCAAAGCACCCCATCATATACTCAAAATCCCAATTTGGGTTTCCAGTTCCGTTCGCCACCTCGTCTCACCAGGTTTGTATTAATGGAATTTTAAAAGTTCCCCTGTATGGCCAGTCTCCCTGTGACCGGCCGTAGAGATCACTGCTAAAAGTTACTGCATATCGGTCCTCCCCGGTTTCCTGGATCACCGTATCGGCAGGTGATCCCGGGGGCACCAGAGGGTCTCCTACCTTCTGTCGAGCCTTCTTCACAGTTCTCATTCGCTTCTCCGTTTTCTTACTTACTTTCAAGGCCCCTTTCGATATTGCTCGCCGGGACGGGGTTGCAGGAGCAGCAGAAGCCACTCGAGTGCTAGAATTTCCCATTGTCTGAAGAAAAGCAGTCACGCCGCGCGTTGTCTGGTAATCTACTTACAGCGCTCACCGGAGTTAGAGTTTCGTCAGCGATCCCTTCATTCCTTTATCTTCAGTTCGGTAGCTACCCTTTCTTACTTGTCAGTCCCCCTTTCAGCTAGGGCGTCAGAAAAATTACGGCCGTTCCCCCTTTCAGCTGGGACGCCGGTGCCTTTCCTAACTTGGAAAGTCCCCTCTTTCCACTCGGGTCCTTTTTTTTAAACCTGCTAAATTGCTTGTTCCACTAATTCCCTTCTAACTTGAAGGGTGGTAAAGCACTATGAGGATCCCATCCTCGTTGTCAGATTGTTGCGGTAAAGGTATTACTCGGACACGAATGGAGATCACTTTTGAAACTCTTTATTATAACATGATACGCAGCATGGAGAGCTCAACCTCTTAAAGCAGAGTTCTTGAGACTCTCCCCGAGTACACAGACTTTTCTCATTATATAGACATAGTGTATATTATCAAAAGCTTCCAAGCATGTTTGTGAAATACAGCATGCAAGCAGATAATTCCTTTGCTCAATAATCATGTCTTAGCACAGTAAAAAAAATATAATCAGGTTACAATTTTCTTTATCTATTCGAAGCTACTTCTGCCTGCAACTTGAAGCCAGAACAATTACACAGTTCAGCAATATATTAAAAAAAGAACATCATGTGATTATGCTTTGATTACTCCTTCTCAAGCTAGTTAGTCCTTTACAGCAGTCCTGCAGGAGCAGTTTAAGGCTGCTGTAAAAAAAACTCTTTAACCCCTTAGTATCTAGCTAGTAACAAAATTTCTTCCACATGGACCTAACTGAAATCTGATATGACCAAAATGCTAATTACCTTGTTCTGCAAGGTACAGTTAAATTTCTGCAAATATCCTGGAAAGACTAATGCAGGTCACCACTATAGAGAAGGAAAGAGTTAACGCTTTGAATTCAATCACATTTTAACATAATGGAGAAAAGTTAGAGATAAATCAAGGCAGAGAAAATGGCAAAGGAGGAGAGTCCAAGATGGAAACATTATCTTACAGACAGCAATGAACTTTTAAAGACACGCAATGTTTTAGGAATAGCATCTTCTCCTCTGCCATTAGATTTCTGAATACAATTATCACTATTTCACAATTTTTTCTCTTTTTGCACTGCTTATTTAACTTTTATATGCATTATTCTAATTATTCTAAGTATATCTATGTATTGCATTATGCTCCGCGACGAAACAACAAATTTCACAACGTACGTCAATGATAATAAAACTGATTCAATTTTTTTTAAAACACACATGATCTTATGGACAGCTGGAGTCAATAAGCGGAAATGAGGGTGACGCTGCTATGTGAGAGGGGTTGGTAAAGAAATTAATGGATAACAGAAGGTGGTTGTGGAGAAAGGGTAAACTGGAGAAGCAGAATAATTATTTGAAATTACCAGAAGAAAATCACTATGAATCCTGAAGACATCAGATGAAAATACTGTGATTGATGGTTTTGCTGAATTGAAGAGATGCTTTGTATTCTCCTTTCTTCACTTATAATGATGTAACACTTGTTAAGTTCATGATTGCTCCTATACCTTCATCGCAACCTCAACTATCAGGGTCATAGCTGCAAACTCTCACAATATTCTCGTGTTTCCTAACCTGTCAAAATCTCTGCCCAAATTCAGATGGGAGAGAGCCAGATTCTTGTCAGTTTTTTTCCCCGGGCACCAATTTTCTCCACCTGCGGTCAACTGAACATTTCTCATAAAAGCTCATTAAGCATACAGTTGACAGTCAGCAATAGTAGTGCAAATTGCTTCATGAAGCATATGTGGCTTGATGATTAATGGCTTATAACCTGTGGGATATGACTCAGTCCCCTGCTCCTGGTTTACACAAACCTAGCCCTTGTGTTTCTGCAAGTGTTATATGTTTTTAATTCTTTATTTTTAGATTTCATAATGGGTGGCCAAGATGGTTTAGCAGTGCAATGTTGACCACCAAATAATTAAATTGAAAATTACATTTGTAATGTTACAAATTTCCAAAGGCTGGAATGGATTGTCAGCAAGGCTGTAACAGCCCTCATGAAAAGAGAGCTAACTTGGTTTTCTAGTAAGGTGAGGTGGACAGCAAAAAGAGGGCAAACACAATCCTTCCTCCTGACTAATTAAACACAAGAGGAGTGTTCAATTCCCATGCTGACTGCAAGGACTTTGCAGTTTTTTCCCCTATAATTCCATGGGTTTCCTCCGATTTTCCCGAGTCTCCCGGTAACTTGTGCTGTGTTTCAGGGGGTCCTGGATCAGGGAAAGGGAGACAGTGTGTGAAAATGAGGGAGAAATACGGATTCACACACTTGTCCACAGGCGCTCTGCTACAGAATGAGGCAAACGGGAAAACAAAACGAGGTAAAAAGGTTAAGAAGATAATGGTCGAAGGAGGCTTGGTTCCACTGGTGAGTACCTATCACCTGCTGACCTGCATTGCAAACAGCTGTTCCAGTATGGAGTCCAGTAAACTGATCTAACCTTCAATCCTATCTCCTTCTCCTCCAAAAGAGAATTCTTAACCTTATCTGTGTGGTTAAAGTGTTTCCCTTGCAGCTCTTTTCTTGGAAAACATAGCAGGCCATTTACTCACATGTCAATACAGCAATGTAATAATGTTCAATCTGTTCTAGTGTTGTTGGTTGAGGATAAACATCGGTGCCAGCACAGCAGAAGAGAATTCCCTGGGTCCACACACACCTGACTTAGAGATTGTTACCCATAATGGGGCCATCAAACTCCAATCAGCCACCAATGACCACACTCAAATCCAGGGCGGCACGTTTCCTCAGCTCCATTCCACTACCTCAGCTTGGTCCTAGGAGGTACAGTCATGAAACTTGAGGATGCTCAACGTCCACTCAGTAACTCCGGCTACAGATCCCCTTTAGGTCCTATCAGAAGCCTAGAGGATCGTAATTATTGTACACAGGTAGGTACAGAATAGGTTAAATGGAAGCCTGGTGCATATTTAACCCAATCACAGCTGATTGGTGTTTTGACTCTAATTTAGCTCCACGTCCCCAAGTTAATATGTCAAACATTGTTTGTCAAGTCAAACTTGAGTTTCTGGAAAGTATTGAGTCACAGAGGCAAAAGAAAATAAAATTTAAAAGTAAGAGCAATCGTTCACTGACAGACGGGACAGAATCTACTGCCTGAGGGCTGTTTCTGCCCGGAACATTTGGTCGGACCCCACAGCGGCAGTCTAAGAGCAGCTTCACAGCGGCAGCCAGGAGCAGCGTCACAATCCGCGGTAAGATGCCGAACTTTAAATAATTGTTGAGACTATTTCATGGAAAAGAGCACTGCTGTCACTGCGTTTGGGGCACCGGGATCATCACGCGCAGGCACTTCTTGAAAACAGCGCAAGGCTTGAGAAGAGCTCACAAACCTTCGAGAGAGTTCGCCCAGTTTGGAACCATAACGGTCCGGAAAAGAAACGGAGGTGCAGGTCCAAAGTCGTCTACGAAGTCCGAGAGGCAGACAGTTTTTCACTTAATGCTAATGCTTATGCTTAACCTTAACCTTGACTAGACTAATGACTGACATACGACTGATTATTTATGACTTATGACTACTGACTAATAACTAAGAACTATCAACTGCTGCACTTCTGAAAAATAAAAGGGAAAAAAAAGGAAAGTTGTTTGGTCATTGAGTGGAATCCGGTTCAAACCTTCGGGTACATGTTCAAAGAGAACAAGAAATATGACTTGACATTGTCAAACCTTTATGGAGAAAATCACCATTTTCTGGGAGAATTTTCCATGCACCTCAGATTTAAATGACCAGCCCCAAATCTTGTAACCGTGTCCCCGTATCCAGTATCTCCCATTGGCAGAACCATCTTGACTCCTCTTTGTCATGCCCCCTAGAGAGCTGAGATGCCTCTGTGTACAACATTCATTCTTCTAAACTCCAAAGAGCATAGGTCCAAGCTCTTCAGCTGCTTGTGACAGAACCCTTCTCTCATCGCAGGAACCAATCAATGAAATACCATACAGTGTTGTTGTTTTGCTCCAATCACTTTAAAATTATGCCTTCTTGTATTAGCCATTTCCACCCTGAAGATGCTGGATTTCCTCTCTTATCATCATATACATTCCTATCAAGTCACCACTCATCTTCCTTCACACCACAGAGAAGATCTGATAAGAATGATCTCTAATTCTTCAGCAATATCCTGGTAAATCTCCCATGAACCATCTCTAAAGCTTCCACATCCTTCCTATAATGAGACAACCAGAATTAAACACAATATTTCAAGTGTGGTCTAAGCAGGGTTTTGTAGAGCTGCAACTCTACCTCCACACTCTTGAACTCAATACCCTGCCGAGCACACCATATGCCTTTTTTTCCAACACACAGAGGGGTAAGTGTTGTGGAGCACGCTGCCAGGACCAGTGGTAGGGACATGTAAGACACTTATATAGGCTGATGGATTTAAAAACTTGGAGGGAAGGGTTAAACTAGTCATGGAGTTGATTAAAATGTCAGTACAACGTCATGCTACCCTATCAGTTTGTGAGGCAACTTTGTGGATCTATGGACACAGATCCCATCCCAATATCCCTCTGTTCCTCCATGCTGTTAATAACCCTATTCTTCATCTTGTACTCTGCCTTCACATTCGACCTTCCAAAGTGAATCACTTCACAAGTTTCTGGATTGAACTCCATCAGGCGCTTCTCGGTTCATTTATACATCCGGTACACGTCCTGCTGCGGCCTACGTTGGCCTCCTGCTGTGATTGATCTTCTGATTGGTGACTGTCTTCTGATTTTGGCTCTTTGTTTTCAGGGGATCATGCTGGATGTTCTGAAGGATGCCATGCTGCAGAATCTGAATGAGACAAAAGGCTTCAGGATCGATGGTTATCCCCAGACCTTAGAACAGGCTGAAATATTTGATGAATCAGTGAGTGTCAAGATTGACTACACATCTAGTGTTCTGCCTACACTCTTCCCACCCACTCCTGTCCTCATCGATCCCTCAGAACCACCCCATGTTAAAATGCAAAGTTGAAATATTGTGATAGAGGGAGCTCCAATAATTCCCAATTAATCAGAATTGGTTTACCATTGCACAGATACAGAGAAAATCTTTTGTTTGTATGCCATCTACTAGCAGGGGTGATTGTCGTGTAATTTGTTGACTTTGTGGCAGCAGCACCATGCAATCGTGACGATAGGAAAAGAAAATGAATTACTTTAAGTTTATATATTAAAAAGTTAAATTAAATAAATAGTGCAAAATTAAAAATAAAGAAGTATTGGGGTAGTGTTCATGGGTTCAATGTCCATTCAGTAATCAGATGGTGAGGGGGAAGAAGCTGTTCTTGAATCATTGATTCTGTGGTTTCAGTCTTCTGTACCATAGGTAACAATGGAAAGAGGGCATGTCCTGGGTGTTGGGGCGCTTAAAGATGGATGCTGCCTTTTTGAAGCATCACATCTTGAACATGTCATGGACACTATGGAGGTTGGTGCCCATGATGGAGATGCCTAAGGTTACAACTTTCTGCAGTTTATTTTGATCCTGTGCAGTAGACCCTTCCCCCCCCATACTGGACGTTGAAGCAGCCCGTTCGAATGCTCGTCACAGTACACCTGTAAAAATTTGAGAGTTTTGGTTGGTGCAAATGGTCACTTGGAATAACGCTGTCATGGAACAAGTGCTCAGATCGATCTCTGCATGGCGATGCATTAACCTAACGGCCATCTCTTCCTCTCTCCCCAGATCACACCTCCCAGCATCATACTCCTCATCCACTGCAGCCCTGAGGTCATGATGAACCACAGACGTTTTGATGACAACGAGGTGACCATCAGAAAGCCGGTTGAAACCTTCTTTGTTGACTTTGTTCCTATTGTGAAACACTCCCAGCGCAAAGGACCGCTGTGGACAGTACAATGTGCTTCTTGTCTTTCTGTCAATCGGTTCTGATAAAAGGCATTGGCTTTGGGGAGTCAGAGAGGGGATGCAACACGGCCTCACCACCTATTCACATTCACCCACTTCCCCTCAGTAATCTCCCTCCCAGATTCTACCATATCCAGAGACCAATTAACCTACCAACGCACCCACCTTTTTAGCTGTTGAAGGAATCTGGAGTACCCATAGGAAACCCAATAGGGAGAAATGAGCAAACTGCACATAGACAGCACCAGAGGACAGGATTGAAGCCGGACCTCCAGGTCTATGAGTCAGCAGCTAGCTGTGCCACGGTTCCAAACCTGCCATAGTCTGGCACATTTTGAGTTGGAGGGTTGACATTTATTTATTGGGATACAGTGTGGAATAGACACTTCTGACCTTTCTAGAAGCACTGCCCGGCAATCCCCCAATTTAATCTGAGCCTAATCTCAGGACAACTTACAATGACCAATTAGCTTACCAGCCGGTACACCTTTGGACTGGGGGAGGAAACAGAAGCACCCAGAGGAAATGCACGCGGTCACGGGGAGAATATATAAACTCCTCACAGGCAGTGTCGGGAATTGATCTGTTGAAAGGTGGCGAGCAATCTCTCCTTCCATTCTACTGATCATTATAACATTGGGTGCTTGTGAAAAAGTTTCTGCACAACCATATGGAGGGTCTGCATCGACTTCAATAGAGAGATGTGAATGGGGCTATAAAAATACTCCCCCTTCAGGTGACACAGTGATATTGCAGGCAATGCTGCTACCTCAGGGCTCCACTGACATGGCTTCAAATCTGACCTCAGTTGCTGTCTATGTGGACTGTGCACGTTCTCCCTCTGGCCTTGTCACCTTCCCTGAGGTGGTGGGGGGAAGAATACGGCTCTGGTTTCCTCTTCCATCCCAAAGATGTGCTGGCAGGTAGGGTAGTTGTCTACTATCAGTTACCTCTCATGTAGATGGGTCCCAGGCAGATTGAGTTGGGTTGGTGGGTGTGCGGGGAGAACACTTTACAGGGAAGGTAAGCAGATTCCTGCTCATCAGAAACCTGTGACTTTGCCTCAACAGTATTCAAAGGTTCTTCCGCCAACCAAAGATTCTGATTCTGCTCATTTGTCTTAGTGGGTGTGTTCTTAATTCTAGATTGTACAAAGGAGAAAACATTGTCTGCCATCCACTCAATTAAAACTGCTCAGTTTGCAGAAAAGAGACTAATATACTTGTAATTGCATGGCAGAATCCTTCTAAATAAACTTGTTCAGTATCCATAAAAGGTATTTCTTTCACCTGTATTTGCTAGCATTGGGCCTAAAAACAATCTGGCCATAACTGCTCTAAATTATTTAGTCCTTGTTAATGAATATGGGCAATTTGTCAATAACTGCTCCTATAAATTCAAAGATTCAAAGTACATTTATTACCAAAGGATGTATACATTATAGAACCTTGAGATTTGTCTCCTCATAAGCAGCCACGAAATAAAGAAACCCAAAAGAGTCCACATTTTAAGAAAGAGTGTCGAACACCCACTGTGTAGAGAGAGATAAAAACATCATGCAAGCAAATGAGGTTCTGAACTGAAGTCCGCAGAGTCTCACAGTTCTCACAGGGCAGAGTCGTGGAGCAGTGATCTGACCAGCCCATCTCTTACCTTGGGTCCCAACACCCTGCCCTTCTCAATCTTGCCCGGCACCTAAATCAGTGTCCAAACCTCAGGTTTAATCACCCCAATACACCCCGAGACCTGGACCCCACCACCTCGATTCAGCCTGTAACCGACCTCTCTGATTCAGCACGCCACTTAAGCCTTCATCCAAACATCAATGTCAGTTGAACCGGTATACACTCTGGGGCTACCGCCTCAATCCAGCCTTCAGTGCAGCATTTAAAATGATCGAACCTCGGGTCTTTCTCACACTCGGTGATGGGCTCGCCGCCTTGCCTCGCCTCGATTCAGCCACATCGAATTGTCCACAAGTCCAAAAGGAAGTTACAGACTATTACTTGCAATGATCATGTGCCAGGAAAAGAGTGGTTAACAAAGAGTTTAGTTGTTTTCTTTGTTTCATTGGCCACCAGCCAGAAATCGCACCACCTTAAACCAGAAGCCCCACCTTCCCCACGGACAAAAAGCCACGAAACTAACCGTTCAAAGAAAAAACATCAAGCATCAACATGCAAAATGGCAACAAAAAATGAGTGAAAACACAGAATACAAAACGTAAAAACCAAAAGGCATATTTCAGTTCAGTTCAGCTCAGTGTTCATTATCTGCAGACCACCCCAATTCAAAAAATGCCCAAAAAGGACCAGAACCAGAACACATCATAAACCTGAATTAGAGTCCGAGTCTACAATCCACATCAATTAAACCTTGCTGACACCATGGCGGGAGAGAGGGAACACTCGAACACAAGGACCTTCATTCCTTCGGAAGAGGCGAGAGGGAGACGGAGAGACCACCACACACACACACACACAACTTCTCCTGCAGCAGCGAGCAAGAGGCCGGTAAACAGCGCTGAGCGCTCACTCGCCTCCGCACTCACCTCGATGATTTCAGACTTCCTCAGAGCTTTAATTGGTCAGCTCGGCAGGAGATGGAGTCTATCATGGGCCTGAGCCCCATCTCCTGCTTCCTGGATTTGGTCACAGCCTCGTGGATCACTTTTGGAGACAGCAAAGGTCCAGATCGCCTGACTGGCCCAAAATCGCACCGCTAGAATATAGATAGCACACTCTAACAGTAGAACCACATCTGAAGTAAAAAAATGATATTAAAAAAAGTGAAGTAAATTGCTTTGTGAACAGTCTTGAGGACATCACTTTTGGTAGCTTGTTGGCTGGTGCCATCTTCTCCCAGAATAGTATTACAGCTACAGACGAAGTGCAGAGCAGGCTGATAATCAGGTCCAATGGGAGTGATTATGAGATCAAGAAGTCATCTTTATTATAGAAGGGGTTCATTCAAGAAGCTTGTAACAGCAGGGTAGATGCTGTCCTTGCGGCTGATAGTACATGCTCTCAGGGTGTAAGATCTTCTACCTTATAGAAGAGGGGTGGAGAACAGAGGCTGTCCAGGGTGGATGGGTTCTCTAGGCTGAGGGAAGTGTAGACAAGTGTCCACGATGGGAAGGCTGGATTTCATGGTGAGTTTGTGTCCACAACTTATCAAGGACAAAGGACAAAAGCAGCAAGTATCTGGGGAGGTGGGATAGACAGAGGGAAGAGGTGCGTAAACCATAAGTGTTACTTTGAATAGTGAGCGTTGTTACCAGTGTGCCGACCACTTTAGTGAAATTCGTCTTGGTCTCTCTTAGATTCATGGGGAAGCAACAGAGGAGGACGTTTTCCAGAGCATCATAAGCATCATCAATGACCTTTAGCGGCAGAATCTCCGGGTCAAAAAAATCCCACAGGAGTGCCCCCAGAGAATAAATGACAGTAAAATGTTAGAACCCCAAAGTACCCCCCAGCTCCCCTCCCTCCCAGAAGCAGCAATCCCACCTCCCTCCACTGGCAAAAAAAAGCATCGCCACTCGCCACCAAGAACTGAAGTGTTAGCAAAGCAATAGCAAAGATTCAGACTTGCAGTTACCCTAAAGACTACTTGTTCAGCCGGTCTTCATCATAACACAAGCTCTCTCTCTCTCTCTCTCTCTCTCTCTCTCCCTAATAGGGGAGAAAGAGCTGTCTCCGTTTCACAGATACCTCTTTCAAGATACAGAGATGGGGAGAGAGGGGAAGGGGAGGGAGGGAGGGAGAGGGAGAGAGACTGTATAACCATGCTGCTATAAAACACATTTCTTATCAAAACTCTTCTGAAAATTCTTATACACTGCATCTTCCAGTTCTCCCTGGTTTATTCTCCTGGCAATAAACTCAAGTCAAATGTTATTTTCTTTACATAATTCCATGATTTTCAAAATATTGTTCTTGCATTCTTCACTAATTCCACCACTTTTCTTACAACTGAGACTGGTAATTTAGAAACATACCAAAAAATGTGGTATATCCCATAAACAATTAAATATTTACAATTTGATGTTAAATAACTCATGCTTACCCAGTTTCATCAAATTTGGAAATATGAGAACTACGTACTGTCTATAATTCTCCTCAGTCCTGGTAACTGGATTTAGCCATAAATGGCACAAGCTAGATATTTCTTCCAATGTTTGAATGTTATTAAGATACAGGTTTAATTTTTCCAGAGAATGTAAACACTTCAAACCCTACACAAGGAAAGACATGCAGTTATTCATGAAGCAAATGACACTTTTGAATTTAATATTGCACTTTCAAATTTTTCCCCAAGAAATAATATCAACATTTTAGAACCAACCGTGATAACAAATTGTTACAAATCTGTCAGCATCAATAGACTGAAACTGAAGATTCAATCAGTTTTAATGGTAAGAACTGTTATAATAACTTCTACCCAAGAAACCAAAATGTACAAAGCAGTTTTCTGTCAAGCACACAAACTGAACCAATATATCCAGTTTTCATACGTTTCAGGAGTTTGAACACAGATGGCTGTTTCTTATATCCCAAAGCATTCAAAATACTATGAAGATTCATTGAGGGATAAATATCTCAAAAAGTTTTCAAATTATGAAAGAAAATGAAATAAAGCAATGGAAATGCTTGAAATTATTTTAGGGCTTTTAAGTGCACTCAGCATTATCCTTACAGCTTGGGAAAATCCTGGGGAAAACTGGTGCCTTCAAGTTCAGTAACTTTCATGAGAAAAGCACATGTACCAAGAAATAGTGAATTAGAATCAGGTTTATTATCACTGGCAAATGTAGTGAAATTTTTTAACTCAGCAATAGCAGAACAAAGCAATACAAGATAAACATGGAAAAAACAAATCAATCAATTACAGTCAGTGTATAACATATATGAAATAGTAAATTAAAAATGGTGCAAGAACAAAATAAATAAAGTGTGGTAGTGTTCATGGGTTCAATATCCATTCAGAACTTGGGTAGCGGGGGAAGAAGCTGTTCCTGAATCGCTGAATGTGCATTTCGGCTTCTGTGCCTCCTTCCTGATGGTAATAATGAGAAGAGGGCACGACCTGGGTGAAGGGAGCTCATTAATAATGGGCGGTGTCTTTCTAAGACACCATTTCTTGAAGACGTCTTGGATACTACAGAGGATAGAACCCTTGATGGAGCTGACTAATTGTAACTCACTGTAGCTTCTTCAATCCTGTTCAGTAGACAACACCGCCACCAGATGGTGAAGCAGCCTGTTAAAATGCTTTCCATGGTACAATCTTAGCAATTCAGAATCAGCTCACTTACATTTCCCATCACGTTTTGGCCCATTGGATCCAAGCATCAAGGTGAAATTGACTTGTGAGTTGTATTATTATGCAAGGTCACTGGTTAGTTTTAATACATGTATTTACTGCAGTTCACGTCACCATTCTACATCTTTAAACTACCCTTCCATTTTTAATCTCAATGCAAAATAACACCCTGAATCTTCTTTCTTAAAAGGAAAAATGATGCTGATGGATTCTGGTGTATACCCAAATTAAAGTTTAACCAAAAAATTTCTAACAAGAATTTTTACTGCAGGGGTTTCTCTCCAAACACAAATCGCAAAATATAGAAACCAACAAAACATATCAATAAATACCAATAAAGACTTCTCACCTGTTCACTGAAGGATGTTTGACAACCTTATTTAGGTAAATGGGAATAATGGCTACACCTGTTGTGGCTCATATAACTGGCTTCTCAGCACAGTACCTATCATCCTCGGACTTAATGCATGGAAATCTGCAACCTGCTGAAGTGTGGTTCTCTTATGGAACTGCTGGTTAGCTATCAACATGATACAGCCCATCACAGATTTAGAGATTTCAGTGGAAATGGCTCTCTTACTTACTTTCTGCATGTTTTGGGCATTAATATGATGCTATCAAGCAGAAGTAATTGCAGATCCATATAAAACTGCACCTTACCTATGTTTCCGTCTGAACTCCATTGATCATTTAAATTAAGATAACAAACACTGAAGAACCCACGTTCTGATACAAAGTTGGAAGACATTACTCATCAAGGAGAACAGTAGACTTACCTCCAGATTGACAATTGAATTTCTTGACAAATCCAATGACTTCAGTCTCTTGAAATTCAAAAAGGCATCACCTAGAGCGACAATTTTCTCATAGTAGGATCCATGCAGTGACAGAGTCTCCACCTCATCTAAGAAGGCAAATAATTTAAATGCATCTCTCCTTTACTCCTTCACAATGACATACTTCTGAAATACAATATCTATTTGTTTCTACCATGTCTGTGTAAACATCACAAAAAATTCACCTCTTCTGATCCACAGTGCCAGAGACCAGGTTGCAGCGGTTCCACTCTTGCAACTCATCCTCCCAACGTTATCCAAATTGGCATACTTACTTTTGAGGGGAACAGTCACAGTCGTACTATACACTGGCTGCCCAATTCCCTTCTTCCTTACAGTAACCCAGTGGCCTCCTGCCACCTCGGGGTGGACTGTCTCCCTGTAGCTCCTATCATTCACTTCCTCAGTCTACAGTATGAGCTGAGTTTCTTCAACCAGATCTACACTCAAAACGCCAAATGTAGCTTGACCAAGGTTTTCTACAGCTGCCACAGGGCTTCCCAACTTAATACTCAACACACTTAATTCAGACAGTGGGCACACAACACTCCTCGTCATTGTAGCTATGCCCCTAACAGCTGCCCAGTTCACTGTCACTAGCTAGGCGCCATCTGTAATTAGATTACCCCCTTTCCCTCTGGATTTGTTCACACCCCAGGAGACTATTATAGAGGAATCGGCTATTATCCAAGATTCCCATATGCATCTATGTTGCATTCCTATCCCTCTGCCCAAATTCCTATCTAGGATGTTCCAGTGTCATCGAAGTATCTCAGCAAGTTCCCTTTCCTACCCGCATCAGGTAGCTGTATCAGAACAAATGCCACACATCCGCTGTCCTTCAAACTGTCAAATTTTATTTCATGTTTTTGATCAATTGTGGTTTCTGTTTAATTTAATCAATTTACTAAAATATAGATTTTATCTTATAAATACTAATTAGTCTATTTTACTTGCAACTACCTCTACATTTAGAAATTACATGAACGCATTCAAGCAGACTAAATTTTGAATGATTACTGTCTGGGGCTATTTGAATCAAGCCAACATGCAGTGTAACTTGGATTATATGTATTTAAAAATGGGAACATTAGTAATTTTTATACATTTATCAGACATTCCTTCTTAACTTGTGATACTGGAACAGTACCTTTATAACAAATTGATCATTTTGTTACGAAGGATGAACAACTCTGATGGGCAGAAAGGTACAGAATCGCCCATGCGCCCCCCCCCCCTTTGGAGAATCGCAAATCGCGACTATTTCGATGCTGCTAACAAGGAAGTAAGAGAGACAAAAGGGACTCTGCCAGGGCAGTTGTTATTGATAACAGCTCATGAAAGTTAATGAGAGAGACACAGCTAACAAAAGGAGAGCGGAACCATTGATTACTGCTATTGTCTTTTGGAGAAGGATTGTGTACTTGGTACTGTTCTATTCATTGAAACCCCTCAGGGGGCAACCAGAGTGGGCTGGTTTGATGGGTTACATCATCCCAACTTGATTGACACCTGAGACCCCGTGAGTGGGGATAAAAGTGAGGTCTGGGGCTAACACCCTACAGATGCACCAGGAAAAACACTAGTGAGCAGCAGAAACCCACGAGACAGTGTGGGAGACCGGAGACCAAACGAAGGGTCAGTAAATTTTAACTCACAGTGTTTTGTAGCGAGACCGGTGGGGGCTTGTGTGTGTGTCCACCCTTGCCTGGGTGACGAGTCCACCACGGAAGAATGGTCTAGCTAAAGGATGGAGGGGTCATATGTGAATGGCCACAACAACAACGCATCGACGGATCAAGATCGTAAAGGAAGGTTGGCAAGATAATAGCTGTTATTGTTCGCACGTTTTCTCTCTCTCTCTCTCTCTCCAACAATTGAAACACCGTGACCAACAACTACCGCAGCCTGCATGAACTGAACTGAACTTTATATTTCCATCTGACAATTCATTATCCCCTAGACAACGATAGAGCTTGTTTCATTAGTGATTATTATTATACCTGCACTTTTAGGTTTGGTATTGCTAACATATATTCTCTGTATATTTGCATTGTTATTATTTTGTATATTTTTGCTAATAAATATTGTTGAAAATAGTATCACCAGACTCCAATGGACACTTGTGTCTTTGCTGGTAAGACACCCAGTTACAGGGTACGTAACAATTTCTTGTAGGAAACTAAATATTTGAGAAGTGAACAAAATCAGATTCATCCCAGTGAAGATAAAGCCTTCTAGATTTATATTTTAAAATGTATGTGTGTTAGTATTGGTACAGCTTGAACTCTAATCGGCTGTTAACTCCCCAGGTGCAATGTTCCTTTCTTCATTCAATCGATGTGAAGCACACCGGAGGCAGAGATTTTCAATAAAGAAATGGTCACTGAGATCTCCCTGTCTGTTAAAGGTCAAATGCTTATGCCTGGAATGTGCCACAGACAATGTGTAAACCGTGAGCTAAATTACTAAAACTGCTATCCATTTCTGCATCTACAAATTATACCTAACTTCTCCCAAAACATTCTCCTGCATTTGCAAATATGCATATGTTGTTGTTCCTTTTTAGCCTCGCGGCACATTGGGTGACATTGTTTGCTGTTTCCTCAGCATTTGTCATCTTTTTACGAGGCCAAATTGCTAGCTCAACATTCAACCCAACAGGGATGGAAATCGTGCAAGGAGCATTCTGCCGATTGCACGTCTTTTGTAGATCTGGGACACTTCCCTTTTGTTTTAAAGTTTGGTGTGGTTGCCTTGGTAGGGGATCCAATATCCGGGGGGACAAGTCCAACTCTGACTGAGGGATCCCAAGACTGAGTTGCGAGCAAATCGAATCTATTATGAGTTTCAATATTATCAACTGTGAAGAGGGAAGAATCAAAGTTGGCGAGACCATGCTTACAACAGGTCCAGGAGTAAAAAATCTTATAAATCTGTTTATTCATTTCAATGCATGCACGATGAAACAAAAAATTACAAGCTTCATACTCAATTGCTTGTCGTCCATCCTTAGCAGCTTTGTTACAAACCATACAGGAAAATTTTGGCTGATACGACTCTGGATTCAAATTAATGACATTTGCGAGAATGAGTATAAGAAGCATAAGTCTTTCGGCTGGAAGTCAGAAGCGTGGTGTTCAGCTTATTAAGCAATTAGCATTGATAGTAAAATGAAACGAACTCACCCGATCCACTGGGTTGGTGATTGTAGCCAGTAGTGATGTGGTCTAATGTTCGGCAAAATATAAGTATGTGTAGTTTAGAGTAAAAATCATAATAAAAGTCACGAATTAAAGTTTAAAAATACAGGAATAATCCTGCAAAATGGAGAACCGAAACAAAATACGTCCGTTCACACCGAACACCAGTGTGGGAACGCTGGTGGCATTTCATATCTACAGAAGGATTTCAGAGAGTTTTGTTGATTCTGTCACCGATCCCCGTTACATCACGGTACACACATCGCGAAAGTTGCATTCTCAGCTCCCGCACCAACACGTGCATTTACGCCCTGACTCAAAGCAAATTCCGAGAGGAACTAAAGAATGCGGTGAAATACCCACTGAATCGGGTTTTGAAACCCATGAAACGTTAGACATAAATCCTGTACAGCATTACAGTTCAGCTGCCTTCACGTTTTCTATTCTATCCCCCCACTTATGGGTAAATGGAAACAATGTGCTGAACAGATTTCCAAAACAAACATGAGAGAATGTGCAGACGCTCGAAACACACGCACAGAATCAGATCCTGGTGAAGGGTTTCGGCCAGAAACGTGTTTACACTTTCCCACACAAAGAGAGTTACAGAGATAGAGAAAGCGAGCGGCACACAGCGCGAGGGAGAGAGAGCGAATGAAACATCGCGAGAAAGAGGGCTCGACGGAGAGAGCGGGGAGGGGGAGGGAGGGAGAGTGAGAGAGAGAGTCTCGACGGAGAGGGCGCGAATGAAACATCGCGAGAAAGAGGGCTCGACGGAGAGGGCGCGAATGAAACATCGCGAGAAAGAGGGCTCGACGGAGAGAGCGGGGAGGGGGAGGGAGGGAGAGTGAGAGAGAGAGTCTCGACGGAGAGGGCGCGAATGAAACATCGCGAGAAAGAGGGTTCGACGGAGAGAGCGGGGAGGGGGAGGGAGGGAGAGTGAGAGAGAGAGTCTCGACGGAGAGGGCGCGAATGAAACATCGCGAGAAAGAGGGCTCGACGGAGAGAGCGGGGAGGGGGAGGGAGAGTGAGAGAGAAAGTCTCGACGGAGAGGGCGCGAATGAAACATCGCGAGAAAGAGGGCTCGACGGAGAGAGCGCGAGGGAGGGAGAGAGGGGGGAGAGGGAAAGGGGGAAGGAGGGAGGGAGAGTGAGAGAGAGAGACTCAACGGAGAGAGCGCGAGGGAGGGAGAGAGGGAAAGGGGGAGGGAGGGAGGGAGAGTGAGAGAGAGACTCGATGGAGAGAGCGCGAAGGAAAGGGCGCGAGGGAGGGTGAGCTCCAGAAGCGGGGTGACCAGCAGACACAAGCAGGGAAAACTGCTTCCACACTTGGGATATTTAGACCCATAGTACAATGGAGAACAGTGGAATGGGTAACTGCACGTGTGCCGAAGCTGTGCAGATTTCCAATAAAGGTAACGATAGAATTGTGGCAGAACAAAAAAAAATCCCTGGGGCCTTACCTCCGCTCTGAAGCAAAATAGATCTCTTACAGAGATGCCAGCAATGGACCTTTTCAATCAAAGCAGCAAAAGGGAAAAATATTGCATGCAGAACCGCAGCTACACAACTTTCCTGCTCTTTCTATCAGCTGGCTCTCGGCTTTCCTCATCTCTCCACATGTTGGGATAAAAGTCATCAGACCAATGGGGTAGGTTCAACCTGGGCAGAGATCTGAAGTGCAAACAACTAAATGTTTCTTCTTGTATCTTACAGAAAAGTTGAAGGCCATCAAATTGATCTTGGTGATTGGTGAGTAAAGTCATTCTCACTTCACTGGGTGAGAGCTTCTGAGATAGGAAAATGTAGACTTTAACAATCCACTGTGAACCACTGGATTTCAGCCAAGCTAAGGTAATCAGAATAACAATAATTATATTAAATGCAGAGCAAGATTGATCTAACACTTAATATCTACCTAGAGTGACTGCGGTAAACATGATCTGTCACTTCCATCATGTTAGAGCCATTTTGGTTGTACGTGCAGACACCTTGCAGAGTTGAAGGAGCTCGTGAGCAAATGCCGTCACTTGCTGATGGCAGCAGAGTGTCATGATAGTTGAATTTCTGTAATAAAAACAGAAGATACTGGAAAGGTTCAGAAAGCCGCAACAGCTGTGCAGAGAGGAACATAGTTAATATCTCAGGTTGGTGATCTTCGTAACTGAAGAGTTTGAAAACTGGTGTATTTCAAGTTGCAAGGAAAATGGCAAGTGATTAACTGAAGGCTGTGGTACCAATGGCAGTGGTGCTGGCTGAGGGAATGCAGGTATCCCATGTTACACCTCTTAAGGAGAAGGAATATTATTACTTCTAGGAAAGATTTAGTGGGATATTAACCAAGTGAAGGCAAATAGCGTTAGATCGGACGGGCATTTTTTTAATATAAAGTATGGACGTGGTGGGTTGAAGCATCTGTATAACTTTGATTCCATTACTAACAATGAAACTCAGTTTCTCCAGCTGGGACAAATAAAGAAATATGTCGCAGGCTTATGAGAATCTGGTGGAGGATGGGGGATGTGCAATTTCTTAAGAAGAGTGTTAGTTGATGTGGCATGTCTTAATTCTTTTTGAAATACGGATATTTTACTATTTAGAGATTTGCAAAAGTTTCCAGCGACAGCCCTATAAATAGAATTCAGTTGTGTGCACTTTTTCCTTAAGTTTGCCTTGGCTGAAAATAAAATTGCAGATCTTGATGCTGAACATTTATCCTGCACCTGTTATTGAATGTGTCGAAAATAAGATACCTAAAATCAGCGAAGCACTTGTGTGTCTTGAAACAGGATTTGTTAGACTTTTATCGAATGTCAGTGATGCTGTTGAATGGTGCGCAAAGATGAATGCACAGTTCATTAATCTAGGCAGTGAATGACAATTAACTTTAAATGTTCAGAATGGGTTCTAGATGAAAGCATTACTGTATCTTTGTAATGAAGAGCAGTGTGGTGTTCATTAGCATAGTGGGCCGTGTTCACATTATTTTGATTCCTCCTCTTGAAACCTATCATTTCAAGCTGCAGTGACTCAACTGCTTATGTGTGTGGGTGTTTGAGCCAGCCTGATGATGTTTGCTCCCACTGTACATTAAACCTCCTCCATCACAATTTATGCTACCACATGTCTCTCGAGCGATTTGTTTACAGTTGACACGACTAGTGTAATTTGCACAATCGATGCATCCTATTTAAAATTTTGTCTCAATGATGCTTGTAGGTGGTCCCAATAAGATGTGTAGATCTGTGATTTGAAGTGCCAGTTACGTAATCAGAAGGGTGGGTTAGGAGAAAGCTCAGGGTTACATGACCCCATTTACTGTCCAACAATTCTTATTAGAATATCTTGTTAATGCAATATCCTGTTGTGTGTTGGCCAAGATTAGGTAACTTATAGCTTCTTGGTCCGGTGCTGGTCCCAGTTCTTTGCAGCCTGTCCAATGACAACATAATTCATGAGTGTGGGGTCACTTTAAATTTGGCACACCCCTTTACCCCACCCTTTCCCTTCCTAAAGTCCCTTGCCTGAGCCCTTCCTACCCAGTCGGTCTCCATGCTGTTTAGATTTGCTAATTATAAGAATGATGAACAGCATCACTTTGTATTTCTGCTCCAAGTTTATCTTTGGTCCTGCCCTGTATCAGCCACTCCCTAACCAGCTATTTATCCAGCACTTGAAATCCCTGGAACAATACCACCAAAGAGCCTTACAAAAGATTGACAAATCAGCTGGAAGGACAGACAGCATACTGGAGGAAGCTAAAATCAACAGCAAAGCATAGTGTCCACTGTGTGTATGGAGTAGGAAATTTGGAAATAAATAAGCAAAACATTGGGAGAAGTATGTTCTCACAGTTTCCCCGTGTATAAAGTCTTTCACAGATGGTCACTGTAGAAAGATTTTCAGAATGGATTCAAGGATTCTGGAAAATCTGGACTGGGTAAATAACCCGTTTCTTTGCAAGATGGAAGAACAGGGAGAGCGTTTGTAAGAAAAAATGATCAAAATTCAGAATGATAAAGAAACATTTTTTTCCCCAAAAATGTTGGCTTTTATGGAGTGTGATTACACTGTCATACGAAGTTTCCTAGTCTTTGGACAAGAGCCAAACTGCTCTTCATTGCATTTCCATCCTCCTACCTTGTTGAAAGAGGCTTCAGTGCAGTGAACTACATACAAAGAAAAAAGAAACCGCTTGGACATTGTTACGCGTGGGGACTTAAGCCTTTTGCTGTCACAACTTGAACCCGATATTTCAACTCTTGCTAAAAAACCATCAAGCTCAAAGATCACAATGATATCGAAGATGCTGTACAACGTGGTGTGTAAGATAGGTTTAAAGACAGATAAAAGTTTAAAGCAGAATCATTTCTCATTTTAGCATATGGTAGATTTGATTTTACACTATGGCGGCGCCGGAAAGTATATTGTGCCTAAGAGGAGTGTTGGCAAGTAGGAAAGGTCGGAAAACACTGGGACTTTTTGGGAAGGGAGGAGCGGGCAGACGATCGGAGTTGGAAGAAGAAAACAGCCCCTCCCCCAGCGACCCGCAGTCTCCCGCGCCGCGCGGGCGTCGGAACGCGCAGGCGCAGTGTGTGTCGCGTCACGAAAGGCGGTTTGTGACGTGGACAGTGGTGACCATGGTGTTGGCGGTTGCAATGGCGCATAACGTGTTTGAAAGGTATGGCGAGCGGACGTGTTTTCTGCTCGGGGAGTGGCGGGCATCACTATCCGCTGTCCGCCCGGTCGGTACCCGCCGTGGCGCGGTTCTTGGCGATATGGTGGTGCAGGGTGAAATCACAGCCGGTCATTCACTCGCCCTGCGCGATGGTGTGGGCAGCGCTCCGGTGCCGAGCCCCGGGTCGGGCTGCCGAGGGGAAGGGGATGGTTGTGTATTGCTGAACCGAGTTACTTTTCACGGGGACGGATTTAACGATAATGATCCGCTTAGCGCTTTGTAAGGATCTCAGACCCAGAGCCAATGTCACGACCCAAGGTAGGAACATGGCGCATCGTAAACTTACATTGCGATGTCCTCCAGAGCCGGCCTTGTCGCCACCCTCGTCTACTACATTTACAATACTATCCCGAACATGCGAAGTAGTGACCAGGTATGACAGTGTAAAACCACTCTAGTCAGTTTTCTTTCAATTGTCGGCACAAGTATTCATCTTCATCTTCATTGTATGCCGTATCAGCCCAAGTGTTAGTGCTGTCAAATGGGACTTAATCTCCGGTAACCTGGGCTTGGGTGCCGAATTCTGGTTTTGACTGGATCACACAGCCGAGGTGCAAATGTAGATGAGACAGCAATTTTCCAGTAGTGAGGTGAGAGTGACCAACATTGAGGCACTTCAGGGTCTGCGATGGCTTGTGGTATCAAGGAGTCCTGGCAAATTTGAAGCCTGCTGGCATCACTGTTCTGGCCCAGGTAGTGCCAGTGAACAACGCCACCTCAGGTTGATGTCCAGTCACAAACTGGAGAAAATCTGCAGGTGCTGGAAGTCCAAGCGACACACACGAAATGCTGCAGGGGCTCAGCAGGCCAGGCAGTGAGTGCAGTTGACATACTGGGCCCGCTGTACTCTTTTCCATAGATACTGCCTGACCTGCTGAGTTCCTCCAGCATGTTGTGTGTGTTGCTCAGGTCGATGTTCTTGTTGCTGTTTGCAGGATTTGTTTGTTGTGCCGGGGAGGGAGGGTGATTGTCTTGTTGCTGTCAGGGGATTTTTTTTGCTGGGGAATGTTTTATTTTGAACGGGTTTTGTGGCTGTCAGTGGAGAATTTAAGTCTCAGGGTTGATTATTGCATGCAATCTTTGATATAAATATACTTTGGCCTTTGATCAAAGGGACAATAGAGAGACAGATTAGGGGTGCTGGAAAACTGGAGCGACACGTGCTGGATGCTGGAGGAGTTCGAGGGTCAGGCAGCAGCTAGGAGGGAAATGGACAATCCCTTCATAAGGCTGGAAGGAAGGGGGACATGAACCAGAAGGAAAGGGCAAGAGGGGAAGAGGTGTTGGTGGATGATGGGTAAATCCAGGTGGAAGGTAGGCAAGTGGGAATACTGTCAGGTGATAGAAGAGGCAAAAGGTTGAACAAGATGGAATCTGATAGGAGAGGGCAGTTGACTGTGGAATAAAGGGAAGGAGGTGAGGAATCTGAAGGTGGTGGGCTGTGATGTTGATGCAGGTTGGAGACTATCAGGATGGTACTGCTTCTAGCAGGCCTAACACTCTAACATGGTAGTCGAGGAGGCCCTGGACAGATACGTCAGTGTGAGAATTGGAAGTGGAATTGAATGGCTGCTCACGAGGATATCCTGACCGTTAGCAGCTGGAGTGAAGGTGCTCAATGCAGTGGTCCCTCAGTCTGCTTCGGGTCTCCGCAATGTAGAGCAGGTCACGCTGAGGGCACTGAATGCAATACATGGCACTGATGGAGTTGTATGTGAAAAGCTGCCTCTCCTGGAAAGATTGTTTAGAGCCCTGAATGCTGGTGAGGACAATGAGTAGGGGCAGGTTGCTGGGATAAGAGCCTGGAGGGGATTTAGCGAGGGATGAGCAGACAAGGGAGTGGTGCCGAGTGATCGCTGCAGAAAGTGGAGAGGGGAGGGGAATATGTGCCCCAAAGTGGAATTGCAGTTCTTCTCTCACATTTTGGACTGGGTCAGGAGTTAGCTTTTTCATTGCAGTGCTTGTAAATCTTTGAGATTCTCCGTTGTCCCAATGGATTAGAGCTGATCGACTATCTTCTTAGCCGAGACTGACAGCTTTTTGCAGAATGATTACGTGTTATAGTTCTTCGGTCTTTATATAAACTGTTCAATCTTAGCAATAATATTAAAGCGCAGTCTTCAGAAAGAATTTTCAATTACTTTATATATTTAAAACAGTTTCCTGTTGCTACCTATATGATAATATATTGTGGTTAGCTTCCATTTCAAAAAGCTATCAGTCGCACTGAGTGCCTACAAACTGACTGGGTTGGGAAATTTCAAACATTTACCACCTTCTCAGTGAAAATGTCTTCGTCACTCGGTCCTAAGTGATTGTCACCTCCTTGGATTTAGGTCTCTCTTTTCAGAATATACATCAAGGCTCATAGATTGTTAAAACCTATTGCAAAAATGTTTCAGTGTGGTCACTGCTCGCTCCTTTAAGCTGAATGGGATGGGCCTGTTTACATATATGGAACAATTTCCTTATCTCCGGGAACAGGACAGTTTTGGATGCTATTGGAAAGAGGTTAAAGCTAAGGAGAAAGCGCAGTAAAAATGATTTGTCAGAATGAAAGGCTTTATATATTATGACAGACAAAAATAACTTATTTTCACAAAGAGAATGTTAAATGAAATCTACTTATGTTGTTTGAATTGGGAGGTTTTAGTAAAACAGGAGTGTGGCTGACTGAAAGATAAAAATCAGAATCAGGTTTATTATCACTGACTGATAGGTCATGAAGTTTGTTGTTTCGTGGCAACAGTGCAACACAAAGATACAGACTACTATAAATTACAAAATAAATATTGCAAAAACAACGAATGAAGTAGTCTTTGTGGACTATTCAAAAATCTGCTGGCAGAGGCAGGAGGCTCCCTGTACCTCCTCTCCAGTGGTAATTAGCAGAAGCATGCATGCTTGAGTGGTGAGAGTCCTTAATGATGGATGCTGCTGCCTTCTTGGGACTCCACCTCTCGAAGAAATCCTTAATGTCGGGATGGTCTCTGCCCATGATGGACTGGCTGAGTGTACGTCCCTCTGCGTCCTCTGTCGATCCAGTCAGAATGCTCTCCACCACTCAACTCTAGACATTTGTGACATGCCAAATCTCTTCAAACTCCTAATGCAGTACAGCATGGAGGTGCTTTATTTCAATATTTTGGGCCCAGGATAGATTCTCTGACACACAGAAGCTTGAAGCTGCGACCCTTTTCCACCGCAGACCCCTCAATGAGGACTGGTGTGTGTTCTCCCAGCTTCCCCTTCCTGAAGTGCACAGTTAATTCCCTGGTGTTGCTGACATTGAGCACGAGGTTGCTGTACATCGCTTCTCAGCCAGCTGATGAATCTCACTCCCTTGCGCCTTTCATTTTCAGATTACTAGAAGAACATGGTGAGATTATACTGCAAATACAACAATATGACAGGAAATACAGCAACATTAGCAGTATTTTACAGAAAGGATCACAGGATTATTGATTTAAATACATAGTGCAGTTCCTTAGAATACAGGTCTTTTTATAGAATTTGAGATATATAGGATTTCGATATCCTGACCCACACTCCACTTCAGAAGGTGGTGGTAATGCACCTCAAAGCTGTTTGCAAGCTGCCATATAGCCAGAGGAGAAGAAAAATAACTAAAAGGTGTTTGTGTAAGGAAAACCATCTCACAGAATAAATAAAATCAAGGTGTATGCAAAGGGAAAGTGAATTGAAACTACATAAGAACTACTGTGAGAATTCATTTTACACTCATGACTGGGGCATAAAGTTAACACAGTGTAAACTGAATTGCCTCTACAGTGGAACTACATAACCTTCGTTGCTATTTCAACATTAGCTTACATAAGACATTTTGATGTTACATTGCAGATGGATTGGTTCCGTAAGGGTCATAAAACTGAAGCAGAGGAAAACCGTCGTAGTCAAAGACGCTGCACCCCCAGGCGTCCAAAGGTCAATGGTTGGAGCTGGCCACCCCATCCCTATCAGATACTATCTTGGATCGCTGACTTGTACTTCCTTATCGTTGTAGTGGGTATACTTATCCCTCTTCTTCCATCGAGATGGGTACCTGCTGGCTACATTGTATCCTTTTTAACAGGACTACAAGACGTTACTAGTACACGTTTAAGGAAGTAGTTGCACAGCCTGACCTGTTTCCTTGCAGTGATTTTATTTGCAAATTGCATCTTGCAGATAATCTGGTTTCAGTTTTGGTGGATGTGGAAATTTAAAAGCATTTTGAACTGATAAAGATCTGTAGTAGTGGGTATTAATCATTGTGTAAAAATATACTGCATGAATTTTATAATTCTTCTGATTTAGCACATTTTCCTGTAATAAACTAGAGTCTAAAGTATTAAAGTGACTACAAGACCAGGAAATCTTACTGCAGATGGCTAGCAAGGACTGCCTGTCTCTGCAGGCAAACAGAAGGGAACCCTATCATAGAATGGTTAGAGCATAGAAGGAGATCATTTGGAGAATTGTGTCCATGCTCGTTGTCCATCCGAGCAGCTTGTCAGTTCTACCCATTGGCCATTTCTCTGCAGCTTTTCAAGATTTTCCTCACCATTTATTTATGCAAGGACAGAATGGAACCCGCCTGCATCACATATGCAGGTTACTATCATTCCAGATTCTCATTGGCCACTTTATTGCATACGGGAGTGGAACTCAGTGTGGCCGTCTGTTGCTGGAGCCCATCCACTTCAAGGTTCAAACATGTTGTGCATTCAGAGAGGCTCTTCTGTACACCACTGTTGTAATGCATGATTACTTGAGTTGCTGCCACATTCCTGTCAGCTTGAACCAGTCTGGCCATTCTCTGACCTCTCATTAATGAGCCATTTTTGCCCACAGAGCTGCTGCTGACTGTATTTTTGTTTGCTATTTGGCACCATTCTCTGTAAACTCTAGAGACTGTTTTCTATGAAAATCCCGGGAGATCAATAGTTTCTGCGATACTCAAACCACCCAGTCTGGCAAAATCGCATTCTTCCCCATTCTGATGTTTAATCTGAATGTCAGCTTCACTTCTTGACCATGTCTGCATGTTTATATGCATTGAACTGCTACCACATGATTGGCTGTTCAGATATTTGCATTAACGAGCTGGTGTGCCTAATAAAGTGAATGTATATGTTGCATAATGAAAATAAGATTTATCTTAAGTCACTTAATTGATTTTCCCTCAGTTACATACCTGTGACTTTTAGTTCTTTACCCCTTCACCAAAGGGGACAGCCTCCCACTATCCTCTCTGTCCAGACCCCTCATCACTATCAAATCTACACTCAGGTTTCTCTTCTTTAAGAAAAGTTTCTTTATTTACAAACTTTTGTAATATCTCTAATTGATGTATCACATTCCAGGAATCACTCTCATAAAGTATTTTATTGTACTCTGTAAAATCTTCACATCTTTGCTGTCATGGGATGACCAGTACTGAATGTGATACATATGTTTATAAAGGTTCAGCATGACTTCTGTTTCTTTTAATAAAAGATAAAGTCCAATGTAACTTTCATATCCTCCATGGCTTTACTCCCCAAATTCATTCTGGTGAAACTCTGAACTTTGTTGCTCACTGTTTGTTATGCACCTTTAGTCCACCTAAAACGTGGCGTTCCAATTCCAAAACTCCCTCTCCCCCTCTCCCCTATTGAAGTAACTGTCTGTAAGAAGGGGTTTTCTCATTATTTTTTCCACTGGTGTGAGTGTTGTGAAACATATCAGCAGCATCAGCAATTTCTGAACCACAGCCATGCTTATCTTTCACCCCTTCAGGCTGATCAAAATCCTACCCCTCCTTATATGCAACAGCAGTTATTCCCGCCATTACAGACATTTACAATACACACTGCACCCGTAAAGCATACTGGACACAAGTCCACAGCAGATGGAAGTGTTCCACATACTGGACACAAGACCAGAGGAGATGGAAGTGTGCCACATACTGGACACAAGACCGCAGGAGATGGAAGTGTGCCACATACTGGACACAAGACCGCAGGAGATGGAAGTGTGCCACATACTGGACACAAGACCGCAGGAGATGGAAGTGTGCCACATACTGGACACAAGTCCACAGGGGATGGAAGCGTAAAGAGGGGACCCTACGCTCCCCTCATACAAACTCTTCTCCCTCCTGCCATCTGGCAAAAAGTAACAAAGCATTCAGGCTCTCATGACCAGACTGTGCAACAGTTTTTTTCCCCCAAGCCATCAGACTCCTTAATACCCAGAGAGTAGACTGACATCTGCATAATTTATTATTATATTGTAATTTGTCCTCTACTGTGCCTGTTGTCTTGTTTATTAATTATTGTACTGCCCTGCACTGTTTTGTGCACTTTATGTAGTCCTGTGTAGGTCTGTAGTCTAGTGTAGTTTTTGTGTTGTCTCGCATAGTCTAGTGTAGTTTTGTGTTGAATATTTTTGTTTAATGGGAAAAGCATGAACTAATGATAGAATAGTTAAGGAAGATGGTCAGTATTATCAGTTAAAAAAAGTATTATCAGTGATTTGATTTGATTTGATTTGATATTAAATCTAAGCTATAAACCTGAATACACTACAAAACATGCGAGATAAGTTGGGGGAACTACATTAAAGAATATAACAGTAAATGGATAATGAGTAGCATACACACACTCGCTCATTCACTCACTCATAAAGCATCTATAGAAAAGAATAAAGAGTTGATGTTTTGGGCCAAGGCCCTTCATTAGGACTGAAATGTCGACTCTAGTAGAACAGGGTTTAATACAAGCAGCCTAATGATTTTACCACCTTAGAAGAAATTATGATTTTTTTTTCAATATTCATTCGTATATTTTGGAACTATTCACTTTTACAATCCTAAGAAATTTTAGCATGGATCAAATTGATTAAATTATTTTACTTAGGTGATGGTTTGACCAGCTTAACACCAATAATGCAAGACATTTAACTTGGATCAAAGCTGAAATAGCTGATTTGTGTGTATTAATGTGTGTATGAAACTACTGTATTATTTTATTTCAGTGTTTTAAAACTGATAAGCAAAGAATTACAAAATTTCATCCATAATATTCAGAACGTTTTAACCTTAACCCGTTTTAGTGGTTTGGTGGTGCTTTTATTTGGCACGTAGCTTTTCAGGTGATTGCAGCCACCATCAACCCAGCTGAGGATAGCGTTCAGGCCAAGGGATATAAAAGATTACCCCTGGTGTACAAAGGCAAACCACTTAAATCCAGTCTCCGTGAGCGCTACTGCCCGCTTTGTGAAGTTCAGGTATAAGTATCAGACAGAGTAATGCTTTTGTTGCTTAGAGCTGAAAAATATACAAAGTAGAGGATCGGCGAGGTTCATTTGATCAATGGTAGTGTGGCAGTCAGAGTAACACTTTATAGCACTAGCTGTGAGATGAGGTTCAATTCCAAACACTGTCTATAAGGTGTTTGTATGCTCTCTCTGTGACTGAATGGCTTCCCTCCAGAATGTATGGGCTAGGGTTATTGAATTGTGAGTTTACTACGTTTGTGCTGGAAGCATGGTGGTACTTGTGGGCTGCCCCCAGCACAAGTGATGGAGTTGTTCTGACTGTGTTGGCCGCTGAGACAAAACAGTGCGTTTTACTGTAAGTTTTGATGTTTATACCTAACCTCTGACCTTATGTCTTTGTAGACCTATGATATCGTAAGCCATGTGAATAATACAAAATCATGTATATTATTCAATGCAGAATTAAGATTGTCTAAACTGATATCTTTATGTTAATATCAATGTCTATGTCTATATCATATTAACAGTTTTGGATTCCAACCAGTAGTTATTTGATACCTTTATAGTAGCTGCAAATTATTGCCTTAGAATTGTAAAATTGATTGAAAATACTTGCAGCAAAGCAGTTATTTCTTTAAGTTCACTGCACTACTGTTTCAAAGTTCAAAGTAAGTTTATCAAAGTGCATATATGTCACCCTGAGACTCATTGTCTTACACAGTAAATGCAAGAAACAATAGAATCAATGAAAAATTGCATCCTATAGGATGGTCAATCAACCTTCATGCAAAAGGCAACAAACTGTGCAAATATAAAAGAGAAAAGAAATATAGTAAATAAGTAATAAATGTCAAGAACATGAGATGAAAGAGTGCATGAAAGTGAGCCCACAGGTTGTGAGAACAATTCAGTGATGGTACGAGTGAAGCTGTCCCCTCTGATTCTAGAGCCTAATGGTTGAGGGGTAATAACTGTACCTGAACCTGGTGACGTGGGCCCTGAGGCTCCTGCACCTTCCTGCTGGCAGCAGTGAGAAAAGAGCTTGTGCTTGGTGGTGGGGGTCCTTGACAATGAGGCTGTTTTCCTGCGACAACGCTCCGCAGTTACTTTTGATATTGAAGAAAAAGATGCAAATACTAAGTAAGGTTTTAGAAAGTATGATATTCGGAACATTCAGAGTGAAACACAGTACTGTATTATCTATCGAACATAATACATTGGAGCACAATTAGGCCATTTGGCCCATCAAGTCTGCTCTTCCATCCATCATGGCTGATTTATTATCCCACTCGGCTCCATTTTCCTGCCAGCTCCCCATAAACTTTGACACCCTTACTAATCAAGAACTTGTCAACCTCTGATTTAAATATTACTTGGCTTCCAAAGCTGTCGGTTGCAATGAATTCCACAGATTCTCCACTCTCTGGCTAAAAAAAAAGTTCCTTCTCATCTTTGTTCAAAATGGAGTCCTATTTTTTTTTTATTGAAGTTCATCATCAAGCAGACATTTCCATAAGATGTATTTCAGAGATTCTGAGGCTAAACTCCCCCGGCTACTGGAACCATCCTCTCCATGTCCACTCTAACTAGGCCTTTCAATATTTGAATGAGATTCCTCCTCACTCTTCTAAACTCGAGTGAGTACAGGCCCAGAGCCATCAAACTCCACTTCATTAACCCTTCCACTCCCAGGATCAATCTCGTGAACCTCCTCTGGACCCTCCCCAATGAATATTCTGATCTGTGCTCTCCTTCAGACTTTGACTGTTTATCTGTTACAACTTCCCACCATGTTGTTTTGCTACAGATGCTGTTTTAGAATGCTGTCCAATGTGTAGGCTATTTGCACTGCAGTGTTAGTGTAATTTATTTGTGTTTTGACCAAATCAGAAGCACACTAGGACTCTACAGTTATCCCTCTGTGGGAAAAGTATAGAAGTTCCTATTTTTTCATATTTATTATAATTTTGGGATGATAGGTCATTATATTTTCTTGTACTTCTGATTCACAGGTGTCAAAATTCCCAGCACTGCAATAGATGCAAGAAGTGTGTAGGTAATTTTGATCATCACTGTAAGTGGCTCAACAATTGTGTAGGAGGCAGAAATTACCGGTAAGGCAGGTTTTTGTATGCTTGTCAATAAGAAAAAATACACATAGCTATTTCGTAATATTTTTGAGTGGAACAAAAATTGAATTAAACTGTTCTGACCATGGATAATCACATGGTCCTGACTAGAGGCTGCGGTCGGGTCTGGTTTTAACATCATTAAGTTGAAACTTGGCCCAATCAGAACCAGTTCAAACACAAGCCAAGCTAAAATACTTAAATTTTGGACCAGACCCTGACCATCACTGTGAATGTATGTGCTATTGATTGGAGGTATGATATAATGGTCCTGATATATTAAGTGGTGTTGTATCAAAGGTTTTGCCTAATTCCGAGTGCTAACTTACGTAGAGCTTTATTTCAGTATATATGTTAATGTTTTCATTCAGTAAAGTGCAGATGATTTAAATGAGTGTTACTGGACTCACTGCTGTCCGATTCACTCACGTTTGGGAGTGCTGGGTACCAAATATATCTCCAAAGTATGTTCAAAACTCGTGTAACTGTACTTAGCATCTTGACATTTAAAAGCCATGTTGTGAGGGTGCACAGAAATATAATGTAGAAGGAAATTTACAGAATGTACTGTTCACTATGCACTGAATGCTTTGAATACTGTATTGGGAATCAGAGCTGGAAAACAAATGCCTCTTTGCTTTTGAGATCAGTTTTGCAGGTACCACTAGATGAGGATATTTAACCTCCTGTTTGATTGTGGAACAAGCACAACGTTTCATTTTTAGTTCAATATTATTTTGCTTTCCCTGATTAAGCTCAACCCATCTCAGCATTTGCTCCAGTTTCCAGATTTTGGTTATTGGTTTATTATGGTTATGTACGGAGATATAGAGGAAAGCTTGTCTTGCAGACTGTTCATACAGTCAAATCCTTTTGAAGTAGAGCAAGGTTATACAATATGATGATACAGAATAAAAAGTTACAGAGAAAGTGCAGTGCAGGTAAGCTGTATAGTGCAGCATCATAATGAAGATTGCAAAGCGAAGAGTCCATTTTATTTTACAAAGGAGCAGTCTTATAACAGCAGGGTAGAAGCCCACTTGAGCCTGTTGTAGTTGCTTTCAGACCTGTGCATCTTCTGCCCAGTGGGAGAGGGGAGAAGAAAGAATGCCTGGGGTGGGTGGGGTCTTTGATATTGCTGGCTGCTTTACAGAGGCAGCAAGAAGTATAGACAGAGTTCATAGAGATGAGGCCGATTCCCGTGATGTGCTGAGCCGTGAACACAGCTCTCTGCAGTTTCTGCAATTCAGATGATCTGGCGACTCTCCTGTACAGTGACAGAGGGTTCAGGAGAATATTCACAGGCAATAACCAGCTACTGGAAGGTTATCAGATTGGCTGCCATGCTGATTGTGTCAGGTGGACCTCACCACTGTAGATTCTTGCCAATGACCAAAAGCAAGGGAGGGTGATCCCACTTCCTCCCAAATCCCAAAGGTGGGTTAATGAGCTGCTGTAAATTGCCCTTAATGTGCAGGTAAGAGGTGTAATCCAGGGAGCTGGTGAGAATATGAGGAGAATAAAAAATGAGAGTACTGCAGGACTGGTGTAAATGGAGAGCTGGTGTACGTTTGTTGCATCAAGGTGTAACACGCAGAATGCTGGAGGAACTTAACAGGTCAGGTAGCATGAAGGTAAAAAATAAACAGCAAAACTTTCAGTCTGAGACCCTTCATCAGGATCGTTTGACTGTTTATACAGAGATATTGAAGGAAAAGTTCATTTTTTTAAATCTTTGCTAAAATTGCTCAGCCAACCCTTCTGCACCACACCTGTTCAATAGGCTTTGACAGCAGAAAATCAGTAGAATTTTAACAGTTCAGGTCACTGAAGTCTTTACAGTGCACATGCTTTAAAACTCATTAACTTGATGTTTTTAATTTGCTTTCTCATGTAGGTACTTCCTGGGCTGTGTTATCTCTGCTGTCCTTTGTTGTCTGATAATCGTCACCATTTCAGGCTTTGTCTTTGTTGGATTCTTTTAAATCCAAAACTGCTTCGCAGCAGCCCAGAATTTGGATGTAAGTTTATTTGCTAAATTTTAATTTCAGTGATGTTATGGCTCGGATGCTTTGTACAACGCAAGTTATTTTGCTACCTGTTTTAATTGAGTGTGTCTGAATGATTCGAGGATTCTTTCAGGAGTCGCTTCTGTTTTGAATCTTTTACTTGTGTGCTCACACAATTATGTTTATGAATAGAGATGTCTGATGTTTTTGCCTCCTTTTGGTAGGAGCCCAAGACCATGTATAAAGACTCTGCAGTTCCATTGGCTTATTTTAGCTAATTTTACAGAGATGATTTCAGTTTCCCTATCAAGAGGTAGTGGTAGATTCAGCTACAATAGGGGCATTTAAACAACATTTAGAAAGGCACATGGATGATTGAAGGAGGGGAGGGTTAGATTGTAGTTAAATAGTTGGCTCTGAAGAGCCTCTACTATGCTGTAGTTTCTCTGAATTCCATGTTACAAGTGGGGATCTATACTTGCACAATATTTTCTCTTGCATTGAGCGTTTTATCAGTGAGGACAAAATAACGCACTACCATTGTTTATTCGTTGAGACTAACATTAGACTCTGGTTGGACAAGACTACTGCGGAAGAAACAACACAAATTGTCTTGTCACTGTACTGTGGATCCATAAGATTTGGACACGAGTCACTGCTTTGAGTGGGTTAACAGTCACAGGCCAGTCTCACCTTTGCCACACTCTCTCCAGTCCAAGGATGCGAAGATGACAAGAGGTGTTTAATGGTGCTGTGTTCCTCTGTGAGGCACATTTTCCCTGGCGTAGAAGGCAGAGGGATTAGGAAAGGGTTCAACAAATGGGGGTATCAGGGAAATGGATGAAATTCAAGGATGGGGATCATGGAAGAAATAGAAGCAGATTGGGGGGGGATAATGGGTTCAAACATTGTGACTTAGTGGAAGTGCAGTAAAGGCTTTAGGAATACTGTAGCCATGGTACTGCATCTTCCCACAATGCTTTGCAGGTGCTGAGCTTGGCAGCGCTGCACTCTGACCTGTGTGTTCCTGTGTCAGCTGACTGGAGGAACTCGGCAATAATTTTAAATGCAATTGACGTTATACCAAATCTTATTCCCTCACCCTTTTGTGTGAATAAAAACTGGCAATATTATTTTATTTCTTTTTTAAAAAAAAATAATTTCCTGACATAACGTGTGTATGAGCGAAATTTATTCTGTATCTCAAAATTTTTGGATACTGATTTCTGAAATCTGTAAGTGACTTTCTGTAACCTAAGTGGCTTGTAACCCAAATGCAAGGTCGCCTGTGCATCTCAAAAGAGAAGAGATTCAAGCTGTGGGATCTTTATAGATTCCTCAAGAAGGCAGCATCCATCATAAGGCCTGCCATCACCCAGGACATGCCCTCTTCTCATTTTTACCATCAAGAAGGAGGTACAACATCCTGAAGATACACACTCAATGTTTCAGCTTTTTTCCCTTCGTTATAATATTTCTGAAGGAACAATGAATCCAAGAGCCCTCCCTCACTTTTTACACTACTTACGTAATTTAATTATATAGGTAGCGAGACGGAGAGGTTTACTTACTACAGTACAGTGCAAAAGTCTTAGGCACATGTGTATAGCTGGGGTGTCTGTACTGTAGTAAGCTTATATATTGCACTGTACTGCTGCCACAAAAATAACAAATTTCATGACATATGTAAGTGGTGATAAACCTGGTTCTGATGTGAGTCCCTACTGTGGACTGAGAGTGGGAAGGGGACAGGAAGATGGGAATCATGTTTGGGAAAAGGGGAGGGGAGAGAGAAGAGTGCAGGAAGCATGAGGAAGAGATTCTGTAATGATCAATAAACCAATTGTTTGGAATCAAGTGACCTTGTCTGGTGTCTCAGGGCTGTGTATGTCTGCAGCCATGTCAGCCCCTGCCCTAGCACTCCTGCATTGCCACCTGTCCCACATCCCGCCTGCAGTGCTCTCCCCTCACCATTTCCAACATCCTTTGCCCTGCAGATTTACAAGTTTGCTCACCATTCCACATTGACAGGTACAGCCCTGTCCAACAGTGTTAGGCACCCTATTTACATAGTTCTAAATACAAAGCCTTTTGCGCAGTACTGTATATATACCTCATGTCAATTATAATTGTATAATGATGTATTGCAATGTACTCCAGTGATATTAAACCTGATTCTGATTCTTATGGAAATATTTCTTGGAGAGGAACAGTGAGTTCTGTGGTTGGTGACTTTAAATTCAGACCATTATGTTTACAAAGGGAATGAATGCATTGCAGCCCCATGTAGGCACCACTTGTTAGGTCGGTTTGGGTAATGGAAACTCTCCCTTGCAGAATTCATAAGCATCACCCTAAAATCCAATGTGGGCTAAGAATTTGCTCTTAAGAAAATCATGTATGGCGGGGATGGCAAACATAAGCAATTATATTTGTCTCTCAGTTCTTTATGCATGTTTAGATAATGTGGCTTTGTATTATGTAGGATAGACGTATGGACTTTTCTAGGAGCAAAACCCTAACTCCACCACGTCCCCACCAAATAACATAGGTTTGCCAGCTACAGATTTGAAAAGAAGTAATTTTATTGTCGATTCTAATACATATTTATAATTTTCCAACTTTATCCCACAATAAATGAGGTTTTGAACAGGCTCTCATCTTGATAAACACCAGTTTGCTTGTATTTGCTAGATGCAACAGTTCTACTTTGCCATAGGATGAAACATTCAAAAATCAATACCACTTCAAGGTTTTTTATCATTTAATTGAAATGACTATAATTTGAATACATACTGTAAAGAAATATTTAAAATCCTGAATTGAAATTCTTAATTATGTTAATGTTTTGTGCAAAAGTATTTTGAAATATTTATGGTAAGCAATACACTTGGATCTTGATCTAAGTGTGTCTTAGAGATCCATATTATCTAAGACAATAGGAGCTTCTGGCTTTCATGCAATTATGTGCAAGAACACTACATTATCAATTATCAATAACTGAGTTATTTATACTCAGTTATTTCTCATAGTTATAATAATTCCTTGACTCTCAACAGAAAATTGAAATATTATTTCATATTAGTGTATACAGTCTACCCTCCACACAGTGACAGAAATATTATTACATATTAGTGTCTATAGTGTACACCCCCCACCCCCCGATTGACTAACAAGCTTATATCATGTTAGTGTATTTACTTTCTTTGAACATTTGTAAGTCCCACTGATTTTATTTCTCTGATGGAATTATTTTATCACTTTAGGTACTTTATAAAAATTAGAAAGTCATTGAGCTTTCAAAAAGTTTGAAATCTTTAGTTATGTTTGTAGAATTGTGGATAAAAGGACGTGTATTGTAGATTACGTTTGATAGTTTTATACACCAAGCACATTTCACAAAAGAATAAGGGCTTTTATCCAATTTAAGTCCTTTTATGGAATCGTGCAGTCTGATTGTCAATAGAGATTCTGCTGCTCTGAATCTTCAGAATTATACTTCAAACCTTTTTTAAGAAAGGGTAGACTGGGAAAGAACTGGTAGAACTTAAATCAAGTTTAAACTTGTACTCTTTATTCCAACAGTGATAAATGATGCAGATACCTGGCTTGTATTTCTGCCATATTTTTCAGTTCGTACAAACTTAACTACTATTCTCGTTCTCGCTGGGGTCACTTGGACTAAGTCTAACTGCACTGATAGCTTTGTGCGATCTTCTGTTCTTCCACTTCTACCTTAGTAAGTAATTTACAGAATGTCTGCTCCAGTTTTAAAGTCAGTAAGATTCATCACCAGTATACTGTTTTTTTAAAAATAAATTAAGACCTCTGTATATTATGTCTTAAAGATTGTATTACAAGCAAATGATTGTTTAAAAGTTGAACTTGATCAGTTCTCTACTATGGAAAGTATCTACTTTGACAGATCATAGAAAATATGACAGACAATAAAATAGGCTTAGCATATGGTTTTAACCACAGTCAAGCAGACTAATCCTACTTTTCCAACAAAGAACTCCATTTGTAAATAGAAAGTTGGTTGTCCTGGACAGTTCCTTGTAATTATCAGCAGCAGGGTACTGCTCCATAGTTTTAGTTTTACCACTTCTGTTCTGCTTCAAGGGTGCAGACCTCAAACCTTGCATTTCTTTACATTTATTTTCCTGAAATAATTGAAAGGAAGACGGGTACTCTTGTTAATCTCACCCAGAGGGCAGCATAAATGTAATATTTAACTGGATTACTAATCTAAATGAATGGCAGGGTGGAGAATTGTCTCTACCAAAGGAAATGTAATGCAATCCTTGCCTCCGCTAGTCTACAGGTCATCCTTGGGCAAGGTGTAGCACCTGCTTAGAGTGTTCTTCCCCCCCACCCCATGATCAGGGTAACATGAAGCCATGGGCGCAAGTGATGGAAGGTTATATGAGCAGCTGGTGCATATCATAAGTCCTGGTTGTGCAACCACTGACACCAGGCAACTTCTGAAGAATATTAATAATGGTTGAGGTCATCTGTCTTGTAAAGAAACTGCCCAGAAGGCAGCAATAGCAAACCACGTCTGTGGAAAAATCTACCAAAAACAATTGTGGTCTTAGAAAGATTATGATCCCACAGGTCATTTGACACAGTACAGAATAAATGAGCGAACAAAGGAAACTAATCTAGAAGTCTGATGCCTGAACCAACACAGTTAATCATTCCTGATTCTGACAGAACAGGTTCAAATTTTGGAACAGTTTCAAAGAATGTGGAAATGAAAGTAAATAGAAATGGCCTTTGCTCTTCTCATACACATTCAATTGACTGCCAGATCATTTACGTTTCATAGTTCTGTAGCTCTTGGTTGTATTCAGATTACAAAGCCAGTTCATTATTAGCAAAGTGGACATTCTGAGATTGAATTTTTTCAAATAAAGAAATTGATGTATTATAGAAATCAAAATATAGTAATTGAAGACAGTAAGACAGAGAAGCAGAATTAGGCCATTCAGCTAATGAGTCTGCTTGCCTTTGTATCATCACTGATTTATTTTCCATCTCAACCCCATTTTCTTGCTTTCTCCCCATAACCTTTAATGCCCCGACTAATTGAGAACCATCAAACTACACTTTAAATATGTCCATCGCCGTGGCCTCCATGGCCATCTGGAGAGGCTACCCAGAAGGAATATGAGTTGTTGCTTCTCCAGTCTGAGAGTGGCCTCATGACAGTATGTGAGGCCATGGTCTGACATGTCGGAATGGGAATGGGAAATCAAATTGAAATGTGTGCCCAAGGGGAAATCCCATCTTTTGCGGGAGACGGAGCAAAAGTGCTCATTGAGTGGCCACTCAGTCTACATCGACTCTCACCAGGAGCACTAGATACAGTAGATGATCCTGACAGATTTGCAGGTGAAGTTTCGCCTCACTTGGAAGGACCATTTGGGACCCTAAATGGAGGTGAGGGAGGAGTTATAGGGGCAAGTGTAGAACTGGTCACACTTGCAGGGATAAGTGCCAGGAAGATGATGAGTGGGGAGGAGTAAGTGCCCCAGGGAGTCATGTGGAGAGAGATCCCTGCGGAAAATAGAGAGTTGGGAGAAGTAAAGATGTGCCTAGTGCTCGGATCGTGTTGAAGAGGGCAGAAGTTAGGGAGAATGATGTGATGGATATGGAAAAGCAGATGTTTTTGTACCATCTTTCACAGCCTTGGGTTATAACTTGAAGACAATTGAATCATTCTAGAATGCAGTAGTTGGGGTAATTATAGAAATACAAGTTTTATTTCAGAAAGGTTGTTGGATCCAACCTGATGACATGGGCATTAATGTCTCTAACCTATGGTAATTTCTCCTGCTCTCCCATCCCTCTTCCATTCCGCAATCTGGCTCCCCGTTGCCCCTTCTTTTCTCCTCACGTGCCACCTTATTCTGGCTTCTTCCCACCCCCACATCTAATCTTGATGAAGGGTCTCAGCCTGAAACATCAACTGTCTATTCCACTCCAAGATGCTGCCTGGCCTGCTGACTTCCTCCAGCACTTGTCTGCGTTGTTCAAGATTTTCAGGACCTGCAGAATCTCTTCTGGGTTTCTGTTTTACTGAAGGCTCACATGTTTTGCCTGTGTTTCTTCTGTCCATTAAATTATGGCCAGAGTTGCCTATTTGTTTATCAAGATATACCGCATGCATGTGTGCCAATTCTCCATCCCTAAGCATATAACTGGAAAATATCTTGGTAATATTCCACCTAATTGCATTTTTTTTATATGAAAGCAATATGCTTGGCAATTTAGAAAACAGGCTTTAAGAATAATTGCAGAAACAGTACATGCATCCAAAACTACTGATATATCGCATAGTAGCAAAAATGAACATTTTAGCATTTATCAGATAAACTTGTCAATGTTTTCTTGATAAAAGTCGGTTCTAATGGTGTTCAGTATTTAAAAAATACATTTTGATTTTCTTTCTAAAATATCAAATGCTTTTAAAACATTTCACGTTTTTCAGTTTGTTATCTTAATAAGTTTTACTTCTAAATTTGATTCTCATTTATGTCCGAAGCCCACAACTAACATGCAAAATGCATTTAATCGTATTACTGATTTTGCAAGACGTTGTTAGAGATTCAGTGTAGAATTTGCAGGTGACACATAACTTGGATATTTTCTTTTTCTGACAGTGTGGAAACAAATAAGCACTTACGAATATATACTTTTCCGCCGTGAACGGCGAGTGTCGAAAGTCTCACCACAAAGTGATGATATAGAAGCTTTGCGATTGAAATCTAATCAGGTAGCAAGGTGTCAGTTTTCTATAAATGTCATGTACATTTTATAACTTGTACTGTCCTGTGCCTGTTCAGAAAACTTTGCTTTATGTTCTCAGATTAAGCTGATTAAGATGCTGACAGTGGATTGTGAATCATGAGAGAGTGGCAGAAACAGGAAGTATGTTGTATGTAGAGAAATGAATAGAAGTTAATAGATTCTTACTAATAAAATGACACGGGTTGGAATTTAGGATATAAATAGTCTAGGAAGGTTTGAGTAAAAGTAAAAAATAGTAACGTGGAGGTCCACTAAACATTGAGACATCATGCTAAGAAACATGAAAACATGTACAGTACATCTGTGCTCCAGTTATGAACAATGAGGAAGGATGACAAATGATTCAGCAGCATCTTAACCAATCAAGAATGTTGTCAGAGAAATGATGGGTGGACCTTCATCTGGACCTGTGTGAGGTGCTACACTTTGGGAGTTTGCATGTAAGATGAAGGTACAGAGTTTTTAGGAGGATTTTTAACAGCATTGATGTACAGAGGCATTTTGGAATATGTCCATAGCTCCCTGAAAGTGGCACCTATTGTAAGAAGGTGATAAAGCAGGCACGACATATTTGCCTTCGTCAGCAGTGCTATTCAATGTAAAAGTGGTGAAGTCATTTTGCAGCTGATGTGCTACAATTTGGAGATTTGTGTGCAGTTGTGCTTGCCTCATTTCAAGAAAGATGTAGAGGCTTTGCACAGGGTACAGAAGAGTTCACCAGGATGTTGTCTGGATTAAAGAGATCAGCTGTAAGGAGAGGATGAACAAGCTTGGACTTTATTTGTACTGTCAGAGGCTGAAGGGAAGAACTGACTGAAGTATGCGGTCTGAATAGAATGACGTGTTGGTATGGCACTGAAGCAAAAGTGTTGCATTATCTCAGTACATGGGACAATAATAAACCAATTTCCAATGTAAAATTGTGAAGCATAGGAAATCTAGATAGTCAGAAGCATAAGGGAGACTACAGTTGCTGGAAATCCTGAACAATACAAAGTTCTGGAGGAACTCATTAAGTCAGGTGGCAGCTATAGAAGGAATTAAACCGTCAACATTTCAGGCCAAGACCCTTCAACAGCCTTTGTTTCAGAGGGGAAATGTTAAATGCTAAGAGGGATAGCTTTAAGGTGATGGTGGGGGGAGGAGAGTTCAAAAGAGTTTACATGGCAAGTTTCTTGAACAGCAGTGAGATCTACACTGAGATTGTGGTTGAATAATAAATTTAAGTGATGTTGACTGAGGAACGATCAGAGGAATTCTCTTTTTACTTCAGGGTATCTCTATCAGGATTCAAAGGGAGTTGATAAGTTGCTACGCAAGAGATAAGTGTTGATTTTGCCCGACGCCGGCCCCCTAGGCCTGAGTTGACGTAGTAGTAGTAGTAGTTGATTTTGGGAAAATAGCCGGGTAAATTTGTTGGCAACATGAGTGAATCTGCAGATGCTGGAAATAAATAAAAAACACAAAATGCTGGCAGAACTCAGCAGGCCAGACAGCATCTGTGGTAGGAGGTAATAACGACGTTTTGGGCCGAAACCCTTCATCAGGAGTGAAGTAACATGGGATGAGTGGGGGAGGGATAATGTAGAGAGCTATGAAGTGATAGGCTAGGGGGAAGGTGGAGAATTATGGGAAATAAAATAAAAAGAAGGGTAGGGCTGGGGGGAGAGATTATAGTGAGGGGGGGAAAAGAGAGAGAAAGAGAACCAGACTAAAATAATAGATAGGAATGGGGGTAAGGGTGGGGGGCAGGGGTATCAACGGAAGTCAGTGAGTTGGATGTTCATGCCGGCAGGAAGGAGGCTACCTAGGCGAGAGATAAGGTATTGCTCCATCAACCTGTGTGTGGCCTCATCTTGACGGTAGAGGAGGCCATGGACAGACATGTCGGAGTGGGAGTGGTCTGTGGAATTGAAGTGTGTGGCCACAGGGAGATCCCGCCATTGCTGGAGGACCGAGCGCCGGTGTTCGGCGAAACGGTCTCCCAGTCTGCGGCAGGTATCCCCAATGTATAAATGGCCACATCGGGAGCACCGGATACAGTATATCACCCCAATTGACTCGCAGGTGAAGTGGTGCCTCACCTGAAAGGACTGTCTGGGGCCTGGGATGGTGGTGAGGGAAGAAGTGTGAGGGCAGGTGTAGCACTTTTTCTGTTTTCAGGGATGAGTGCCCAGAGGGAGGTCCGTGGGGAGGGATGGGGGGGATGAATGGACAAGGGAGTCGCATAGGGAGCGATCCCTGCGGAAAGCCGAGAGTGGGGGGAGGGGAAGATGTGGTTAAAGGGGCTTCCCTTCATCCACTATCAACTCTGCCCTCCATCGCATCTCCCATATTTCACACCAGCCCACCAGGGATAGAGTCCCCCTGGTCCTCATCTATCACCCTACCAGCCTACAGATCCAATGTATAATCCTCCATAACTTCTGCCACCTCCTATGTGATCCCACCACCAACCACATCTTCCCCTCCCCCCCCCCCCCCCCCACTCTCTGCTTTCCGCAGGGATCGCTACCTACGCGACTCCCTTGTCCATTCATTCCCCCCCCATCCCTCCCCACGGACCTCGCTCCGGGCACTCATCCCTGCAAACAGAAGAAGTGCTACACCTGCCCCCACACTTCTTCCCTCACCACCATCCCAGGCCCCAGGCAGTCCTTTCAGGTGAGGCACCACTTCACTTGTGAGTCAACTGGGGTGATATACTGTATCCAGTGCTCCCGATGTGGCCATTTATACATTGGGGAGACCCGCCACAGACTGGGAGACGTTTCACCGAACACTGGCGCTCGGTCCTCCAGCAGTGGCGGGATCTCCCTGTGGCCACACACTTCAATTCCACAGACCACTCCCACTCCGACATGTCTGTCCATGGCCTCCTCTACCATCAAGATGAGGCCACAGGCAGGTCGATGGAACAATACCTTATCTCCAGCCTAGGTAGCCTCCTTCCTGCCTGCATGAACATCCAACTCACTGACCTCTGTTGATACCCTTGCCCCCCACCCTTACCCCCATCCCTATCTATTATTTTAGTCTGGTTCTCTTTCTCTCTCTTTTTCCTCCCTCACTGTAATCTCTCCCCCCAGCCCTACCTTTTTTTCTCTTTTATTTCCCATAATTCTCCACCTTCCCCCAGCCCATTTTCCTCCAGCCTATCACTTCCCAGTGCTCTACTTTATCCCTCCCCCCACTTCTTATCCCCCCTCGACCATCCCATGTTACTTCACTCCTGATGAAGGGTTTCAGCCCAAAACATCATTATTACCTCCTACCATAGGAGGTAGGAGTCTGGCCTGCTGAGTTCTGCCAGCATTTTGTGTTATTTATTCAGGTAAATTTGTTGCTTTTTAGATTTGCTTAGTATGTATATTAGTGACCCACAGTATCAATGCTGAGATGTTTTTTAATATGAACATTGGTGCAAGTGAATATAAGTTTGTTAATGGCCATTTAAGGACCATGTTAAGAAAGGATATTAGAGTATGCCCTAAATGATACAGTTTTAAGGGGATGAGATTGGCAAACATATTTAAAGGTGATTGTACAAAAAGATAAAATCTGAAACAGGTTTATTTGTCGCATAAACACTCTCCACTCTGCAGAGGTACCTGCAGGTCCTGTCTCAGTCTCTGCCAAAGCTGCAGGCCTCTTTCTCCTTCACCTGCCATGGACCCATCCAACACCCAACATCCAACAGAGAAGTAGTTTCAGCGACAGGTTACTATCGATGCAATGCTCCTCAGACAGGATGAAGAGGTCAATACTCCCCAATGCCATTAGGCTTTACAATTCAACCGCCAGGACTTAAGAACTTTTTAAAAGCTATTATAAATGCTTTTTGAGATATTGATTTAGATGCATATCATTTTTTTTTACTGAGTTAAGTATTGTGTGTAATTAGTTGTGCTACAACAAGTGTATGGGACATTGGAAAAAAAAGTTGAATTTCCCCATGGGGATAAATAAAGTATCTATCTATCTATCTATCTATTTCATCCTCCACCATATCTATGCCTTCAACTGCCATTCCTTTGCCTTCCTCATTACCAGGAAGGATCAGATCTCTGTACTCCAGACCACAGATCCCGTCAACTCTGACCCTGATTCCGACAGCCCTGGACACCTCCATTCTGGGGATACAGTCCTCGCCAACTCCAGCTCCAACAAACCTGGGTGGCACAAGACCTCAGATTCCACCACCAACTCTGGTTCCAATGTACCCAGGCGGCACAAAACTTCAGATTCCACCACTGCCAACTCCAGTTCCAACGAACCCAGGCAGTACCAAACCTCAAACTCCACTGCCAACTCCAGTTCCAACGAACCCAGGCAGCACTGGACCTCGGACTCCACTGCCAACTTGAGTTCCAACAAACCCAGGACCTTGAATTCCACCTGGCTTGACCTTTTACCTTTTCCTTCCCTACTTTTTCAGTCTGGCATCTTCCCTCTTCCTTTTTGTCCTGAAGAAGGGCCTCAGCTCGAAATATCAACTGTTTGTTTGTTTCCGTAGATGTTGCCTGATCTGCTGAGTTCCTACAGCATTTTGTGTGCTTTGCTTTGGATTTCCAGCATCTGCAGAATTTCTTGTAATCACTATTTACATTACTTGTATTCCTTGAATACAATATAATAGGCAATCTGCTTGAGACGTCAGTTGAAAATAGAGTAGAAGCAACAATGGTTAAGAATTCAAGAATAAAAGGTTATAATATTAGAGATCAACCATTTAAGAGCAAGATGAAAAGTTTCTTTTATACAATCTGTAACTCAGTTTAAAAGTAAATTGGATAAGCTTCTTGGAGGAAGTGGCCAAAGGGAATTAAACAGAATAAAAGTAATTTTCTCTATCTGAGGAAGCACTATCATTGGCTGAAATTGTATGATGTACTTTTATTTTCAGTTTTTTTGCTATTGATAAAGCAGTTACTGGTTCTGAACTTGATCTTTAATTTTCAAATATTGACAGTTAAGTTCCAGTATAACAATTTGAATTGGACAAATTACTTTTATCCCCTTTATGCCATTTCTAAAGATAATGACTCGGTGAGAATTCAGTTTCAAGGGCAAATATTCTTTAATCGGGACAGGTTGCACACAATGTCAGCCCTCCACACATGTGCATCTTCCAGCAGAGCTTCTTACGATTGACAGTTTAGCTTTGAGCTTAGCAGGCTTGGTTTATGACTTCACAAATTTGTACCAGTCGTAGCAGTATATTTGTCATTAAGCCTTAAACAAAACTGAAATTCTGCCATTTTTACCTTTAATTGTATAATCTTTAACCTTTGGTTGTACTGATGAAACGTTTTGCTTCCATCCCAAGAGACCAGTAATGAAAAGCTTATTGGCAAAAATGTGTGTTACTCCCTGGGCCACTTTGAAAGAAGCATGCCTTTAGCAAAGACTATTTTTTAAAAAAACAGAAGCTGAAATGGTATGGTAACCCTTCTGTTTTTCCAGAATGCAGAAAACGTGGCAACTCATCAGAACGGTAACACTCACGTTCACTTTGAAAGCACCTCAACAAATGGGTCAGTAACAAATGAATTACTCATTCTAACTTTTCTCAGCATCCAAAGCTAAATTGATAATCATTTTAAAAGAAATGTTAGAATAAGTCCATAAGATAGCATTATGTTAATTTACAACATTAAATCAAATCCATTCAAAATAATTTGATGGTGGAGAAGAGGGAACTGTTCCTGAAACATTAAGTGTGTGTCTTTAGGCTCCTGTACCTCCTCCTGGATAGTAGCAATGAGAAGAGGGCTTGTCCTGGGTGATGGGGATCCTTAATGATGGATGTCTCCTTTTTGAGGCATTACGTTTTGAAGATGTCCTCGATGCTGGGGAGGTGAGTGCCACATGATGGAGTTGTCTGGGTTTGCAGCAATCGACAGCTCTTTTCAATCCGGTGCAGTGGCCCCTCCATATCGAACCTATGCCACCAAATTGAATCTTAACATACAATATTTATTTATACCAGCATGCAACATCTTAATTTGCTCACATTATCTAACTATAACCCTGCAGTACATGCATTATTGAAATTGGGTGTATATTTTTTAACAACAAAGTATTCTTTTAAATAGGCATGTTGGAATTCAAGTATATTTAAATTTGAGGACATGTTTATAGTGAATGCCTGATTAGGTATACATGATAGTCCTTAGATAAATATTGGTACTGGGCCAGGAAGCAGATATATGTTTTTAATTTGGAGGTGTTAGCTGTTTTCTGCAACCAAAATCAGTTATGAAAAGTATACTGGCAACCATGGTAGGGTGTAGAAGAATTGATTTTGTTCTGTTTCCTAAGTGCCTGAGATTTTGTGTACATCAGAAGAACAATACATTGAGATACCTAAATGGGAAGTGATCGAAATGGCAAGATAGACTTTTGTAGGTGGGAACAGAGAAAACTCGGAAACACCAACCTGTTAGCCTAACATCAGTCATTGGGCTCTATAATAAAGCTTGTGAGATCAAGACTCAGAAATACTAATAGCATTGAACAAAGTCAGCAGCAAAAGAATGCTTGACTGATTTATGCATATCAATAAAGTTAGACCAGACACAGGATTGAATGTGTCAGGTTACATGTTTATATAGATAACTATCAGACAACAAGGTGAATTTATCTGTCATTTCCCTCTTTACTAGTGTGAAAAATCTTGCACCTTACCACTGTATCCTGTCATCTGTTTCATAGGTCAACATCGGTATCATCAGGATGCTGTCATGATAGAGGATGAAACTTTGCGAACAGTTGCTTCTGATCGTAGTCAAGCCAGGATAAAAAGGATTTCACAGGTAAAGGAGGCTGATGCACGAAACATTTCAAAGTATTTATAATTAATGAATTCAGGATAGATCTTCAGAGATATTGATCAGAATCAGGTTTATTATCACTGGCATGTGTTGTGAAATTTGTTAACTTATCAGCAATTCAATGCAATGTCTAATACAGAAGAAGAAAAAATAATATAATAATAAATAGTCAATTACTGTATATGTATATTGAATAGATTAAAATTCATACCATAACAAATAAGATAATTTAAAAAGTGAGGTAGTGTTCACGGGTTCAATGTCCATTTAGGACTTGGGTAGCAGAAGGGGGGAAGCTGTTCCTGAATTGCTGAGTGTGTGCCTTCAGGCTTCTGTATCTCATACCCGATGGTAACAGTGAGAAAAGGGCATGCCCTGGCTGCTGGAGGTCCTTAATAATATACGCTACCTTTCTGAAACACCGCTCCTTAAAGGTGTCCTGGGTACTTTGTAGGCTTCTACCCAAGATGGAGCTGACTAAATTTACAATCCTCTGCAGATTCTTTAGGTCCTGTGCAGTAGCAACTAACTACCCCCCCCCCCCCCATACCAGACAGTGATGCAGCCTGTCAGAATCCTCTCCATGGTACATCTATAGAAGTTTTTGAGTGTATTTGTTGACACACCAAATCTCTTCAAACTCCTGATGAAGTATAGTCGCTGTCTTGCCTTTATAACTGCATTGATATGTTGGGACCAGGATAGGTCCTCAGAGATCTTGACACGCAGGAACTTGAAACTGCTCACTCCCTCCACTTCTGATCCCTCTATGAGGATTGATGCTATATTGTGCTGACTTCCTCTTTCTAAAGTCCACATTTAATCCTTGGTCTTACTGACGTTGAGTGCAAAGTTGTTGTCACAACACCAATCATCCACCCTCTCGCCACCATCTGAAATTCTGCCGACAGTAGTTGTGTCTGCAGCAAATTGATAGATGGCATTTGAGTTGTGCTTAGTCACACACAGTTGTGGGTGTAGGGAGAGTAAGCACGTATCCTTGAAGCACACCATTGTTGATTTTTAGCGAGGTGGAGATGTTATTTCTGATCTGCACAGACTGTGGTCTCCTAGTGAGGAAGTTTCAGGGGAGGTACTGAGGCCCAAGTTTTGGAGTTTGTTCATTAGAACTGAGTGTGCTATCAATAACATTGAGCGCTGAGCCATAATCAATAGACAGCAGCCTGAGCTAGGAAATTGCATCTGCTGTAGACCTATTGGGGTGATAGGCCAGTTGTGCTGGATCCAGGTCCTTGCTGAGGCAGGAGTTGGTTCTAGCCATGACCAAGCTCTCAAAGCACTTCATCACAGTAAATGTGAGTGCCAATGGGTGATAGTCATTGAGGCAGCTCACCCTTCTCTTCTTGAACGTTGGTGTGATTATCACCCTTTTGTAGCTTGAACCAGTTTGACTATTCTCCTCTGACCTCTCTCATTAAGGTGTTTTTGCCTGCAGACCTGCTGCTCACTGTATGCTTATTGTGTTTTGCACCGTTCTCTGTAAATTCTAAGGGCTGTTGTGTGCGGAAATCTCAGGAGATTAGCAGTTTCTGAGAGATGCTAAACCACCTCATCTGTCACCAACAATCATTCCATGGTCAAGGTCACTTAAATCATATTTCTTGCCCATTCTAATGTTTGACCTTAATAACAACTGAATCTCTTGACCATGTCTGCATGTTTTTATGCATTGAGTTGTTGCCACACGATTGACTGATTAGATATTTGTATTTACGAGCTGGTGTACAGATGTATCTAATAAAGTGTCTATTGGATGTAATTAAAGTAGTACTTTGTATGTCAACAGCTCTGTCAGTTTCTGAATGGAATGTAGATATCCTTCTGGCAGAGTTTTACATTTGGTGAATAGCTGATATTAATCTCTCTGTTGTTGAAGCAGAAACGAAGATGTAAAATGTCTTCTGCAAGTAGATTTAAACAGAAGGCTGCAATCAGGACCACTAAAAGACCATTTCGACCTTCTCAACTACCACTAGGTAAGGATTAAATAGTTATTACCTAAAGTAAAATTTGTACTTACAACAAATTGAAGGGATTGTGGACTTTTATACTGTCCTAATAGCCTGATATTCTAAATTTTCATAATTTGAAATGAACTAATCTATTTATCAAAAGAAAAACATTTGTTTAAATGGTATCAACGTATTGCAACAAAGTTAATGTAAAAGTCTATTGATTTTAGCTAATAGATAGCTAAAGCATCATATTTACTGTACTTTATTTCAGTCTTCTGAAATATATTCAGCTATTTGAGTCATGTTGATTTTCATCGTGCTGAATTACTCAACTAGTTTCTTTCACTGTAGTTTTATTGACCTTCATCCATTGTAGGTAAGGGGCAGGGCATAAGAAATCACTCTGGCTCCCCACATTCCAGATGGTCCCTTCCCTTGTACTTGTGCCATAGTCTCCCACCCACTGCTGGAAGCTTTTCTATGTGACCACTTTCTCCTCGGGGTTCTGGGGCATTCCTGATCGTTCTAATTGTAGGTGATCTTTGAGGCGAGGGTCTGTTTCTCAGGTGCTGTCAACCTTCAGTTGGTAAAGCCAGCCACCCCTGTAGGGTTTAGGTCGGTTTTAAGAGGCAGTTTTGTTTCTTCTATTCATCCTCTTAATCAGCCCTGATGCTTAGGCTGTCATGGAGGATGTGATACACCGTTGCTGGTGGCCCGGTCTTTCAGACTCTTGTTATTTAGAGATAAAGTGCGGAACTGGCCCTTCTGGCCCAACAAGCCACACCAACCAGCAACCCACTGATTTAACACCAGCTTAATCACAGGATAATTTACAATGACCAATTAACCTGCTAACTGGTACCTCTTTAGACTGTGGGAGGAAACCAGAGCACCCTTGTCCTACAAAATGAGACCCGTTATCCGATTGTATTTCTTACGGGTCCCCACAACAACGGGTCGACTTCTGCAATCCCTTCAGCATATGGTCCTGATCAGACTCGAGTATGTCTCGGCCATGGTGAGCAAGTATTTACATCGTTACTGCTGTGGCAGGGCTTCGATGTAATCCATCTGCCATATTAGGGCTGAACCAGTTTCCCTTTTAGTGTGGTGGGAGTAGTGGTCTTTCAGGGAGAGCTGTCTTTTTAACCTGCTGGCAAATGAAGCCTGTAGCGACAGCTTCCTTTGTTACGTCCACGGGTTGCAAGCCCATTCAGTGGTGTCAAGTGACCAGCCGTGTTCCTTTTCCCCAGGCACTCAGCAAGATTCATTAGGCCATACCCTTATTCTCCTTTTGTTTGGGAAACCCTATCTCATTTAACAGAGTGACTTCCTGAGTCAAGGGGCTGTCATTAGTGCTTTCCATCAACATGTGGGAGAACACCTTCAGAAATAGGGGCATCACAGCATGAAAGTTCAACATAACCCCTCTGTGCAAAAGATCACATCTGAAGTATAGTATCCAGTTTTGGTTACTGTACTGGGAAAATATGCGAAGGCCTTCAAAGGCAAAGAAAAGATTTACTGGAAATTTTCCAGGAATGAGTGATTTTTGCTTCAAAATAAGATCGGAGAAGCTGGAGTCACTTTCCTCACACTAGTGTGAAGATTGACTGGACATTTGATGGAGATGTACAAGATGATCACCATTGGACATTTGTTAGACCTATATAAGACTATGACGAGTTAGAGATTTGATGGACCTGTATAAGACAATGACCAGTTAGACATTTGATGGACCTGTACAAGACTCTGACCAATTTTAGGGTAAAACCAAGAAAACCCCTCTCACTAAAATATGAATCAAGAATCTTGTTTTTTGGGGGGTTGGTTGGAGCACAGAGATATCGTTGAAGTGAAAGGGAAATACAGTAAAGAAGAGATATAAGGAGAAACACTATTACACAGAGAGTGGTGGATCTGGAACTCTGTACCTGAAAGAGTCCTAGAACCAGAATCAGTCAGGGATAACAGAAATGGATAGGTGCCTTGGAGAAAATAATTTTCAGAGCTCTGGGGAAAGAAGATAGCTTGGGTCCAAATGAGTTGCTCTTTGGGTACCAACAGTGGGCAATGTGCTGAAAGACACACTCCTGTGAAGCAACTGATCTGTGATTCTACAACAAGCCAAGAAGGTGGGGGGGAGAGAGAGAGAAAACTTAGACAGCTCAAAGCATTGATATTAGTCATGGGGAATTTGCTACAGAAATCCTCAGGAGGCTAGACTTAGAAGAGTGCAGATATGGTAAATTATTCATGAGATTGCAACAGAGAAATGACTAAAGGAATATGAAAAACAAACATTTATGAAATTGAGATATTGCTTTACCATAAATCAAGAAGCAAGAGTAAAGGATGTATGAAATACAGACAACAGAATTCTGAATGATTATATTTATGGAGAAGAAAGACAGGCCAGGAATTCTTTGGGCTTCATCAAGTGTACAGATAACAAGAAAGAGGTTTGAGTGGTAGAGATTTGACAGGGATGAGGGGATGTCCATAAATAGAGGGGAGCACAGGACATCTTACTAATGACACGCACAAGGCCAGTCTATTAATTTTGAGAAAATTCTGGATCAATAGAAGTTGTCAAGTGGTAAAAGTGGGTATCGTCTGTGTATAAGCTGAGGCTGTCATTTCAAATAATGTTGACAAGAAAATGCAGATACAGAGAGAAGGGGGAGATGTGATCACCAGAGGTAACGGTGCAAATGATGCAAGTGCTGCACAAAATTCTACTGCTGATGGCAGTCTGGTGAGAGCAGGTGAATGTGATTCCATTCATCCAGAAAATACTGAGTGGATAGAGGAAAGGGAAAGTGAGATCGACATTGAAGGTTGCAGACAAGTTGAGAAGGAAGGATACAAGTTCTTGTTTCAATCAAATCGGATGATAGTAGTGATCAGAACTTTAGCAATAGTGTGGCGCAGGTGGAAATTTGATTTGGTGGATAACAAGGTCTAAGATCGATGGAGATGTAGGAAGCCCAAATATCCTCATAAACTTTGGAAAGGAAAGGGCAGCTGAGGTGGTCGACAAAGAAAGAGTGAGGGACTTGTAATTATGAGTATCATGTTTTTATAAAAGAGCGTTGGAGCTGAGGAACCAGAACTATCCACAAAAGACCAGCACTAGAAGCAGGAAGGGTGGTTGCGGATTTATTAGTCTACGGCAAATGAAATCAGAGTGGGAGGTGTGCTGGGGTCCCACACCACCAGGTTCAGAGTGGGAGGTGCACTGGGCTCCCACACCACCAGGTTCAGAGTGGGAGGTGCGCTGGGGTCCCATGCCACCAGGTTCAGAGTGGGAGGTGCACTGGGGTCCCACACCACCAGGTTCAGAGTGGGAGGTGCGCTGGGGTCCCACGCCACCAGGGTCAGAGTGGGAGGTGCACTGGGGTCCCACACCACCAGGTTCAGAGTGGGAGGTGCGCTGGGGTCCCACACCACCAGGTTCAGAGTGGGAGGTGCACTGGGGTCCCACACCACCAGGTTCAGAGTGGGAGGTGCACTGGGGTCCCACACCACCAGGTTCAGAGTGGGAGGTGCGCTGGGGTCCCACGCCACCAGGGTCAGAGTGGGAGGTGCTCTGGGGTCCCACGCCACCAGGGTCAGAGTGGGAGGTGTGCTGGGGTCCCACACCACCAGGTTCAGAGTGGGAGGTGTGCTGGGGTCCCACACCACCAGGTTCAGAGTGGGAGGTGTGCTGGGGTCCCACTCCACCAGGTTCAGAGTGGGAGGTGCGCTGGGCTCCCACACCACCAGGGTCAGAGTGGGTGGTGCGCTGGGGTCCCACACCACCAGGTTCAGAGTGGGAGGTGAGCTGGGCTCCCATACCACCAGGTTCAGAGTGGGAGGTGCGCTGGGCTCCCACACCACCAGGATCAGAGTGGGAGGTGCGCTGCGGTCCCACACCACCAGGTTCAGAGTGAGAGGTGTGCTGGGGTCCCACACCACCAGGATCAGAGTGGGAGGTGCACTGGGGTCCCACACCACCAGGATCAGAGTGGGAGGTGCACTGGGGTCCCACACCACCAGGTTCAGAGTGGGAGGTGCGCTGGGGTCCCACACCACCAGGTTCAGAGTGGGAGGTGCACTGGGGTCCCACACCACCAGGTTCAGAGTGGGAGGTGCGCTGGGCTCCCACACCACCAGGTTCAGAGTGGGAGGTGCGCTGCGGTCCCACACCACCAGGTTCAGAGTGGGAGGTGTGCTGGGGTCCCACACCACCAGGTTCAGGAACAGTTATTACACTACAACCATCAGGCTCCTAAACCACCATGGAATACTTCACTCACCTCAAATCTGAACTGATTCCACAACCTACTGATGCCCTTGCAAGGACTCGACAACTCTGCATCTCTATAGCACTGGGTTTTTATGGGATGAGGTTGCCAGTCCGATGCCCAACCCTCCTCCTTCCGCAGCCGGGCTTGGGACTTTCCATGGCAGAGTTAACGTATACGTTCTTTGGTAATAAGTTGATTTTGACTTTGGTGGAGTGTGAAGGGAGAGAGGAGAAACGAGTAAAGACCGTGCAGGGTTATTGGAATGTGCCAGGTTTGGTGAAGGAGGGAAGGGAAGCAGCAGAACTAGGAGACTGGGTAAGACACCTCGTGACAGAAGAGTCTATAAGCTCTTTTTGCAGTTGAGGGTGAAGGAGGTAGTTAAGAGGGGTATAATAAGACAACTTGCACAGGATGAAAACAGTTGAGGTTATCCTCACACAGCAGTATAATTTTTGGAGTAGTAACAAGTTTTAGTAGCTACACAGCGGGTGAAATAACTCTGCATCCAGTTTAACCAGATCAGATGCTAAATGGCTAAACATTTCCACCTCATCCATTAAGGATCCTCAATATGAGGTCAGGAGTGCTGTGCCAGGCCAGGGTGAGGGAAGTAGTTTGAACAGGAAGGAGGCGGCAGTACTAAGATGTTGCAGAACTGCTGTAGTGAATGGAGATTGGACAGGGATCTCACAGATGGAATTAGGATTGTCCTTATGAGGATGAGTTTCTTCCTCTCCACTTCTGTGGCTTTGAAGGTGGCCAATGAACTTTTCCACTGATGAGGCAGGTAGTTTGTGAGGTGTGCTCCTTCCACTGCTCCTGCTGAGTTCCTCCAGCAGTTTGTCTTTTTCCTTGGATTACAGCATCTGCAGTCTGTCCTGTCTCCAGACAAGAGCTCTGAGTTCAGTCATTTTCTGTTCCCGTTTAGTGACAAAACTCTAAAGTGCTGTTATGGTACTATTATAGGTTCACCGGTGAAGGGCAGAGTTGATTGGGATAAATCAGTTCTTGGACTGCAAACTAATTTTCATAGCAGAACCTGAAAGTGAGATGGGAAAACCAGGCAATCAGCATCAAGGCTGTCAGCAGTGTAATCTGTGACTATCGGGGCTGCCGTTATTTGGTCTTGACTATAGCATCAGGTGGATGATGGCAAGTCAGTCACTCATTTTCTACCCGATCAATGAACAAGCGAAGCAGGCAGCCTTGACTTGGGTGCCGATTGACAGTTTCTAAGGTCCAGTCTCATCCTCGCTGAAGTTGTGTGCTTTTCCATTGTGACAGATAACAGGCTTCATCGTACAACTTAGTAAATAGTCAAGCAGGTTTGTAAAATAGTCTGCAAATGATTACTACAGAATGCAGTTTTGCATGTCATTTTTTAATGATGTAATATTTGTCAATGATCAGAAAGAAGTTTGTTATCGCTGATGCATGTCATAAAGTGTGTTCTTTTGTGGCAGCTGTGCAGTGCAGGACATGAAATTGTTACTAGTTACACTAATAACTAGTGCAAAAGAGGAATAGTGAGGACCGTTCAAAAATTTGACGGTGGAGGGGAAGCAGCTGTTCCTAAAATGTTGAATGTGCTGGCAGTAATGAGAAAAGTGCATGTCCTGGATAAGGAGGCTTATTAGTGATGGATGCTGACCCCACCGTTTGAAATGGTGGGCAGAGTTGTGCCTGTGGAGCTGACTGAGTCTAACAGCCCTCTGCAGCCTCTTTGTACATTGGAGCCTCCACACCAGACGGTAATGCAACGAGTCAGAATGCTGTCACTAGTAATTTGCCAGAGTCTTTGGTAACATTCCTAATCTTCTCAAATTCCTAATGAAGCATGATCGCTGGTGTGCTTTCTTCATTAACTTTGGGTCCAGGATAGATACTCTGCAATACTGACACCACAGTGCTGGAAGCTGTTTACCCTTTCCACTGCTGGCCCCTCGATGAGCACCAGTGTTTGTTCTCCCTTTCCCTGTCCTGAGGTCCGCAATCACTTCCTTGGTCTCACTGACATTGAGTGCAAAGTTGTTATTGTGACTCACTCGATCAGCTGATCCATCTCACTCTTGTACACCTCCCTGTTGCCATCTGAGACTCGACCAACAACAGCGGTGTCATTAGCAAATTTAAGGACGGTATTGGAGCTCTGCCTGGTCACACAGTCATGAGTGCAGAGAGTAGAGCGGTGGGTTGAGCATGCATTCTTTGAGGGAGGAGGGGATATTACAACCATTCAGCACCACTGTAGTTTCCTGATGAGGAAATCAGGAATCCAGTTGCTGAAGAGAGGTGCAGAAGATCAAATTTTGAAGTTTGTTGATTAGTATTGAGAGGGAGTTGTTGCTGAATGCTGAGCTGTAAACGATAGACAGCATTCTGATGTTGGTATTCCTGTTGTCCAGGTGGCCCAAGGTCGAGGGAAGAGCCAGCACAATTGCATCTGTTGTTGTGGTGGGCAATTTGCAGTGGGTCCAGCTCCTTGTGCAGGCGGGAGTTATCTCTAGCCATGACCAATCTTTCAAAGCACTTCATCACAGGAGACGTGAGTGCTACCATGCAGTAGTCATTGAGGCAACTCACCCTGCTCTTCCTGGACGCCAGTACGATTAATGCCCTATTTAAGCCTGTGGCTGACTGTAGCAATGAGAGGTTTGAAGATGTCCTTGAACACTCCAGTCAGTTGGCTGACATGGGTTTTCAGTATCCTGCCAGGTTCAGCATCGGGGCCTGACACCTTGTGTTTTATTTAATATCTTTCTCTTGTTTTATGGAGCATATTTTTTCATGATTACCATGGTGTTTCAGTTTTGTGTTCTGTTTTACTTTCCTGTTGTCTCATCTCCTGGATCTTCTCTACTTGTACCCTGCTTTCTGGATTCTTTTGGAGCCTTGAAGTAATCTGAGACGAGTTTTAAGGGAGAAAGATAGTGGGAATCTTGCAGGCATGGACCTTTTTTGAGAAATAAGACATGAGGGATTAGGTGGGGTGGAGGGCCCAGGTGGGCAGAGGCATGAGCATATGACCCATGTACTCAATCTTGACCATCATTATCCCCAGGCTGGACCATAATCATTCCAAATCCTGAAGGTTAAAGCTGTCATGTGGACATCCTTCAGCTTTTCAGCCATATACTATATCAGAACAAGCACAGTGTTAGTGCAAGATTTTTGTAGTACCTTAGTTGTGTAATTACTTGTGTCTGCGAACTTTGCGGTGAATTGCCCCACTAATATGATGAGCTGAACACTGAGGCTTTGGGCCTACTCCGGGCTGCTCTGGAGATTTGGATCTCAGGACTCAGTTTGGTTCAGAATGCTGCTGCTGTTGCTCGCTTCCATTGTTTGCATTATTTATACATACTTTGAATCTTTAACTCCACTTGCTTGTTCCATTCCACAGCTCTTGCTGCTGCCTTTCGGAGTTCAGTGCTCTCTCTCCAATCCTTCCCATCAATGGCTTATCTGTCTGCTTTATCAATAAGCACAGTCCGCTCCGTGTGTGCTGCAGGACGTCCAGCTGAGTACCGTGCAGACCAGCACAACCTTCTACAGCACAAAGGACTCATTTGCAAATTCTCTTCAGTCTGCGTTTTCTAAAGAGCGCCACAACAAAAGACCAGATCAGCCAACTACAAGCAAAAAATCGAAAGGCTTGGATCCAAGAGATCTTCCTGTGAATGACAGGCACAAGAGTGATGAAATGCCTCATCCCAAATAAAGATAGGGCCTAAACCTGGATCTGTGAGCTGGAGACTGTCCAGATTCTTTCCCCATGTCAAGGATAACTTGGACGATAAAGTACACACAGCATCTGAATGAGTTTCATGTTAAAGCTGGGTCCCAGTGTTGGTCATCACTCCTAAAGAGATTGAATAGATTTCATTCTGGTATTTTTGTATGAATGCTATTTATCACTTAGCATATATCTATATACATTATGAGGCCATTTCTTAAATGGAACTGCTTCTCAGGGACAGGTTCAGTGTGATGATTTTTAAGTATCACATTTGTTGTTTCACATTCTGTTTACCCTCCATTAACAAATTGTTCATTGTGACAATCTGAGGGGGAGAAAACACCATTTAACAGCTTCTTTTAAACACTTTCCTAAAACCACAGCATTTATTTTGTGTGGCCTTGGCAATCTTTTAATGGCCATGTGACATTGCTCTTGTTTTATTGAAATTTTATTTCTATGTTATTTAATAATTAAACTGTTAAGTACCAAAAGTATTATAGATATAATTTTAGTTATATTTCTTAAGACTACAACATTATTTCTGTACTAAAATAAATTGTTTTAAAATATACGTAACTCTTGTGAAATTTATTTAAATATTACTGTGGAACACTTACATCACTAAAATGCCATGTATACACATCATTATGGTTATTTCTATTAAGCCTCCACACGAAGACAAATTTAACACCTTCATCTCCTTACCGTACACTGAAACTTTTTCCTCTCAACTCAGTTTGCAGAGATTAGTATTGCTCCATCACAAATGGTGGTGCACCTCAACAGAAAGGCAGCCAGCACTCCAAGATTCCACTTGTCGAACTAAACAAGGCCACGTTGCTGAGATCAGAGCACTGCATACAACAGCCACTGTCTCCTAACAGTAGCAAACATAGATTCTAGAAGTGAAGTATCTGTTTTCTACTGCATTAATCATATTCCTGCAAACCCAGCACTCTTGTCTCATCGTAGGATGGAGAACGTGCGGGGATTAACAGACCAAATCAAAACAATGATGGTGAGAGAAATTCTACCCTTGTGTCCAATTTATTGGAAGTCTGGCTGGAACAACATCATGAATAAACTATAAACTGCTCTAAATTTGTTACAAACCATACGAAAAGGTTGTAACTCATTTATCCCAGTAGAAGCCCTACTAAGCCATTGTGATACACAGTGGCTTGTTTTCCTACCTATTACGAGCATTCTCATTTTCATTTCACAACCGAGCAGCAAGGTAGCATAATGGTTAACGTGTTGTTTTGCACCACCACAGACCCGTGTTCAATTCACGGTGGTGTATGTAATGACAGTGTGGATTTCCTCCAGTGGCTCTGGTTTCCTCCCACGTTCCAAAGACATACAGTTTATGAGGTTAATTAGTCACATGGTCGTAATTGGGCAGTGCAGGCTTATCGGTTGGAAGGGCTGTTGCCGTGCTATGTCTCCAAATCTTCAAATAAAATCTAAATCTAACAACGTAAGCAATGCTTGATCTCAAATGTTTCTTAGTACCTGAAGCATTGAATCTGTTTCTCCACAGATAAGACCGTAAAACACAGGAGCAGAATTAGGCCGTCCAGCCCATCGAGTCCACTCTGCCATTCCATCATGGCTGATCCTGAATCCCATTCAACCCCATACACCTGCCCTCTTTCCCTATCCCTTAATGCCCTGACTGAACAGGAATCTATCAACTCCTGCTTTGAGTATGTCCACGGACTTGGCCTCTACCACATTCTGTGGCAGAGCATTGCAGAGTCACCACTCTTTGGCTCAAAAAAAATCCTTCTGTTCTAAAAGGTCACCCTTCAATTTTGAGGGTGTGCCCTCTAGCTCTGGATACCCCAACCACAGGAAACATCTGATCCACATCCATGCTATCTAGTCCTTTCAATAGTTGGTAGCTTAACCCCTTCATTCCCAGAATAATGCTGCCTGACCTTCTGTATTTCCAGCGCTCTCAGTTTTCATTTCAATTTTGCAAAAACAGGAGGTTTTTTGCAAATGGTCCTGTTGCGATTGTAGCAAAGAAAGTCAAACTTTTGACTATATCATCAAAGGTGGCTTCCTAGATCTTTCCCAGATCTCATGACTAGCATTAGGCAAACCAGATCTATGTTGTTATCACTGTCCGATAAGAAAATGGGAAGAGATCTAGTTATGGTTCTCAACATCTACAGATCGTACCTAGCCTGATGAAGAATTGGGGAAGAATTAGCTGGGTAAACCACAGGGGATTAAGCTGGGCAGATCAGAAGAGATCTGGCTTCCTTGCTGAAATCTGTGCTGCGTTAACAGCTCTCAAGTGGTGGTGGATATTCTGAAATTTGCCTCTAGGATCAAATGGGCAGAAAGGGAGGAGAAATCAGACAGGGTTTCTGATGTGCGCTCAAACTCCTGCAGGAAATGCATGTGTTGATGTCAGATAACAGCTTAAATAATAACTTGGAGGCCAAACTATGTATGAACAGAACTAAATTAATTGGTAAAACAATTAAAGGGTATTAGAAGAAAAGTTTGAGGGTAGGAGACTGGGACTTAGAATAAGTAACCTGCAGGCCAGAGCTGCTGAACTGAAAAGTGAATATTGGATGGGTATCTCTTTTACAGTGGGATCAATGGCCAGATATTTCTGTGAACCATTCAGATAGTGGAGCCGTTATTTTAGCAATCCAGAGTTCTGTTACACCAAGGGGCTGCATGGCCTTTTGTTGCATATGTGCTATCAGATACCCAGAGATGCTTGTTTCCAGAGTAATAGACCATGTGTTCTGCACATAACAATTATTATCTACTCTTTGATTTCTCAAGATGCAGGTGGTAGTTTGCACTGAAATTTCAGGAGATCAGAATCATCTATTATCACTGACAAGTGACGTGAAATAAATTATTTTGCTGCATCAGGGCAGCAAGTGACATCAGACAAAAGATCTTCCCCTGAACTGCATGCTTGTACAGTAAATGTTTGTGACTCGAGTACCCGTGTATCATTAGAGTCCCCTTCAGTGTGGGAAGTCAGCGATACTCCCAACAAGTACTGACTCTGCTTTGGCAAGAGAGCATGAAATCTATTTAAATTCCTTTGCAAACAGGCCTCAATGACCCAGTTATATAATAATGGTCAAAGGAACTGGCAAATGTTCTGAATATCCAGCCTGAGTGTACAGTTACCTTGACACCCACTCGCAATATGGTCCCTATGGTTGCAATTGTGTCGTCTGAGTCAGCCGTCACCTGTACATCCTGCAGCAATAGGGTCCTTGCGCCATCTAGTGGTTGTAATCATGTTTACAGAAGGTGGCAGCTTCCAGTGAAGAAATTCCACACAATTCACCCACTTGTCACATGATTGATTGAGAAAAGGATATTAGTTGGATATTGAGTTCCAATATGGCAGTGTGGTCAATAATACACCTGATCTGTCTACTCTGCGTATATCGAACAGACATTAGCTGTGATTCTGGCATCACAAATATGTGCAGATATATCACATGCTACACTTCAAACCTTTAACACTATGGGTGTTATTTCGGGAGCACTTTACACTGTATGGTGCACTCGCTGCCCGACCTGGCTGTCTCCAAAGATCATTGCAAAGTTGAATAGTTGGGCTATAATGCCCTTGTTATTTCTGTGGTCATCTTTCTGCCTTAGTAACAATAACTGTTGACCTTCTATTGACAGTGATCAACACATGCAATGCCCGTGGAGATGGCTGATTTCAGACATTATTTAAGCTCTAAGCCTTGCATGATTTATGTGTTGTTGGCAACACCTCCACAAATAAGATCCTTTGGAATCTTTTGCTGCATCACTTTGATAATTAACCATGTATGGCAACATGTGTTGAGCAGTTTCACAGTAATATTCAAACTATTTCAGCTGCTTCAGTTCTGTGAAGAAATTTCTTCTAGGGCTTGTTAGAAATTAGGTTTAATTCAGCACTCATGAAGTTCCAACATACTTATTGAAGCTTCAAGTGATAGCTAATGAACTGAAGAGCAACTGAATTTCATTTTAATGTACAGCTCTGCCCCAGTGCATCAATGAGACTTCCACGTAACTAGTGTAAGTGGCATTTTCAGTGTGATGACCTGATTGTTGCAGGCAGTGACACATGTTGCAGTTCTGTAAAGCACTGGTCGGAGTATCGTGTTCAGTCTGGATACCTGATTATAGGAAGGATGTGGAAACTTTAGAGAGAGTGCAGGGGAGATTTACCAGGCTGCTGCCTGGGTTAGACGGCATGTTTTAAGAGGAAAGATTGAGTGAGCTAGAGTGTTTCCTTTTGGAGAGAAGGGTGTTGAGAGGTGACTTAATAGATGTGTAAGAGATGATAGAGGCATAGATCCTGTGGACAGCCAGAGACTTTTCCCAGTGCTAAAATGGACAATGTGAGGAGGCATAATTGTAAGGTGCTTAGAGGAAAGTAGAGATGGGGAAGGGGAAGATGTCAGAGGAGGGAAGGGGAGGTATTATTACACTGAGAGAGGTGGGTGTATGGAACCCACTGCTAGGTGTGATGATGGAGGGAAATTTAAAAGACTCTTAGATAGGACCATGGATGAAGGAAAATTGAGAGCTATGTGGGAGGGAAGGGTTAGAATGATATTAGGGTAGTTTAAAAGGTCGACACAACGTGGGCTGCACTGTTCTGTGTTCTATTATTGCTCTTGGAAGAAGTTTGCTCTCAAGGATCGACCGAATCTGTGATGAAGATTTTGCTTTTTCATTTGATTTCATCCCCGACGTCAGTTGCTGAAAGGAGTGCTCTACATGGAGTTTGCACCGTCTCTGTGATAGCGTGAGTTTTCCCAGTCACTCGGGTTTCCTAATGATATGGTACTTGGTACATTGATTGGTTTCCGCAGCTAGGTGGAATCAGGATAGAGCTGATCAGCATTTAAAGAAAGAATAGTTTAAGGGGAAACATGGGGCATTCTCCAGGTTGTAAGAAAAATGAGATGTTCACAGTAGTCCTGCTGACAATTTGGCTGAGCAGCCAATGAATAATTCTCACAGGCAACTATCTAAGAAGTAATAAATTACTCTTTAACTTGACAATCATTTTGAAATGACTAAAGTAAATGTTGAACTGTGTTCATGTATGAAAACTATGATGAATTCTCAAAATTCTTTAAACATTTTGAAACAATTATGAAGGATTCCACACATGTAAAATTAGTATTTTGACCAGAGAGGTTTCCAAGCAGCAATTATGCCTTAGCAAACTATTGAAAATTCAGTTACATCATATACAGAAATCACAGCATTGCAGTCAGAATCGGGTTTATTATTACTGTCCTGTATGATGTCAGATTTGTTGGTTTATGAAACTTAATGTTTGAATGATTAATATTCTTGTCAATCAACTGATTTCACATTACACCAAAGAAATTCCCAACATGACACTCAATGGAGAAACAAGAAGTTGCCCACAGCAGCTCCTGTCTTCTCACATTCAGTTCTGCAAATGCCAAGTCGTTCAGCTTACCTTTAATGAACTGAATAAAGTCAATCAAGCATTCACCCAGACCTAAAGGAATACTTTAAAGTTCAAAATAAATAGTACAACCTTGAGATTAATCTTGTTGCAAACACCCACAATACAAAGAAACACAATAGGATCCATGGAAACCATATAAAACTAAGATTGGCAAACATCGATTGTTCAAAAAAAAGAACAAATCATGCAAAGAAAATAAGTAAACAAATACAGAGCAACTCACTGGAGAAACTCAGCAACTAAGGCAACATCCATGGAAATGAAGAACAGTCGATGGTTCAGCTGAGACCCTTCTTCGGGACTGGGAAGGAAGAGGGAAGACACCAGAATTAAAAGGGGAAGGAGGCTAGCTAGATGGTGGTAGATGAAGCCAGGTGGGTAGGGGAGGTAAAGGAATCTGATAGGAGAGGAGAGTGAACCGCAGGAAAAAGGGAAGGAGGTGATAAGTGAGAAGAGGTAAGAGGCCAGAGTGGGGAATAGAGGGAGGAGAGGAGGGAATTGTTTTTACTGGAAGGAGAAACCGATATTCATGCCATCAGGTTGGAGGCTACCCAGACAGAATACAAAGTGTTGCTCTTCCATCCTGAGGGTGGCCTCATCGTGGCACAAGAGGAGGCCATGGACAACATGTCGGAATGAGAATGGGAATCAGAATTAAAATGTTTGGCCACTGGGAATTTCCACTTTCAGCAGATGGGGCAGAGGTGCTTGACGAATCTGTTCCCCCCAATTTACGATGGGTCTCACCAGTGCAGAGGAGGCTGCATCGGGAGCACAGGACACAATAGACCACCTGAGCAGGATCGCAGGTGAAGTGCTGCCTCGCCTGGAAGGACTGTTTGGAGCCCTGAATGCAGGTGAGGGAGGAGGTGAATCGATAAGTGTAGTGTTTTGTATGCTTGCAGGAATAAGTGCCAGAAGGGAGATTAGTGGGGAGGGACGAATGGACAAGGGAATCATGGAGGGGGCTATCCCTGTGGAAAGCAGAGAGAGGTGGAGAGGTAAAGGTGTGTTGCTGGTAGGATCCTTTTGGAGATGGCAGAAGTTGCAGAGAATGGTGTGTTGGGTGCAGAGGCTCATGGGGTGGTAAGTAAAGACAGGAGGAACTCTATCACTGTCACGGTGGAGGGAAGATTGAGTGAGGGCAGATGTTCTGGAAATGGAGGAGATGTAGGTGACGGCAGTGTCAAAGGCAGACAAAGAAGGAGGACATCTCTGATCTCCTGGAAAGGAAAGCCTCATCCTAGGAACAGAGGTGGTGCAGATGAAGGAGCTGAGGAAAGGGAATAGCATTTTTACAGGAGACGTGGTGAGAAGAGGTATAGTCAAGAGTGGAGTCAGTTAAGTGTTGAGGTGAGTGAAGCTGGTCCGGGTGCCCAATGGCTGCAGGCTGGGTTCCTAACTTGGGGTCTAGATGCCTCGGTTAATGGTAGGGGTCCATGGCATAAAAAAGTTTGGGAACCGCTCGCTGCAGAGCAACAGCTGCTCCAGAACATGGTTGACACGGAGAAGTGAACTGAACACCAGTTCATTTTCTGTTTTGATCTTTAATTTATGTGATAAATACTGAGAACTTGAATTGCAGAGTTCTTGAAAGTGATTCCATAGGTTATGGAATCAGTTCGGTATTGGAGTGAGTGAGGTTGTCCTCTCTGGCTCGAGAGCCTGAAGTTTGAGGGGAATTAGCTGTTCCTAAACCTGGAAGTGTGGGACCTGAGGCTTCAGTTCCTCCTTTCTGATGAAGCGTATAGTTTAGTTTTGAGGGGATGATGGTGTTGAATGCAGAGCTGTAGTCAATGAAGAGCATCCAGATGTATGCATCTTCACTGTCCAGAGTCCAAGGATTGAGTGAAGAGCTGTTGACCTGTTGCTGCCGTAGGCAAATTGGAGAGGGTCCAAGTTGCTCCTCAGGCAGGAGTTGATATATTTCATCACCAGCCTCTCAAAGCACCTCGTCACCGTGGGTGTACATACTACTGGAAAGAGTCATTGAGGCAGGTTACCATGTTCTTTATGACTTTATAGTTAGGACTTTATTCCCTGGAGCACAGGAGATTTGAAAAAGAGATACAATTGTGAGGGATATAGATAGAATAAATGCAAGCAGGCTTTTTCCACTGAGGTAGGGTGAGACTGGGGCTAAAGGTCATAGGTTATGGGTGAAGGGTGAAATTATTAAGGGGAACCTGAGGTGGAATGTCTTCTCTCAGTGGGTGGTGTGAGTGAGGGACAAGCTACCAGCAGAAGTGTTCATGGATTTGAGGGGTATGGAGATCCTGGTGCGAGTCAATGGGACTCTGCAGAATAACAGTTCAGCACGGACTAGATGTCTGTATTTCTCTGCTGAGGTGTTCTATGATTTCTATATGCCATTTTCTTGCAAGATGCCATTTACATTATAAAAATATATTTTCTATGATTTAATTACATTTATATCTCATTGATTTAAAGGAGTTGTCTCTTAATTTTCTTTTGCTGATGCTAGACACTCTGACTTTCTAGTTCTATCAGTGTTATGCTCTAGATAAAGGCGTAACCTTACAGTCACAGGCTGTTACTCTGCCTGGCCTGCTGTGTTCCTCCAGCATTTTGTGTGTGTGTATCTCTCTCATGGTGTCTGCTCATTCACATGCAGATCAACCCCAATTCCCAGCGACTGCGAAATGCACTTCTGTTTTATGCACTCTGAACATTCTCGGCCTGATGAAGTAAAAGTCATCGTCGTATCCTTGAGGTAAGGATCAATGTTAGACAAGAGAGGGGATGAGGACAAAGAAAGCTGTCCTGTCCCAGTTGGGAGCTTTGGAACAGATTCGGGAGTAGGTTATTATTTCCTCCAGCAAGCTCTTACACTCAGAAAGACAATGATCCTTGCCTCACTACCCTGCCTGTTTCCCAAAGTCTTTGACCCCTTAATAATACCATTTCCATCTGTCCTGATGGTGTAAAACTAGTCGATCCCTACCGCCATCTCGACTCTACTCTAGATCCCATAAAGAGGGCAAACACTCCGTCAGCCCTCTGAGACATCAGGACATTAGGCACAGAAGCAGTAACTGGCCATTTGGGCCTCTTGTGTGTGCTCTGCTGTTTAATGAGATCATGAATGATTATTTTCCTCTGCACCAACTCCCTCATCAACCCCCTGTTCCCTGATTCACTTCGTACCCAAGGGTCTGTTGAATTCTGTGCTGAATTTGCTCAGTGTCTCATTCTCTTGGGCAGAGAATCCCAGAGGTACACTGGTCTCCTTGTAAAGATATTTCTCTTCATTTCACATAGAAAACATCTCAGCCTGCAAGAATGATGTCCAAAGTGCTCAACTGTTCCTTGCAGACCCTTCAGCCAAGGAATCAACTTGGTCAAACTTCCCTCAACTGTCTGTGCTGTAAGTCTATGCCTCCCTCAATAAGGGGACCAGAACTGAACACATTACTCTGGTCTGGTCTCGTATTCAGTTGTAGCTAAACTTCCCTGCTTTTATACTTTAATCCTTGCTTAGAATAAAACACAACATTGCATTTACCCACCTTATTACTTGTTTTACTTGCAAATTACTTTTCTCAATTAGAACTCTACAGCGCATTACAGGCCCTTCAGCCCACAATGTTGTGCTGACCATGTAACCTACTCAAGAAACTGCCTAGAATTTTCCTACCATATAGCTCTCTATTTTTCTAATCTCCATGTACCTATCTAAAAGACCCTATTGTATCCACCTCCACCGTTGCCTGCAGTGCATTCCACGCACCCACCACTCTCTGTGTGGAAAAACTTACCCCTGACATCCCCTCTAGAACTATTTCCAGCACCTTAAGACTTTGCCCCCTCATATTAGCCATTTCAGCCCTGGGAAAAAGCCTCAGGCTATCCACACAATCAATGCTTCTCATCATTTTACAACACCTTTATCAGGTCACCTCTCATCCTTCGTCACTCCAAGGAGAATTCTATGCATAAGATCCTAACCCCTCCCATGTGACATTCAACCCAAATATTATCTTTTCTCTCAACCAAGAGAAAATCTGCAGATGCTAGAAATCCAAGCAACACACGCAAAATGTTGGAGTAACTCAGCAGGCCAGGCAGCATCTATGGAAAAAAGTACAGTCAACAATTCAGGCTGAGACCCTTTGGCAGGACTGGAGAAAAAAGAGGAGGAGTTTTCTTGTTATTTACTTTAATAATTTCACATTTCCACTCATTATGCTTCATCTGCCACACGTTCACCCACTTGCTGATCTACCTATGTTGTTTTGCAGACTCTGTGCTCCTCATTACTGGTTTCCTCAAATATCTTTGTGTCATCAGTGAATCTGGCTGCAAAACACTCGTCTTTCATCTAAGTCATTAATATAGATTAGAAATAGTCAAGTCACATTATCCTTCTGCTCATTTCTGATTCCCCCAGACACCGACAGCAAAACGTACAGTCAAGGAACACACAGAATATGCAGGAGGAGCTCAGTGGGCCAGGCAGCCTCAGCGGGAAAGAGTGAGCAGTCGACGTTCCAGGCCGAGATCCTTCGTCAGGACTGGGAAAAAGGATGGGAAGTCTGAAGTCAAGGCAATGTTACACGTTTTCTGGACAACGTATCAAGTCCTGCAGCGTGCAATCAGGCTGTTCAATCCAGTCATCACACGCCCATTTAGAGTAAACTGACATTAAATAGATTCTATTTTATTCTCCTCACAGACCCCCTGATTCACCTGCGCACTAGAGGCATTCAACCTGCCAACGTTCACATGTTTGGGATGTGGGAGGAAACTAGCGATGTGGAGGAAACCCACAGGGGGTGGGGGGAGTGTGCAAACTCCGACAGAAGTCAGGATCAGACCCAGGTCAGTGGAGCAATAAGGAAAAGGCCCCATTAGACACGCTCATCTTCCCAGACTAAATGGAACTCGGCCATGGTGACACAACAACAAGCCCATGAGCAGGACTGCACCTTATAAAGCAGCTGCTTGCCTGGGGACCTCTGACGCAGAGGCACTGGACACACATTCTGTGCGTAATCAAACAGCAGCCTCCTCTTCAGGCACCCTTCTGAAGGGGAAACCCTCCGGTTCCGAGGTGGTAATCTGTTGCTTCTCTCCCCGGAGTATCTACCTTAACCAGCTCCGACAAACAGGAGGGAGCTGTAGGTCACACTGACTACTTGCAAGAAATCCACTGTCCAGCTTTCACTGTCAAGTTCTGCATTGTAGGCATCACAGTTCTGTCTATGGGAGCAGTCTTCTGTACTGTTACAGCCAATAAAGTTAATAAGGAAAAGTCATAATAAAATTATCTTTTTTCTCTTTTTGTTTTGATTCTAATATTCTTTTATGACATCATCCTGCATTAGAGGCTGTGGCTCATGAATCGATAACTCAGTTGGACAGGTTTTTATAAAATTCCATTGCTCTGGTTGCCATGGGGAGGGGATGGATAAAGTGTCAATAAACCAAACCAAGAGATCGTTCCCTTTCAGTTAGTTCATTCCTGGGATTTGGACATCACGGGCAAGGCCAGCATTTAACGCCCACGCTCATTGATTGACATCTAGTTTCTCTAAGTGGGCAGTACACACTGCTGTGGGTCAGACTGCACGAGCGTAGCAGATTTCTTTCCCCGAAAGACATTAGGAAGAACATTGTGAATAAAGAAGCTATTTGGTGGTTTCATGACTGGTGCAATCTTTTGTTTAAATATAAAATTATTAAAGTTCCTGTGGTGGGATTTGAATGTCCATAGATCAGTGATTTGGGCCTCTAAATTACCAGCCCATTAACCTGACCTTTATGTTAAGATTCCAATGATACTGTATATATGTGTCCTTTAAATCAAGTGTAATCCTTTGAATTACTATTCTACCAAAACAATGCTGTTGCTACTATAACTGTAACTAATGACCTGGTCACTTTGTGCTGTGCTATTTTATCACGCCCTCTTGATGTTACACAGCTTGTTGCTACGGCTACAGGAAAAACAGAAAATAACATCCCTTCACTTTAGAGGAACATTTTGTAACTGAACGGGAACAGCAGAACTTAGTGGAGAGATTATCAGGACAACGCCGAAAGAGCTCAAAGGTGAGAGCAGTGATTCCTCCTTATTTAATACGTTAACTGTAGCCAGATCAGGTAGGGTTTGTACAGAAAGAAAGATTAAGGAGCATTGATTTGTTTTCAGATTTGAGAGCAAACCTCATTTTTTGCTGTTTCAGATCATTTTATGCTGAGTTTCATCTTTTTATATCTCTTCCAAGATTTGTGCCATTGTCTGTTTTTCATGCATTGTAACATTTCCACCAACGTTTGCTGAAATGTGTCCCAATTCCCACAGGTCGCGGTCCTTTGACCCCAGTGTTGTGTGTAGTTAGTGAAGTGACGGTGTAACACAATGAAAAGAAATTGCTCCCTCTGGTTCACACCAGAATCAGGACATCGCTAAGCATGAGTGTTTTTGACGTCCCACCACTGTTGTTATACAACAGAGGTTCCCAACTTCTTTTATGCCATGGACCGATGCCATTAAGCAAGGGATCTGTGGACCCCAGGTTATACAACAAACTAGACCATATTAAAAGGAGCCACAAGCAGCAACCAAATCATGACAGATTCTGCTTTCGATGATAACTAAGGTAATAACTCTTTGAGGCTTCAGCGGAGAGAGGCCTCAGTCAGAGAAAGCAAAGAAAAACTCCAGGTTCAGTTATTTTTCTCCTTCCCTTCTTTATATCTGCTCATTTAGGACAGTAGAGATACCAGGCAGGAGAGTTGAATGCTCCTCTTATGGATGTGTTGTGATCTCAGGATTGCTCCCCATGCCACATGCTAGTGAGGCCTGAACTAGGAAGATTACATAGTTTAATTTGTGACTTGGTGTAGGAGGGAGGCCATCACATTTTTGGATCATTGGACTCTCTTCCGGGGAAGGTGGCACCTGTACAGAAGGGATGACTTGCACCTGAACTGAAGGGGGACTAATACCCTAGCGGGAAGGTTTGTTGATGCTGCACAATGGGGTTTAAACTGGAGTTGCAGGGGGATGGGAACCAGAGTGCCAGAAGTTAGTGGAGAGGTTGTGGAGGCAGATGTTGGTAAGACCTCAGACAAAGTTAGGAATCAAAAGGTTGAGCATGGTGTGTCTGGAATCCAGAGCTGCATATATTTCAATGCAAGAAGTATCGTAGGAAATGCGGATGATAGTGCTGAAGATGAGGTATCTGGGCTTAGAAACAGCGACAATGTATTGTGAGGAGAGGCTGTTGACAGAGTAAAATTGCAGTCAATAGGATGAGTTCCAATGTAAAAGGCAGACAAAATTGAAAAGGGTGAATACAGGACTGTAGTGTTATATTTGAATGCATGCAGCACACGGAATAAGGTAGCTGAATTTACAGCACAGTAACAGATTGGCATGTGTGATGTTGTAGGCAACACTGAATTATGGCTGAAAGACGATTATAACTGGGAGCTTAATGTCCAAGGATACACACTGTATCAAAAGGAGAAGCAGGAAGACAGAGGGGGCAGCGTTGCTGTTTGTAAAATATGAAATCAAATCATTAGAAAGAGGTGACATTGGGTGGAAGGGTGTTGAATCATTGTGGATAGAGCTAAAGAACTGCAAGGGTAAAAAACAATCCTGATGGGAGTTGTATACAGACCCCCAAACAGTGGTGAGGGTGTGGTCTGCAATTTACAACGGGAGATAGAAAATGCATGCTAAAAGGGAAATGTTACAACAGACATGAGGGATTTGAATATGCAGGTAGATTGGGAAAATCAGGCTGGTGCTGGACTCAGAGAGGGGGAATTTCTAGGAAGCCTATGAGATGGTTTTTCAGAGCAGCTCATGGGGGAGCCCACTAGGGGATCAGTTATTCTGGATAGGGTGCTGTGCCATGAATCAGAATTGATTAGACAGCTTCAGGTAAAAGAACCCTGAGGGAAAGTGATCGTAATATGATCGAACTCACCCTGAAATTTGACGAAAAGCTGAAGTCAGATGTATCAGTATTACAGTGGAGTAAAGGGAATTACAGAGGCATGAGACAGGAGTTGGCCAAAATTGATTGGAAATGAACACTGGCAGGGATGACGACTGAGCAGCAATGGCTGGAATTTCTGGAAGCAGTTTGGAAGGCAGAGGATATATACATCCCAAAGAAGAAGAAGTATTCTAAAGGAAAAATGACACAACCGTGGCTAACAAGAGAAGTCAAAGCCAACATAAAAGCCAAAGAGAGGGCAAATAATAGAGTAAAAATTAACGGGAAGCGAGAGGATTGGGAAGTTTTTAAAAAAACAAAAAAAGGCAGCTAAAAACATCATTAAGAAGGTAAAGGTGGAATACGAAAGTAAGCTAACAATAATATCGAAGAGGATACCAACAGTTTCTTTAGATCCATAAAGTGTAAAAGAGAGGTGAGATTGGATATCAGACTGCTGGAAAATGATGCTGGAGAGGTAGTAATGAGGGACAACAAAATGGCAGATGAACTGAATTTGCATCAGTCTTCACTGTGGAAGACACTAACGGTATGGTGGAAGTTCCAGGTGTCAGGGGTCATGAAGAGTGTGAAGTTACCAGAACTAGAGAGAAGGTTCTTGGGAAACCGAAAGGTCTGAAGGTGGATACGTCACCTGGATGAGATGGTGTGCTTGCCAGGGTTCTGATGGAGGTGGCTGAAGAGATTGTGGAGGCATTAGTAATGATCTTTCAAGAATCATTAGATTCTGGAATGGTTAAAGAATACCGGAAAATTATAAATGTCACTTAACTCTTCAAGAAGGTGGAAAGGCAGAAGAAAGGCTATTTAGTCTGACCTTAGTGGCTGGGAAGATGTTGGAGTTGATTGTTAAGGATGGGGTCTCGGGGTACTGGGAGGCACATGATAAAACAGGCTCTAGTTGGCACGGTTCCCTCAAGGGAAAATCTTCCCTGACAAATCTGTTGAAATTCTTCTTCTGTCCTTTATAAAAAACTGAAGTTAAAGTAGAGATATGAAGTAAAGTGTGCATAAATACACCAATACCACTGTGTACTTACTCTATCAACAGCATTATAAGAAGTGGTTTAAATTGTGAAGTTCACAGTCACTCCATGACCATTTGGATGTCCTCCTACTCCCCAAACACATGCAGGTTAGCAGGTCAATGGGCAACTGCAAATTGCCCCTGGTGTGTGAGTGAGTGGTGGAAGCTGCAGCAGGTTGATGGGAATGTGACGAAATAAAAAGGGGTGAGAGCAGGATTAAAAAGGGATGAGAGCAGGATTAAAAAGGGGTGAGAGCAGGATTAAAAAGGGGTGAGCAGGATTAAAAAGGGGTGAGAGCAGGATTAAAAAGGGGTGAGAGCAGGATTAAAAAGGAGTGAGCAAGATTAAAAAGGGGTGAGCAGGATTAAAAAGGGGTGAGCAGGATTAAAAAGGGGTGAGAGCAGGATTAAAAAGGGGTGAGCAGGATTAAAAAGGGGTGAGCAGGATTAAAAAGGGGTGAGAGCAGGATTAAAAAGAGGTGAGAGCAGGATTAAAAAGGGGTGAGCAGGATTAAAAAGGGGTGAGAGCAGGATTAAAAAGGGGTGAGCACAGGATTAAAAAGGGGTGAGCGCAGGATTAAAAAGGGGTGAGAGCAGGATTAAAAAGGGGTGAGCGCAGGATTAAAAAGGGGTGAGCAGGATTAAAAAGGGGTGAGCGCAGGATTAAAAAAGGGTGAGCGCAGGATTAAAAAGGGGTGAGAGCAGGATTAAAAAGGGGTGAGAGCAGGATTAAAAAGGGGTGAGCGCAGGATTAAAAAGGGGTGAGAGCAGGATTAAAAAGGGGTGAGAGCGGGATTAAAAAGGGGTGAGCAGGATTAAAAAAGGGGTGAGCGCAGGATTAAAAAGGAGTGAGCAAGATTAAAAAGGGGTGAGCAGGATTAAAAAGGGGTGAGCAGGATTAAAAAGGGGTGAGAGCAGGATTAAAAAGGAGTGAGCAAGATTAAAAAGGGGTGAGCAGGATTAAAAAGGGGTGAGCAGGATTAAAAAGGGGTGAGCAGGATTAAAAAGGGGTGAGAGCAGGATTAAAAAGGAGTGAGCAAGATTAAAAAGGGGTGAGCAGGATTAAAAAGGGGTGAGCAGGATTAAAAAGGGGTGAGCGCAGGATTAAAAAGGGGTGAGCAGGATTAAAAAGGGGTGAGCGCAGGATTAAAAAGGTGTGAGAGCAGGATTAAAAAGGGGTGAGCGCAGGATTAAAAAGGGGTGAGCGCAGGATTAAAAAGGGGTGAGCGCAGGATTAAAAAGGGGTGAGCGCAGGATTAAAAAGGGGTGAGAGCAGGATTAAAAAGGGGTGAGAGCAGGATTAAAAAGGGGTGAGAGCAGGATTAAAAAGGGGTGAGCAGGATTAAAAAGGGGTGAGCGCAGGATTAAAAAGGGGTGAGCGCAGGATTAAAAAGGGGTGAGCAGGATTAAAAAAGGGTGAGAGCAGGATTAAAAAGGGGTGAGCAGGATTAAAAAGGGGTGAGAGCAGGATTAAAAAGGGTTGAGCGCAGGATTAAAAAGGGGTGAGAGCAGGATTAAAAATAGGGTGAGCAGGATTAAAAAAGGGTGAGAGCAGGATTAAAAAGGGGTGAGCAGGATTAAAAAGGGGTGAGAGCAGGATTAAAAAGGGGTGAGCGCAGGATTAAAAAGGGGTGAGTGCAGGATTAAAAAGGGGTGAGCAGGATTAAAAAGGGGTGAGAGCAGGATTAAAAAGGGGTGAGAGCAGGATTAAAAAGGGGTGAGCAGGATTAAAAAGGGGTGAGAGCAGGATTAAAAAGGGGTGAGCGCAGGATTAAAAAGGGGTGAGAGCAGGATTAAAAAGGGGTGAGCGCAGGATTAAAAAGGGGTGAGCGCAGGATTAAAAAGGGGTGAGCGCAGGATTAAATGGGGTGAGCAGGATTAAAAAGGGGTGAGCGCAGGATTAAAAAGGGGTGAGCGCAGGATTAAAAAGGGGTGAGCAGGATTAAAAAGGGGTGAGCGCAGGATTAAATGGGGTGAGCAGGATTAAAAAGGGGTGAGAGCAGGATTAAAAAGGGGTGAGCGCAGGATTAAAAAGGGGTGAGCAGGATTAAAAAGGGGTGAGCGCAGGATTAAAAAGGGGTGAGCGCAGGATTAAAAAGGGGTGAGCGCAGGATTAAAAAGGGGTGAGCAGGATTAAAAAGGGGTGAGCGCAGGATTAAAAAGGGGTGAGCGCAGGATTAAAAAGGGGTGAGCGCAGGATTAAAAAGGGGTGAGCAGGATTAAAAAGGGGTGAGCGCAGGATTAAAAAGGGGTGAGTGCAGGATTAAAAAGGGGTGAGCGCAGGATTAAAAAGGGGTGAGAGCAGGATTAAAAAGGGGTGAGCGCAGGATTAAAAAGGGGTGAGCGCAGGATTAAAAAGGGGTGAGCAGGATTAAAAAGGGGTGAGCGCAGGATTAAAAAGGGGTGAGCGCAGGATTAAATAGGGTGAGCAGGATTAAAAAGGGGTGCGCGCAGGATTAAAAAGGGGTGACAGCAGGATTAAAAAGGGGTGAGAGCAGGATTAAATAGGGTGAGCAGGATTAAAAAGGGGTGTGCGCAGGATTAAAAAGGGGTGAGCGCAGGATTAAAAAGGGGTGAGCAGGATTAAAAAGGGGTGCGCGCAGGATTAAAAAGGGGTGAGCGCAGGATTAAAAAGGGGTGTGCGCAGGATTAAAAAGGGGTGAGCAGGATTAAAAAGGGGTGAGCGCAGGATTAAAAAGGGGTGAGCGCAGGATTAAATAGGGTGAGCAGGATTAAAAAGGGGTGCGCGCAGGATTAAAAAGGGGTGAGCGCAGGATTAAAAAGGGGTGAGCAGGATTAAAAAGGGGTGAGCGCAGGATTAAAAAGGGGTGAGCGCAGGATTAAAAAGGGGTGAGAGCAGGATTAAAAAGGGGTGACAGCAGGATTAAAAAGGGGTGAGAGCAGGATTAAAAAGGGGTGAGCGCAGGATTAAAAAGGGGTGAGCAGGATTAAAAAGGGGTGAGCGCAGGATTAAAAAGGGGTGAGCGCAGGATTAAAAAGGGGTGAGCGCAGGATTAAATAGGGTGAGCAGGATTAAAAAGGGGTGCGCGCAGGATTAAAAAGGGGTGAGCAGGATTAAAAAGGGGTGAACAGGATTAAAAAGGGGTGAGCAGGATTAAAAAGGGGTGACAGCAGGATTAAAAAAGGGTGAGAGCAGGATTAAAAAGGGGTGAGCAGGATTAAAAAAGGGTGAGAGCAGGTTTAAAAAGGGATGAGCAGGATTAAAAAGGGGTGAGAGCAGGATTAAAAGGGGTGAGAGCAGGATTAAAAAGGGGTGAGCAGGATTAAAAAGGGGTGACAGCAGGATTAAAAAAGGGTGAGAGCAGGATTAAAAAGGGGTGAGAGCAGGATTAAAAAGGGGTGAGAGCAGGATTAAAAAGGGGTGAGCGCAGGATTAAAAAGGGGTGAGCAGGATTAAAAAGGGGTGACAGCAGGATTAAAAAAGGGTGAGAGCAGGATTAAAAAGGGGTGAGAGCAGGATTAAAAAGGGGTGACAGCAGGATTAAAAAGGGGTGAGAGCAGGATTAAAAAGGGGTGAGCAGGATTAAAAAAGGGTGAGAGCAGGTTTAAAAAGGGCTGAGCAGGATTAAAAAGGGGTGACAGCAGGATTAAAAAAGGGTGAGAGCAGGATTAAAAAGGGGTGAGCAGGATTAAAAAAGGGTGAGAGCAGGTTTAAAAAGGGATGAGCAGGATTAAAAAGGGGTGAGAGCAGGATTAAAAGGGGTGAGAGCAGGATTAAAAAGGGGTGAGCAGGATTAAAAAGGGGTGAGCGCAGGATTAAAAAGGGGTGAGCGCAGGATTAAAAAGGGGTGAGCGCAGGATTAAAAGGGGTGAGAGCAGGATTAAAAAGGGGTGAGCAGGATTAAAAAGGGGTGAGAGCAGGATTAAAAAGGGGTGAGCGCAGGATTAAAAAGGGGTGAGCAGGATTAAAAAGGGGTGAGAGCAGGATTAAAAAGGGGTGAGCGCAGGATTAAAAAGGGGTGAGCAGGATTAAAAAGGGGTGAGAGCAGGATTAAAAAGGAGTGAGCAGGATTAAAAAGGGGTGAGAGCAGGATTAAAAAGGGGTGAGCGCAGGATTAAAAAGGGGTGAGCAGGATTAAAAAGGGGTGAGCGCAGGATTAAAAAGGGGTGAGAGCAGGATTAAAAAGGGGTGAGCAGGATTAAAAAGGGGTGAGAGCAGGATTAAAAAGGGGTGAGCGCAGGATTAAAAAGGGGTGAGTGCAGGATTAAAAAGGGGTGAGCAGGATTAAAAAGGGGTGAGAGCAGGATTAAAAAGGGGTGAGAGCAGGATTAAAAAGGGGTGAGCAGGATTAAAAAGGGGTGAGAGCAGGATTAAAAAGGGGTGAGCGCAGGATTAAAAAGGGGTGAGAGCAGGATTAAAAAGGGGTGAGCGCAGGATTAAAAAGGGGTGAGCGCAGGATTAAAAAGGGGTGAGCGCAGGATTAAATGGGGTGAGCAGGATTAAAAAGGGGTGAGCGCAGGATTAAAAAGGGGTGAGCGCAGGATTAAAAAGGGGTGAGCAGGATTAAAAAGGGGTGAGCGCAGGATTAAATGGGGTGAGCAGGATTAAAAAGGGGTGAGAGCAGGATTAAAAAGGGGGTGAGCGCAGGATTAAAAAGGGGTGAGCAGGATTAAAAAGGGGTGAGCGCAGGATTAAAAAGGGGTGAGCGCAGGATTAAAAAGGGGTGAGCGCAGGATTAAAAAGGGGGTGAGCAGGATTAAAAAGGGGTGAGCGCAGGATTAAAAAGGGGTGAGCGCAGGATTAAAAAGGGGTGAGCGCAGGATTAAAAAGGGGTGAGCAGGATTAAAAAAGGGTGAGCGCAGGATTAAAAAGGGGTGAGTGCAGGATTAAAAAGGGGTGAGCGCAGGATTAAAAAGGGGTGAGAGCAGGATTAAAAAGGGGTGAGCGCAGGATTAAAAAGGGGTGAGCGCAGGATTAAAAAGGGGTGAGCAGGATTAAAAAGGGGTGAGCGCAGGATTAAAAAGGGGTGAGCGCAGGATTAAATAGGGTGAGCAGGATTAAAAAGGGGTGCGCGCAGGATTAAAAAGGGGTGACAGCAGGATTAAAAAGGGGTGAGAGCAGGATTAAATAGGGTGAGCAGGATTAAAAAGGGGTGTGCGCAGGATTAAAAAGGGGTGAGCGCAGGATTAAAAAGGGGTGAGCAGGATTAAAAAGGGGTGCGCGCAGGATTAAAAAGGGGTGAGCGCAGGATTAAAAAGGGGTGTGCGCAGGATTAAAAAGGGGTGAGCAGGATTAAAAAGGGGTGAGCGCAGGATTAAAAAGGGGTGAGCGCAGGATTAAATAGGGTGAGCAGGATTAAAAAGGGGTGCGCGCAGGATTAAAAAGGGGTGAGCGCAGGATTAAAAAGGGGTGAGCAGGATTAAAAAGGGGTGAGCGCAGGATTAAAAAGGGGTGAGCGCAGGATTAAAAAGGGGTGAGAGCAGGATTAAAAAGGGGTGACAGCAGGATTAAAAAGGGGTGAGAGCAGGATTAAAAAGGGGTGAGCGCAGGATTAAAAAGGGGTGAGCAGGATTAAAAAGGGGTGAGCGCAGGATTAAAAAGGGGTGAGCGCAGGATTAAAAAGGGGTGAGCGCAGGATTAAATAGGGTGAGCAGGATTAAAAAGGGGTGCGCGCAGGATTAAAAAGGGGTGAGCAGGATTAAAAAGGGGTGAACAGGATTAAAAAGGGGTGAGCAGGATTAAAAAGGGGTGAGAGCAGGATTAAAAAAGGGTGAGCGCAGGATTAAAAAGGGGTGAGCGCAGGATTAAAAAGGGGTGAGAGCAGGATTAAAAAGGGGTGACAGCAGGATTAAAAAAGGGTGAGAGCAGGATTAAAAAGGGGTGAGAGCAGGATTAAAAAGGGGTGACAGCAGGATTAAAAAGGGGTGAGAGCAGGATTAAAAAGGGGTGAGCAGGATTAAAAAAGGGTGAGAGCAGGTTTAAAAAGGGGTGACAGCAGGATTAAAAAAGGGTGAGAGCAGGATTAAAAAGGGGTGACAGCAGGATTAAAAAAGGGTGAGAGCAGGATTAAAAAGGGGTGAGCAGGTTTAAAAAGGGATGAGCAGGATTAAAAAGGGGTGAGAGCAGGATTAAAAGGGGTGAGAGCAGGATTAAAAAGGGGTGAGCAGGATTAAAAAGGGGTGAGCGCAGGATTAAAAAGGGGTGAGCGCAGGATTAAAAAGGGGTGAGCGCAGGATTAAAAGGGGTGAGAGCAGGATTAAAAAGGGGTGAGCAGGATTAAAAAGGGGTGAGAGCAGGATTAAAAAGGGGTGAGCGCAGGATTAAAAAGGGGTGAGCAGGATTAAAAAGGGGTGAGAGCAGGATTAAAAAGGGGTGAGCGCAGGATTAAAAAGGGGTGAGCAGGATTAAAAAGGGGTGAGAGCAGGATTAAAAAGGAGTGAGCAGGATTAAAAAGGGGTGAGAGCAGGATTAAAAAGGGGTGAGCGCAGGATTAAAAAGGGGTGAGCAGGATTAAAAAGGGGTGAGCGCAGGATTAAAAAGGGGTGAGAGCAGGATTAAAAAGGGGTGAGCGCAGGATTAAAAAGGGGTGAGCGCAGGATTAAAAAGGGGTGAGCAGGATTTAAAAGGGGTGAGAGCAGGATTAAAAAGGGGTGAGCAGGATTAAAAAGGGGTGAGCGCAGGATTAAAAAGGGGTGAGAGTAGGATTAAAAAGGGGTGAGAGCAGGATTAAAAAGGGGTGAGTGCAGGATTAAAAAGGGGTGAGCAGGATTAAAAAGGGGTGAGAGCAGGATTAAAAAGGGGTGAGCAGGATTAAAAAGGGGTGAGCGCAGGATTAAAAAGGGGTGAGCAGGATTAAAAAGGGGTGAGCGCAGGATTAAAAAGGGGTGAGCAGGATTAAAAAGGGGTGAGCGCAGGATTAAAAAGGTGTGAGCGCAGGATTAAAAAGGGGTGAGCGCAGGATTAAAAAGGGGTGAGAGCAGGATTAAAAAGGGGTGAGAGCAGGATTAAAAAGGGGTGAGAGCAGGATTAAAAAGGGGTGAGCAGGATTAAAAAGGGGTGAGCGCAGGATTAAAAAGGGGTGAGCGCAGGATTAAAAAGGGGTGAGCAGGATTAAAAAAGGGTGAGAGCAGGATTAAAAAGGGGTGAGCAGGATTAAAAAGGGGTGAGAGCAGGATTAAAAAGGGTTGAGCGCAGGATTAAAAAGGGGTGAGAGCAGGATTAAAAATAGGGTGAGCAGGATTAAAAAAGGGTGAGAGCAGGATTAAAAAGGGGTGAGCAGGATTAAAAAGGGGTGAGAGCAGGATTAAAAAGGGGTGAGAGCAGGATTAAAAAGGGGTGAGCAGGATTAAAAAGGGGTGAGAGCAGGATTAAAAAGGGGTGAGCGCAGGATTAAAAAGGGGTGAGAGCAGGATTAAAAAGGGGTGAGCGCAGGATTAAAAAGGGGTGAGCGCAGGATTAAAAAGGGGTGAGCGCAGGATTAAATGGGGTGAGCAGGATTAAAAAGGGGTGAGCGCAGGATTAAAAAGGGGTGAGCGCAGGATTAAAAAGGGGTGAGCAGGATTAAAAAGGGGTGAGCGCAGGATTAAATGGGGTGAGCAGGATTAAAAAGGGGTGAGAGCAGGATTAAAAAGGGGTGAGCGCAGGATTAAAAAGGGGTGAGCAGGATTAAAAAGGGGTGAGCGCAGGATTAAAAAGGGGTGAGCGCAGGATTAAAAAGGGGTGAGCGCAGGATTAAAAAGGGGTGAGCAGGATTAAAAAGGGGTGAGCGCAGGATTAAAAAGGGGTGAGCGCAGGATTAAAAAGGGGTGAGCGCAGGATTAAAAAGGGGTGAGCAGGATTAAAAAGGGGTGAGCGCAGGATTAAAAAGGGGTGAGTGCAGGATTAAAAAGGGGTGAGCGCAGGATTAAAAAGGGGTGAGAGCAGGATTAAAAAGGGGTGAGCGCAGGATTAAAAAGGGGTGAGCGCAGGATTAAAAAGGGGTGAGCGCAGGATTAAAAAGGGGTGAGCAGGATTAAAAAGGGGTGAGCGCAGGATTAAAAAGGGGTGAGCGCAGGATTAAATAGGGTGAGCAGGATTAAAAAGGGGTGCGCGCAGGATTAAAAAGGGGTGACAGCAGGATTAAAAAGGGGTGAGAGCAGGATTAAATAGGGTGAGCAGGATTAAAAAGGGGTGTGCGCAGGATTAAAAAGGGGTGAGCGCAGGATTAAAAAGGGGTGAGCAGGATTAAAAAGGGGTGCGCGCAGGATTAAAAAGGGGTGAGCGCAGGATTAAAAAGGGGTGTGCGCAGGATTAAAAAGGGGTGAGCAGGATTAAAAAGGGGTGAGCGCAGGATTAAAAAGGGGTGAGCGCAGGATTAAATAGGGTGAGCAGGATTAAAAAGGGGTGCGCGCAGGATTAAAAAGGGGTGAGCGCAGGATTAAAAAGGGGTGAGCAGGATTAAAAAGGGGTGAGCGCAGGATTAAAAAGGGGTGAGCGCAGGATTAAAAAGGGGTGAGAGCAGGATTAAAAAGGGGTGACAGCAGGATTAAAAAGGGGTGAGAGCAGGATTAAAAAGGGGTGAGCGCAGGATTAAAAAGGGGTGAGCAGGATTAAAAAGGGGTGAGCGCAGGATTAAAAAGGGGTGAGCGCAGGATTAAAAAGGGGTGAGCGCAGGATTAAATAGGGTGAGCAGGATTAAAAAGGGGTGAGCAGGATTAAAAAAGGGTGAGAGCAGGTTTAAAAAGGGCTGAGCAGGATTAAAAAGGGGTGAGAGCAGGATTAAAAGGGGTGAGAGCAGGATTAAAAAGGGGTGAGCAGGATTAAAAAGGGGTGAGCGCAGGATTAAAAAGGGGTGAGCGCAGGATTAAAAAGGGGTGAGCGCAGGATTAAAAGGGGTGAGAGCAGGATTAAAAAGGGGTGAGCAGGATTAAAAAGGGGTGAGAGCAGGATTAAAAAGGGGTGAGCGCAGGATTAAAAAGGGGTGAGCAGGATTAAAAAGGGGTGAGAGCAGGATTAAAAAGGGGTGAGCGCAGGATTAAAAAGGGGTGAGCAGGATTAAAAAGGGGTGAGAGCAGGATTAAAAAGGAGTGAGCAGGATTAAAAAGGGGTGAGAGCAGGATTAAAAAGGGGTGAGCGCAGGATTAAAAAGGGGTGAGCGCAGGATTAAAAAGGGGTGAGAGCAGGATTAAAAAGGGGTGAGTGCAGGATTAAAAAGGGGTGAGCGCAGGATTAAAAAGGGGTGAGCAGGATTAAAAAGGGGTGAGCGCAGGATTAAAAAGGGGTGAGAGCAGGATTAAAAAGGGGTGAGCGCAGGATTAAAAAGGGGTGAGCGCAGGATTAAAAAGGGGTGAGCAGGATTAAAAAGGGGTGAGAGCAGGATTAAAAAGGGGTGAGCAGGATTAAAAAGGGGTGAGCGCAGGATTAAAAAGGGGTGAGAGTAGGATTAAAAAGGGGTGAGAGCAGGATTAAAAAGGGGTGAGTGCAGGATTAAAAAGGGGTGAGCAGGATTAAAAAGGGGTGAGAGCAGGATTAAAAAGGGGTGAGCAGGATTAAAAAGGGGTGAGCGCAGGATTAAAAAGGGGTGAGAGTAGGATTAAAAAGGGGTGAGAGCAGGATTAAAAAGGGGTGAGCGCAGGATTAAAAAGGGGTGAGAGCAGGATTAAAAAGGGGTGAGCAGGATTAAAAAGGGGTGAGCGCAGGATTAAAAAGGGGTGAGAGTAGGATTAAAAAGGGGTGAGCAGGATTAAAAAGGGGTGAGCGCAGGATTAAAAAGGGGTGAGCAGGATTAAAAAGGGGTGAGCGCAGGATTAAAAAGGGGTGAGAGCAGGATTAAAAAGGGGTGAGCGCAGGATTAAAAAGGGGTGAGCGCAGGATTAAAAAGGGGTGAGCAGGATTAAAAAGGGGTGAGAGCAGGATTAAAAAGGGGTGAGCAGGATTAAAAAGGGGTGAGCGCAGGATTAAAAAGGGGTGAGAGTAGGATTAAAAAGGGGTGAGAGCAGGATTAAAAAGGGGTGAGCAGGATTAAAAAGGGGTGAGCGCAGGATTAAAAAGGGGTGAGCAGGATTAAAAAGGGGTGAGAGCAGGATTAAAAAGGGGTGAGCAGGATTAAAAAGGGGTGAGCGCAGGATTAAAAAGGGGTGAGAGTAGGATTAAAAAGGGGTGAGAGCAGGATTAAAAAGGGGTGAGCAGGATTAAAAAGGGGTGAGCGCAGGATTAAAAAGGGGTGAGCGCAGGATTAAAAAGGGGTGAGCAGGATTAAAAAGGGGTGAGAGCAGGATTAAAAAGGGGTGAGCAGGATTAAAAAGGGGTGAGCGCAGGATTAAAAAGGGGTGAGAGTAGGATTAAAAAGGGGTGAGAGCAGGATTAAAAAGGGGTGAGCGCAGGATTAAAAAGGGGTGAGAGCAGGATTAAAAAGGGGTGAGCGCAGGATTAAAAAGGGGTGAGAGCAGGATTAAAAAGGGGTGAGCGCAGGATTAAAAAGGGGTGAGCGCAGGATTAAAAAGGGGTGAGCGCAGGATTAAAAAGGGGTGAGCGCAGGATTAAAAAGGGGTGAGCGCAGGATTAAAAAGGGGTGAGCAGGATTAAAAAGGGGTGAGCGCAGGATTAAAAAGGGGTGAGAGTAGGATTAAAAAGGGGTGAGTGCAGGATTAAAATGGGGTGAGAGCAGGATTAAAAAGGGGTGAGAGCAGGATTAAAAAGGGGTGAGAGCAGGATTAAAAAGGAGTGAGAGCAGGATTAAAATGGGGTGAGAGCAGGATTAAAAAGGGGTGAGCGCAGGATTAAAAAGGGGTGAGAGCAGGATTAAAAAGGGGTGAGCGCAGGATTAAAAAGGGGTGAGCGCAGGATTAAAAAGGGGTGAGAGCAGGATTAAAAAGGGGTGAGAGCAGGATTAAAAAGGGGTGAGCGCAGGATTAAAAAGGGGTGAGAGCAGGATTAAAAAGGGGTGAGCGCAGGATTAAAAAGGGGTGAGAGCAGGATTAAAAAGGGGTGAGAGCAGGATTAAAATGGGGTGAGAGCAGGATTAAAAAGGGGTGAGCGCAGGATTAAAAAGGGGTGAGAGCAGGATTAAAAAGGGGTGAGCGCAGGATTAAAAAGGGGTGAGCAGGATTAAAAAGGGGTGAGAGCAGGATTAAAAAGGGGTGAGCGCAGGATTAAAAAGGGGTGAGTGCAGGATTAAAAAGGGGTGAGCGCAGGATTAAAAAGGGGTGAGTAGGATTAAAAAGGTGTGAGCGCAGGATTAAAAAGGGGTGAGTGCAGGATTAAAAAGGGGTGAGCGCAGGATTAAAAAGGGGTGAGTGCAGGATTAAAAAGGGGTGAGAGCAGGATTAAAAAGGGGTGAGCGCAGGATTAAAAAGGGGTGAGTGCAGGATTAAAAAGGGGTGAGCGCAGGATTAAAAAGGGGTGAGTAGGATTAAAAAGGTGTGAGCGCAGGATTAAAAAGGGGTGAGTGCAGGATTAAAAAGGGGTGAGAGTAGGATTAAAAAGGGGTGAGAGCAGGATTAAAAAGGGGTGAGCGCAGGATTAAAAAGGGGTGAGAGTAGGATTAAAAAGGGGTGAGAGCAGGATTAAAAAGGGGTGAGCGCAGGATTAAAAAGTGGTGAGCGCAGGATTAAAAAGGGTTGAGAGCAGGATTAAAAAGGGGTGAGTGCAGGATTAAAAAGGTGTGAGCGCAGGATTAAAAAGGGGTGAGTGCAGGATTAAAAAGGGGTGAGAGTAGGATTAAAAAGGGGTGAGCGCAGGATTAAAAAGGGGTGAGCAGGATTAAAAAGGGTTGAGAGCAGGATTAAAAAGGGGTGAGTGCAGGATTAAAAAGGGGTGAGAGTAGGATTAAAAAGGGGTGAGTGCAGGATTAAAATGGGGTGAGAGCAGGATTAAAAAGGGGTGAGAGCAGGATTAAAAAGGGGTGAGCGCAGGATTAAAAAGGGGTGAGCGCAGGTGCTTGGTGTTTGGTGTAGCCTTGCTGGGTCAAGGGGCTGTTTCCTGTGCTGTGTATTCATTGCTTCTTAAACTAGGACAGATATTGGCAGCACTGGGCATGCAGATGATGCCAGGTGATATCATTGGCAGCAGTGACCATGCAGATGATCCCAGGCAATGTTGTTGGTAGCACTGGGCATGCAGTTGATGCCAAGTGAAGTCGTTGGCAGCAGTGGCATGCAGTTGATGGTGGGTGATTTCATTGGCAACGGTGACCATGCAGTTCATGCCAGGCAATGTTGTTGGTAGCACTGGGCATGCAGTTGATGGTGGGTGATTTCACTGGCAGCGGTGACCATGCAGTTGTTGCTGGGTGCTGTACACACTTATGAAATGTACATACTTGGTACATCAGAAAGCAAATGATACTTGGAGAGACAAAATTGCTTGCAGGCTAAATGCAGATAAAATGGCCAATGCTTTCTGAACGTCCTATCCTTATGCTACACATGTTCGCTCAGGGAGTACTGTTGTTAAATATATACCGGCCATTCTGCTACTTCAACCATGTGGACGTGGAATGCTGGCAATACTCTGGAGATCCAGCAACAATTTGTAGAGAGAAGCAGTGCACGTGTTAGAAACAGACGGAAGAGTTACAGCCCAGACTGAGGGCCCTCGAGTTTTATTTATTTTTAAATATTTTTGTTTATTTAGAGAAGGGCACAGTAGCAGGCCCTTCCTGCCCAGTGAGCCTGCGCTGCCCAATTACAACCATGTGACTAACTAACCAGTACCTCTTTAGTACGTGGGAGTTCACTGGAGCACGCCAAGGAGAGCCACACGGTCATGGGGAGAACGTAGAAACTCCTCGCAGACAGCGGCAGCGATGAACCCAGGTCACTAACACTGCACAGCATCACACTGTTGTGTCAATAAAAAGAGATTACCAGTTTAGAGTAATTTCCAGCAAGTGATTGCACTTAGAAAACTGGCTGTTGTTGAGCAGAGCAATAAATATGTTCAAACATGAATCACATCGAGTTTCATCCAATAAATGAAATCAGAGTCTCAGTAAAACGAGTAGGCTCAAATCTACTCTCCCCATGACGTTTGAACTTGCATCAGTTTGCAATCCATTCTGTTTAGAAAAGCTTTTGTTCTTTTCCCCCCAAATAACATTTATTAGGTTATTCTCAACAGCTTTCAGTTGGTGAAAGGTAGAAATAATGAAGGTACAGTTTATCTCCAATGCAGCGATCAATGACTCGGTGATCTCCTGATCCGACCCTTATTGTCCTGTTAGTCTCGAGGACTGATCTCCACTGCCCCACTGGGGTTCTGGTGAAATCTTCTCTTCAGTGCTGTCCTCTGGGTCTGACCCTCTCTCTGTTTCTACTGAGCTGATCTATGCTTCCCTGCTGAAAAATGAACAGCAAACTCTTCACACTCTCTGCGGATCTTGAATAAATTCAACTTTTCACTGGAAAGGCGGTGAAATAAACTTTTTACACTGTCGTGTACCCCGTGACCGGGTTACCAAACCAGCAGAAATGGAATAATACGTTGGAGTCTGGTGGTACTGTAACTAAAAGTGTTTATTAGAAAACTAAGTAATACAGTACTATAAAATGCAAATATACATATAAAACAGGTTAGCAATGATATGTACAGAAGTGTAGAAATAGGAATCAAAACCAAGCTCTATCGAAGTCTAGGGGTAAATGAATAGTCTTATGATGGTGCAGAGTTCAGTTCAGAGTCCAGGTACTTGCTGTTGTATCAGAGAGAGAGAGAGAGAGAGAGAGAGAGAGAGAGAGAGAGAGAGAGAGAGAGAGAGAGACACTTCCGTTGTGACTGTTCGTCAGTGGTGAGCCTGTCACCCAGGCGAGGGTGGACACACACTCAAGCCCCACCGGTCTGCCTTCACACACTGTGAGCCTAAGATCGATTCCCCCGAATCGATCCTCCGAACCCCCACCTTCGCGTGGGTGCACAATGCTCTTCCAGTGTCCCGTGGTGAGTCTGCTTGTGTCTCAGCAGACTTGCTCTTTATCTCCCCTGACAGGGTGCCAGTCATCCATCCTGTCCATCACCTAGTCCCGCCTTGCTGTCTTAGCAGGAATCTACACAAGCAGGCAAAAATGTCCTTGGAGCAAAAGTCAACAATTATCAAAGAAGCCATAATACTAAATCATTCTCTCTCTCTCATTCTCAGCATCTGCAGCAGGATGCCTCTCCCCTCTTCTTCTCTCTCTCTCTCGTTAGCAGCCTAGTTCACAGGGGGGATCAACTCTGGACCCCATCTCAGCCTGGTTTGCTCATCACACATCACAACACTCAGTGGCCATTTTATCAGATTCGCCTCTACACCTGCTCATGAATGCAAATATCTAATTAGACAATCATGTGGCAGCAACTCATTGCATAAAAGTATACAAACATGGTCAAGAGGTTCAGTTGTTCTACAGACCATGCGTCAGAATGGGGAAGAAATGTGATTTAAGTGACTTTGACCATTGGTGCCAGATGGGGTAGCTTGGGTGTCTCAGAAACTACTGAAATCTTGGGATTTTCATGTACAACAGTCTCTACAGTTTAAAAACAGCCAATGAGTGTCAGTTCTGTGTGTGAAAACATGCTAATGAGAGATGTCAGACTGGTTCACGCTGATAGGAAGGTGACTGTAACCCAAATAGCCACATGTTCCAACAGCGGTGTGCCGAAGAGCATCTCTGAACACACTGAACCTTGAAGTGGATGGGCTGCAGCAGCAGAAGACCATGAACACACACTCAGTGGCCACTTCACTAGGTACAGGAGGTATCTGACAGAGTGGATGTCCTTGTGCATTTCTGGCAGTACGCTTTGCAGTAGACTATTTCATTTCTTTCTGTATTTATCAGGAGGATGGCTGAGGGAGGTGCAGTGAACATACAAATGCTACATGAGTCATTTAAGAAGTTTGCGGCCTATGGAGACACCAAAGCCACTGGCAATGAAATGACTGGAAAAAACTGGGCCAAGCTGTGCAAAGACTGCAAAATCGTTGATGGCAAAAACATCACCTCAACAGACGTTGACATTGTCTTTTCGAAAGTGAAGTAAGTGGCTGATAAATGTACAAATCAGAAATACACCACTCCCTGCATTGAATAATTATGTATTGCCCACATGGCAGTGCTGAGTCTTTTTGCAAGCTTCTGCAATACGAAATACTACTTTTAAATTTGATAAGGCTATGCTTGTTCAGTCAAAACAACTGAAAGGAAGACCCATTGTTTACTCTTTTACCAGTGCTAAACATTTGCAAAAGTATCAACCAGCTGCTTTAAGAGGGACACTGTGGCTCCATCCACAACAAGCAGGATTTCCCAGCGGCCGACCACTTTAATTCCAATCCCCATTCCCAACCCAACATATCGGTCCGTGGCCTCCTCTACTGTCACAATGAGGTCTCTCTCAGGTTGGAGGTGCAACATCTCATATTCCCTCTGGGTAGCCTGATGCATAAACATCCATTCCTCTGATTCCCTTTCATTTCTGCCTCTGTCCCCTTCTCTCTTTTCCCATTCTCCATTCTGGTTCCATCCTGCCCTCCACTTCTCCTCCCCTGCCTATCAAGAGCAAGAGGATAAGATGTGAGAGAATAGGGCAAATCAAGTGTGAAAGTGGAAAAGTGTGTATGGAACCGAAGGAGATGGCAGAGGTACTTAATGAATACTTTGTTTCAGTATTCACTGCAGAAAAGGATCTTGGCCATTGTAGGGATGACTTACAGTGAACTGAAAAGCTTGTGCATGTAGATATTAAGGAAGAGTATGTGCTGGAGCTTTTGGAAAGCATCAAGTTGGATAAGTCACTGGGATCAGACGAGATGTACCCCAGGCTACTGTGGGAAGTGAGGGAATAGATTGCTGAGCCTCTGGCAATGATCTTTGCATCATCAGTGGGGACGGTAGAGGTTCTGGAGGATTGGAGGGTTACAGATGTTGTTCCCTTATTCAAAAAAGGGAGTAGCGATAGCCCAGGAAATTATAGACCAGTGAGTCTTACATTAGTGCTTGGTAAGTTGTTGGAGAAGATCCTGAGAGGCAGGATTTATGACCATTTGGAGAGGCATAATATGATTAGGAATAGTCAGCATGGCTTTGTCAAGTGAAGGTACTGCCTTATGAGACAGATTGAATTTTTTGAGGATGTAACTAAAAATGTTGATGAAGGTAGAGCCATAGATATAGTGTATATGGATTTCAGCAAGGCATTTGATAAGGTACCCCATGCAAGGCTTATTGAGAAAGTAAGGTGACATGGGATCCAAGGGGACATTGCTTTGTGGATCTAGAACTGGCTTGCCCACAGAAGGCAAAGAATGGTTGTAGACGGGTCATATTCTGTATGGAGGTCGGTCACCAGTGGAGTGCCTCAGGGATCTGTTCTGGGACCCTTACTCTTCGTGATTTTTATAAATAACCTGGATGAGGAAGTGGAGGGATGGGTTAGTAAATTCGCTGATGACACAAAGGTTGGGGGTGTTGTGGATAGTGTGGAGGGCTGTCAGAGGATACAGTAGGACATTGATAGGATGCAAAACTGGGCTGAGAAGTGGCAGATGGAGTTCAACCCAGATAAGTGTGAAGTGGTTTATTTTGGTAGGTCAAATGTGATGGCAGAATATAGTATTAATGGTAAGACTCTTGACAGTGTGGAGGAGCAGAGGGTTCTTGGGGTCCGAGTCCATAGGACACTCAAAGCAGCTGCACAGGTTGACTCTGTGGTTAAGAAAGCGTACGGTGTATTGGCCTTCATCAATCATTGAATAGATTTAGGAGCTGAGAGGTTATGTTGCAGCTACATAGGACCCTGGTCAGACCCCACTTGGAGTACTTTGCTCAGTTCTGGTTGCCACACTACAGGAAGGATGTGGGATCCATAGAAAGGGTGTAGAGGAGATTTATAAGGATGGTGCCTGGATTGGGGAGCAGGCCTTATGAGAATAGGTTGAGTGAACTCGGCCTTTTCTCCTTGGAGCGTTGGAGGATGAGCGGTGACCTGATAGAGGTGTACAAGATGCTGAGAGGCATTGATCGTGTGGATAGTCAGAGGCTTTTTCCCAGGGCTGAAATGGTTGCCACAAGAGGACACAGGTTTAAGGTGCTGGGGAGTAGATACAGAGGAGATGTCAGGGGTAAGTTTTTACTCAGGGAGTGGTGAGTGCGTGGAATGGGCTGCCGGCAATGGTGGTAGAGGCGGATACAATAGGGTCTTTTAAGAGACTTTTAGATAGGTACATGGAGCTTAGTAAAATAGAGGGCTATGGGTAAGCCTAGTAATTTCTACGGTAGGGACATGTTCAGCAGAACTTTGTGGCCCAAAGGGCCTGTATTGTGCTGTAGGTTTTCTATGTTTCTATGGATGTCTCATTTGAAAAGTGTATACAATAAAGAAAAGTACAGTATTAACTGTTCAAGTGATTTACAAATTCCAAATTCTATATATGAAGAAGTTTAACTGATGCACATTTTAAACATGGTATAATGATATAATGATTTAATTCTTATTGCCATTTTTAAAATCAGAAATGAAGTATTTTAATTACATATACACACAGGGCCAAAACAGCTCGCATAATCACCTTTGAAGAGTTTAAAAATGCTCTGGCAGAGCTGGCGCCAAAGAGATTCAAAGGCCAAACTAAGGAGGAAGCTACCGAGGCTGCTTACAAGCTGATTGCAGGGAAAGATCCAGCAAATATTGGTGTAACGGTGAGTGAATCTGCAGAAATCCTCCAGTGAGGGAAGAAACGCCACCTGGCATGTTTCATGCATCATAGGATCACCAGACACAGGACGTTGTTGCTGAGGACAGGGGATGAGTCAACATTAAATAATAAGGCAGGAAAACATAAGGCAGTTCTCCAAAACTGCCCCGCAATGTCTTGAATCCCTTGTGCATTTCAATTTCTGACTACAGTCCTTATTTGCCTTAATGCCTTGTGCATCTGAATTTCTGATGATCCACTCCCTCTGCGATTGCAAACAAAAATGCCTTGAATGGTTTTGTGCAGAAAAATTCACAAGATGATCAAAGTAACGCCACATTAATCGTGATCAATTTATCTAGTTTTATCTTAATTTTATGCATACTATATCTTTTCCAGACATTAACTTGTCCATTTCTATATTAAAGATGAACAGTGAATCCACACATGTATGTTAACTGTTGTCTAATGGTATTTAGCTGGAAAAGAGCAGGCTGACAAACAATCTTGCCTTGTCTTTTTGTAAGTTTACATCCATACAAACATATAACTGCAATCAGGTTCATTGTTTTAAACACACCATTCCGTCCCCCTTGAGTCTACAGTTACCCAGGGCTGGCTGGCCTGCCTTCCTGAAATAACTGAAAGCCTTGTGCTTGCCACATCATATGAAACTGCCAGATTAGGCAGCTTCTTTATAAGTACCCACGAAAATCATCACTTAGGAGGTGTTGCACTGGTTTATCTGTCCCCTGAGAGGGTACGTCCAAATGCTTAGTTTTGGACACTTCTAAAGATACATTTGCCAGCACCATGAAAACAATTAAAATACAGAGAACCGATCTCTCTGGCCACATCACCTTCCCCACCTTGCCAGTTCCTCTCTCTCACTCTGTGTCCCAAGAAGATTTGAGATGAGATCTCAGAGGGACACTAGCTCGACATTCCTGTGTACGTGCGTGGTTTGCTAACAGCAGAGACTATTTGCACAGAGGGGATCGACACAAAGAGTCTGAGAATACGAACACAACGTTGGAAGAACTCAGCAGGTCAGGTAGCACCCGTGAGATAAGAGTAGCCAACGTTTCGGGCCGAGACCCTTCATCAGGAGTCTGAGTCTGTATAACGGCCTCATGAGGTGCCTGAGGGTGCAGAGGCTGCAGAACTGATGGGTAGGTCCCCACGTAACTGACTTATTCTGTCTGTTCTCTGGGTATCTATGGAGCCTCCCACCAACAACACATGAAATACTGGAGGGATTCAGCCGGTCTGGCACCATCTACGGCAGGAAATGGAAATTCAGAGTTTCGGGCCGGGACTCTTCATCAGGACTGGAAAGGAAGGGTGAAGAAGTCAGGATGAGAAGCGGGGGTAGGGGAATGGGTACAAGCTGGCAGATGGGAGGTGAAACCAGGTGAGTGGCAAGGTGGGCGTCACCAGTCTACCTCGACACATTCATGATCTTTGCCGCCTGCTGACACCACGAGCACTGTGACCAGATTATGTAACATTACGATCTTCCCAAAAGTAAGTGAATGTTAACTCACCCCAAATCCCCTCTGACGGAACCGCTGATCTTCCTCAATTCACTGTCTATAGTGGACCATCCTTCACCCATCTCGTCTCTGGGTGCCACAGCACGGGACATCGCCTTCATTTTGACCCACAGAAGAGTTGTTGCTTGAGTAGTATTGCTTTTTTTTTCAGGTCAGAACAGTATCTAGCCTTCTGGCTATCTAATCCTCCCTTTTATCAGCAAACGACAATTTTGTTGAGAGTGATTCATCTTTAACAGGGGGTTTGTTTTTAGTTCCTTTATTTTCCAGGACTTTTTAAGCATGAAAGCAGAAGAAATATGTCCTTTTGGGCATATTCTTTGACCTCACTATTAACAACACAACACACAGACAAAAAAGCACAAGTTCATCAATTTTCTCTCTCCCTATCGGAAAGACTCCCCTTGCTCTCCCCATCCTCCCGTCATCTTTTCTACTACTGAGAACAAACTTACCTTGTTGCTCTTTGAGTTCCAGTGAAGGTCTTTGGATCTTGTTTCACATGCATCTTGTTTCACTTTTGGCCTGCTGAGCTTCAGTTCTCTTGGTGTTCTCTGCTGTTTTCTTACGGCTAGAAGAACTATAACCTGCACATTATTGTCTGGGCAAACGTGAATATATATTTAAATAATGATGAGGAGTCTCGGCATGAAATTGTTTACTCTGTCTATAGATGCTGCCTAATCTGCTGAGTTCCTCCAGCACTTTGTGTGTACTGCTCTGGATTTCCAGCATCTGCAGAATCTCTTCTGTTTATATATGTTTAAATGATTGGTTACTCTGAACTGAACGTATTCATGTATGTGAAATATAATTAAAATTGCATTGATCAAAACTGGATCACTTCTGTTGGTTACAGTGTAAAAATGTCAAATTGTGACTCAACAAGCACAAACAGATCTGCAGATGATGGAAATCCTGATCAAGAGTCGCAGCCCGAAACGTCAACTATTTACTCTTTTCCATAGATGCTGCCTGGCCTGTTGAGTTCCTCAAACATTCATGTGTGTGTTCAATTCATTCACATGTTAAAATAAGACTAGATATTATTTAAATTAAAATTGCAAGTTCCTAAAGGCTGGTCAGTTTCAGAAACCATGTATTGGCTTCCAGTGATGTTATTGTTCAGAACGGCAGCCTAAAATAATAGCACCTCTGGGAAAATGTTTATTTCATCCCGTTAATCTGCCAAATACTAGATCTCTCGAAAATATCTGAATTGATAAAGGGGGCAAGGATGGGAAAAAAGGAATGGAGATAATAAAACATCACTGGAGCTTGTGGACGAGGGGGGTGCAGCGAGTGGCTCTCCTACATGAGCACGTGATAGCGAGGCTGACGCTGGGCCTCGTTCAGGCGAAGCGGCGAATTTAGTAAAAATTCTGGAAGAGATACGAGAATTCCAAAAAGACATTAAACAGCAACTAAATTATATCAAGTCAGAGCTCACCAACGTTAATCAAAAAATAACGGTGGCAGAGACATGAATTGAAAAGGTGGAAGATCATGTTCAAAATGTGGAACTACGTTAAGTAAGATGATAAAAGTGTTAAATCAACAAGAAAATAAATTATTCGACCAAGAAGGAAGGTCATGGTGAAAGAATATCAGGATATATAATATTCCTGAAGGAGCGGAGGGGTTGTCTATGGTGGAGTTTGTAGAAAACTTGCTATGGGACAAGCTGGAGATTCTCCTGACCATGGCACTTGACACTGAAAGAGCACACCGTGCGCTCGTCCTGAAGCCTTCTGGAAACAGGGAAAATTAGCCACGGACAATAGTAATCAGATTCCTTCAGTACAAAACCAAAGCAGAGATTCTGTGCAGGGCCTAGGGAAAGAAGAGGGTATTTTTGAATGGGAAATTAATATACTTTGATCAAGATTACTCCCCAGCAGTCCTGCAGAACCGGACGGAATATTCTGAAGCAAAGCGAGTTAAAGCAAAGAAAGATTAGATTCCAGACTCCGTACCCTGCTAAACTGCAAGTGTTTTATGAAGACTGTACCAGACAATGGAAGAGGCGACTGCAGACATGAAGGCCAGAGGGTTGCCCGTCAGCGTGATCAAACCGAGGGAAAGCCTGGCTGAGCAGCTATCCCGCTCTGCTCAGGAAATAGTGAGAGAATCGAGAAAGCAGGGGACGGGAGGAGGGCGAGAGAAGAATATCAGGAAGAGACTGTGAGTTTTCAGACGGCACCCCCTCCAGAAGAGCCAAAAGGTCTGTCTAATTTCAAAAGTGGTGATAAGCTAAACAGAAGCAAAAATAGACAGTGCTTTACTTATCTCAAGTAGTACTTAATGCAATTTGCATTTTATATTACTCAATCATTTTATTTTTTTATTCATTTATTCACACCTTTTCCCAACCTAAATGAGAATATATACATGGGAGGAATACACAGGGAAGTCTTTTCTGTGTAATGGACACAGATTTGTTCACTTACTTTCATGGGTACTGCAGTGGGGGCCCTCAACTTACAGGTAGGAGAGGCGATTCCCCCACGGCTAGACCCAGGGTCATCTACTAGAGACCTCAGCCTTGGAATCACACCTTCGGTACCTTTTTTCCATTCACATTTCTTGGTTCTTATTTGTTCAGGGAGTAGATCGATTAAGTTGTATTTTGCTAATTTTAATGAAATACTGACAGATAAATACACATGGCTAAGGACAAAGTAAAATTTATTTCTTTTAATATCAATGGGCTGTTAAATCCAATTAAACTCAGTAAAATTCTATCAAAAATGAAGAAAGAAGAAGCCCATGTAGTATATTTACAGGGTATTTACAGTATATTAAGTGATAATGAGCATGGAAAACTAAAGAGAATGGACCACTAATTTGTTTTTCTCCTCATATAAATCAGGACATAAGAGAAGCATTGCTATTCTCATCTCAAGCAAGCTAAATTTTGAAAAAGTATTTGAAATGGGAGATAAGGAGGGCAGATATATTCTGATAAGGGGATAATAGATGGAAACTCAGTTACTCTATTGAATATATACGCACCCCCAGGAAGTAATATTAGTTTCTTCCAGAAAATTACTAATATTATGGTAAAGGAAAAAGAAGGTCTCTTGATATGTGGGGGAGACTTAAACTGACAATTACAACCAAAGTTACACTCTTCCAATAGAAAAGCCTATGAACCAAAGTCCTTTCATAAGAAATTTAACACACTTTTTAAGGACATTGGTTTAATTGATACATGGAGGGACCTTTTCCCCGACAGAAGGGATTACACTCATTATTCTGTTCCCTGTTCTTTATATTCAAGAATAGACTATTTCATAACATTTGGAAAAGATAAAGACAAAATAAACACCTGTGGAATTGGGACAATAGACGTAACAGATCATGCACCTATATATTTATCTGTTGATTTTGACCTACAACCAAAGAATACTATTTGGAAACTACATTCAAGTCTAATTAATGATCCCTATTTTAAGGAACAAATTAAAAAAGAAATTGGTCTTTACTTAGAATTCAATGATAATTGAGAGGTTTCACCTCCCATTCTATGGGAGACTCTGAAGGCTGTCTTAAGAGTAAAAATTATAGTGATAACTTCATCTAGAGAAAAATAAGGAATAAAACATTAGAGGAATTACAAAATAAGTTGAAGGAGCTAGAAAAAAACACAAATTGAGTTTGGCACAGGACACATTAGAGGAAATTTCTAAAAAATTAGGAATGAAATTAATAGTTTGGCTAGACAAGAAATCAGGAAAAATCTAATGTTTCTGAAACAGAGACACTATGAAAGTGGATCTAAATCTATGAAGATACTGGTGTGGAAACTGAAAAAAAAAAGATAGCAGAAAATACAATTCATAGAATTAGGGATCCAAGAACAAAAGTGATAAAAAAATAAGCTAAGTGAAATTCAAGAAGCTTTTGAAGTATTTTACAAAACTCTATATTCCAAAGTTCCGGGGGAAGCATAAACCAAATTGATACCTTCCTGAATTCTCTAGAGTTACCCACTTTAAGTGAAGAGCAAAATAGAATGATGACTGCTGACATAACTGAAGTTGAAACTGCAATTAGTAGGCTTAAATTAAGCAAGTCACCAGGATCAGATGGATATATGGCAGTGTGGTATAAAGAATTTAAAAATGAGTTAATTCCTGAGTAAACCCCACGCTGAACTGAGCTCTAAAAAAGGCACAAACGCCACCCAGCTGGAAGGAGGTGATAATCTCAGCTACACTGAAAGAAGGCGAGGATAAAATGGAATGTGGGTCATTTAGACCAATATCTGTTCTTAATGTAGATTATAGATTATCTACCTCCATCATGGCCAAACGATTAGAAGAGTTTCTACCTACACTGATACATAATGATCAGACAGGCTTTATACAACAACGCCAAACACAAGACAATATACGAAGGACACTAAAATAAAATTAAAGCAATAGTGATAAGCGTGGATGCTGAAAAGGCATTTGATTTGGTTAATTGGAATTTTCTTTACAGAGTTTTACATAGATTTGGTTTACATGACACAATTATTAAAACTATATATATGACAATCCCACTGCTAGGATTAAAATCAATAGATAACTATCGAATAGTTTTACCCTAGAAAGGGGCTCGAGACAGGGTTGTGCATGGTCACTGCTACTCTTCGTATTATATCTGGAACCACTAGCTCAATACATCAGACAAAATGAAGATATCAGCAAAATTACTATTAAAGGGACAGAGCATAAATTGGCCTGTTATGCGGATGACATTTTGATCTATCTAGGGCAACCAACATACTCTTTACCTAAATCGATGCAATCCTTTGAACAATATGGACAATTATCAGGATACAAGATCAACATAGATAAAACCCAATTACTTTCATATAACTATAGCCCACCAAGAGAAATTGAAAGTAGATATCCCTGGGCATGGCAAACAGAGTCTTTCAAATATTTGGGCAACATTATCCCAAAAGATTTGGCCGAATTATCAAAATGCAATTATCCGCCTATATATAAAAAATTAAGGAAGATATAACAAGATGGAACCTAATTCCTTTTTTTAGTCTCAGTTCAAGGATTGAATCCATTAAAATGAATATACTGCCCAGACTGTTATATCTTTTTCAGACCCTACCATTAGAGAGATTAACCAAAATCAATTCAATGAATGGAACAAGATGTTATCAAGATATATACGGCAAGGTAAAAGGCCTAGAGTTCGTCTCAAAACTTTGCAATTAGCCAAGGAAAAGGGGAATGGGGCCTACCTTCTCTTAGAGATTATTATTTTGCAGCACAGTTGAGAGCTGTGATATGTTGGTGCAACCCATCATATGACGCTCAATGGAAAAACATTGAGGAGAGGATACTTTCCATCCCCATACAGGCAATTTTGGCTGCTAGCAACCTGCAAAGTTACATAAATACAATTGATAACCCATGGGTGAAATGGACTCTTAAAATATGGAAAACTGTTATAAAAGAATATAAACTAGAGGGAGATATTGCAATTCTTAAATGGTGTGCATATGACTCGGATTTTATGCCGAATAAACTGGATGCTAGATTTAAGGACTGGACAGCTAAAGGAATAACAGTTCTATGCAATATAATGAAAGAAGGAACACTGTTTAGTTTTGAAATGCTTAAAGAGAAACACTTATTAGAAAAACAAGACTTTTATCGTTATTTGCAGATGCGACGGTATGTTAATGGGAGGGTTAAAAATGTAACCAAGGCAAGTACATGTTTGATAGAGCTATTTAGGAAAGCATAAAATTCAGATAACGGTAGTAGAATCATTTCAAGCGTGCATAAGGGTTTGTCAAATCTTGAAACACATTTAACTTCATACATTAAAACAAAATGGGAGAAGGAAGGAGGGATAATTATATCTGAGGAAGAATGGGCAATAACATCAGTGGAAGTGTACCAGTTCACAGAAATGGAGGGAGTTTGGATGGAAAATCTTGATATTTTATTACACCCTCTCAGAAATCCCATTATGATAGTAACCTGCCTGTTTGCTGGAGAAATTGTGGAAATCAAAATGCAAACCATTATCATATTTTCTGGGAATGCCCCGTTATCAAAGACTATTGGAGTGGGATACATAATGCCCTACAAGACATCTTTAAATGTTGTCGTGGTTTCTCGTGCCCCACAAACGACCAGGAGACACAGAATATTCTTCAAGAAGTATTAAACTTTAATTTGCAAATCAAAGCTGAGACAGTCATTGAGCTAGTCACTGATTGCCCACCGATCCTTGTACATAGCATTTTTTATAGCAATCTCCTAGTTTAGTTGCATTAGCACATCCAATTGGTCTACAGTTGCGTATCACAAGTACATCTGCCACTATTGTTTCTACCCATTGACTTAATCCTGTTCTACTCTACATCTCTTAGCTACCTCTCATTAACACACCATTACCTTCTACATTCTTAAGATTTCATTCTCCTACTAAATTGGATACATGCATAGCAAATAGCAAGTTCAAAGCTGACTACATAGTTTTGGTTACACAGCAAACAATGCAACTTTTATACTCCAATAATGTGAAATACCCTTAGAAAGTAAAACCATATATTTTGGGTATATACCTCAAGAATGGTTGAAAAGAGATAAATATTTAATGAATATACTGCTGGTGGCTGGTAAAAAGACTTTTACTAGGAAATGGTTATCACAGGAGAGCCCAACCTTGAACGCATGGATGTAAATTACAATGGACATTTACAAAATGGAGAAGATAACAAACAGCATCTGTTAATCATAAGTTGGAACAATTTGATTCATACTGGGAAAAATGGTTTAACTAGATAACACCTCATAGGCCTGATTTTATTCTCACAAGTCAATGAATATGTTGTAAAAAAATATCACTCCCTACTTACACATAGTTTTCTCCTTTTGCTTGTTCTTTCTTTCCACTCTTTTCTATAAGTGTATACCTCAGATAAATATTATGTGGAGATTTGTAGCAAATATGAATATATGATATATATGTACTGTATCTGAAATACATCTTATGGAAATGTTTGTTTGATGATGAACTTGAAAAAAAATTACAAAAATAATCATGTATCTGTGACATTTGTTGCCAATTCTTTATGTGATTTCATCACAGACATTGTATTTCCTAATAAAATCCCTATGAGTAATGGATTAACATGCATGTACATTCCATCTGTTATTTGAATGAGGACAGGCTGTTCAGAGAGTAAGGAATTCCGCAGTGTAGCTAAAATCATATCATTGAACAGAGTTAAGAACAAGTTAGATATTCTCCTTGGGGCTAGAGGGGGTCAAGATATACAGGAAGAAAACGGAATACGTACATTACAGAATTTGAATAGCAACACAAAGATTGCAGATGTGTGGAACCTAGAACAAAAAGGAACTCAACAGGTCAGGTGACATCTTAGCAGGGAAATAAACAGTTGACATTTTGGATCAAAACCCCTTATCAGTTGACTGAATAATCAATCGGGAATTATCGATCATATCCAATGGTGGAACAGTCTCAAAGGGCCAAATGCTGCCACAGAACATGAAATTTCACAACATATGTTGGAGTTAATAAAGGCGATTCTGATTATGATGATTCTATAATTGTCACTGTCTTATGAGCTGGTCATGAACCCAGGTGTGGGCCTGACTGGATCAGAAAATAACAAAGTGGATGAAATGAACTTCTAACTTAATTTTCTTCTTTTAACAAAGTTTTATTTTGTTTTTAGAAAGTAACGAAGACTGGTGCTGTTAACAGGCTGACTGACGCGTCCAAGTATACAGGCTCCCACAAGGAACGGTTTGATGAAGGTGGAAAAGGCAAAGGGAAGATTGGGCGAGAGGACATATTAGAGAATACAGGTTATGTGGGAGCCTACAAAGGAGCTGGAACATATGATGAAAAGGCAAAAGGGAAATCATGTTAAAAGTTATTTCTGGTTTATTTGGCTTGTTGTAAATGGGGGAAATGGTTTGGTTAACCTGCTGAAGACTTAGTAAAATATATAGTCATTCAGCTTTAACAAGCTTTTAGTTGAAAGTAATTATAATATATAACATGATTTTCAGTATGGAAACACCAGATTTATGCTAAATCTTTATATAATTTATGTAGAAATTAGTCCTGTAAAAATAAACATTTAATGCCTATGTTAAACATAAATGGAATATTTTGTGCAACACACACAAACTATTGGAGGAACTTTGCAAGTCAGCCAGCATTTTTGGAGGAGTATAAACAATCGATGTTTAAGGCCAAGATCCTTCATCAGGACTGATGATCTGTCTTGATGAAGACTCTCAGACCGAAATGTCAGTTGTGAATTCCTCTCCATGGATGCTGCCCGACTTGCTGAGTTCCTCCAGCACTTTTTGTGCATTGCTCAATATTTCCAGCATCAGCAGAATAGAGTGCTGGAGTCATAGAGCACTACAGCACAGAAACAGGCCCTTCAGCCCATCTAGTCTGTACTGAACTGTTAGTCTGCCGTTGAACCCACATCCACCACTCAGCTGGCAACTCGTTACACACTCGCACAACCCTCTGAGTAAAAAAGCTCCCCCTTAAGATCCTCTTAAATATTTCACCTCTCACCCTTAACCTATGACCTCTAGTTCTAGTCTCACCTGACCCCAGTGGGAAAGGCCTGCTTGCATTTACCCTATCTATACCCCTCATCATTTTGTATTTCTCTGTCACATCTCTCTTCATTTGCCCATGCTCCAGGGAATAAAATCCTAACCTATTCAACCTTTCCCTGTAACTCAGGTCCTCATCCTTGTAAATTTTCTCTGAACTCTTTCAATCTTATTGATATGTTATGAACCCCGTAACTGGGTATCTTACCAGCAAAGATAGGAGTATCCGTTGGAGTCCGGTGATACTATTTTTAACAGTATTTATTAGTAAAAATACACAAAAATAATATCAATGCAAATATACAGATAATATACGTCATCAATACTAAACATACAAGTGCGGGTATAATAATAATCAATAAGAAATAAGCTCTATCGTTGTCTCGGGGATAATGAATTGTCCGATGGAAATATAAAGTTCAGTTCAGTTCATGCAGGCTGCAGTAGTTGTTGGTTGCTGTGTTGCAATTGTTGGAGAGAGAGAGAGAGAGAGAGAGAGAGAGTAACAGCTATTGACTTGCCGACTTTCCTTTACGATCTTGATCTGTCTATGCGTTGTTGTTGTGGCCATTCACGTATGACCCCTCCTTCCTTTAGCTAGACCGTTCTTCCATGGTGGACTCGTCACCCAGGCAAGGGTGGACACACACACAAGCCCCCACCGGTCTCGTAGCCTCTCTCCTGGTGCATCTGAGGGGTGTTTCCCCAGACCCTATTTTTATCCCCACTCACGGGGTCTCAGGTGTCAATCAGGTTGGGATGATGCAACCCATCAACCAGACCACTCTGGTTGCCCCCGAGGGGTTTCAATGAATAGAACAGTACTCAATACACAATCCTTCTCCAAGAGACAATAGTGGTAATCAGTGGTTCCATTCCGCTTTTGTTTAGGAGGAGACATTCCACTTTTGTGTATCTCTGCGTTGTCTCTCTCTCATTTCCTTGGTATCAGACCCGAAATAGTAGCAATTTTGCGATTCTCAAAAAGGGGGGGGACAACTTTGCACCCTTCTGCCCATCAGAGTTGCTCCTCATTTGTAACAGATAGCTTTCCTGTAGATCGGTGACCAGAACTGCACACAACACTCCAAGTTTTGCCTCACTAATGTCTTATACAACTTCAACAAAACATCCCAACTCCTAGACACAGTACTCTGATTTATGAAAGCCGATTTAATAAAAGATCTTACACTCCTATCTATCTGTGACGCCACTAAGCTCACCTGTCTTATTTACAATGCTCCCTGTATTGAAATAGGTGCAACTCAGAATTAGTCGTGCCACATTTGATCTTTCAGTACCTGTCGTTGTACGTGGGCTGAACATCTACTTTCTCCACAGCCACTCTTCTACCTCCCCTGGCACTCTGCTTCCCATCCCTTTGCAGCTCTCATTTAAATCTTCCTGTGCAGCACTAGCAAACCTTCTCTCAAGGATACTGGTCCCCCTCCAGTTCAGGTGCAAACTATCCCGTTTGTACAGGTCCCAGCTCCCTGGAAGAGAGTCCCGTTCCAAAACTCTGAAACCCCCTCGCACACTATCTTCTTATATCCAGCCTCACTAGCACGTGGCATCTGTAGCAACATTGAGATCAGTACTCTGGAAGTCACGTCCTTTAACTCACTGAGCTCAGTTTGCAGGACCTCATCACCATTCCTGCTCATGTCATTGGTACCTCCTCCTTAAGAAAGTTATGGACTTGATCTGAGATGTCCCTGGCCCTGGCACCTGTGAGGCATCCTTTTATCTGGGAATCTTGTTTTTACCCACGTAACCGCCTGTCTGTTGCCCTAACCAATGAATCCACTATCACTTGTTTGCCTCTTAACTCCCTTCCCGCTTTGCTTCTAAGGTACAGAGACAGATTCAGTGACTGTGACTTTCCTCTGCTACAAATACAGTATCCAAACCTGTTATTGATGGAAACAGCCTTAGGAATGTCTTGCACAGGCTCCCTATTCTCTTTCTCCTCTCCTGACGGTCACCCAGTTGCCTGTGTCCTGCACTTCATCTCCCTGTATCTCCTGTCAATCAGCCCCTCCTTCTCCTGAATAATCAGAAGGCTGTCCAGCTCCAGTTCTCTAACACGGTCTGTAAGAAGCTACAGCTGGATGTACTTCTTGCAGGTGTAGTTGCCCAGGACACTGGAGGTCTCCATGTTCTCCCACATCCTGCAGGAGAAGCTCTACTGTCCTGACTGTCATTCCCAATGCTCAAATTGAAAGGAAAGAAAGAGAGAAAGAAAGAGAGAAAGAAAGAAAGAAAGAAAGAAAGAAAGAAAGAAAGAAAGAAAGAAAGAAAGAAAGAAAGAAAGAAAGAAAGAAAGAAAGAAAGAAAGAAAGAAACTAACTTACTTACTTACTTACTTACTTACTTACCGGAAATATGCCTCAGCCTCTGCCTCTCCTTGCAAAAACTTCTTGAGCCATAGCTTCAGCTCACCAATCTAACATTGACCCACTCCCACAATGTCCACTCCAACACTGGCCACTCACACACTGGCCCACTCCAACACTGGCCCACTCCCACACTGGCCCACACCCACACTGGCCCACTCCCACACTGGCCCACTCCCACACTGGCCCACTCCCACAATGGCCCACTCACACACTGGCCCACTCCCACACTGGCCCACTCCCACACTGGCCACTCCCACACTGGCCACTCACACACTGGCCCACTCCCACACTGGCCCACTCCCACAATGGCCCACTCCCACACTGGCCACTCCCACACTGGCCACTCACACACTGGCCCACTCCCACACTGGCCCACTCCCACACTGGCCACTCCCACACTGGCCACTCCCACACTGGCCACTCACACACTGGCCCACTCCAACACTGGCCCACTCCCACACTGGCCACTCCCACACTGGCCACTCACACACTGGCCCACTCCAACACTGGCCCACTCCCACACTGGCCACTCCCACACTGGCCACTCACACACTGGCCCACTCACACACTGGCCCACTCCAACACTGGCCCACTCCCACACTGGACCACTCCCACAATGGCCCACTCCAGTTAAACCTAACTTCTTTCTGTTGGCTCTTGTCAAGTGACTAAGTGTGACCAAGTGTGATCTCTAGTTCTGACAGGCCCTGCTTACTTTTTTTTTATTTAATAAATTTTAGAAAATTACAAGAATAAAAGAGATGATGAAATAGTGAGAAAAATAATATTAACCCTCCCCCCCTTAACCCTTATCTAAAGAAAGAAAAAAAAGAAGAGAAAGATTGCCTGGATATCGGAGGATCCCCACATGCTCCATGGAGTTCAAAATAATTTTAATATTTATTTTTACTTTCCCCAATTACTTTATAATTTTATCTTCAAAGGACCTATGTATTTAATCCTATCTTTTGTAAGTATGGGAGCCAAATTTTCAAAAATATATCATATTCATTTCTTAGATTGTATGTAATTTTTTCAAGTGGAATACAACTGTGTATTTCATTATTCCAACAATCCATAGTTAAATATAAATCAGATTTCCAAGTAACTGCGATGACTTTTTTGGCTACTGCCAATGCAATTTTTATAAATTTTTTCTGATACTTAGTCAATTTAAGTTTCGGTATTGTCCCTTCAATGTCTCCTAATAAAAATAATACCGGACTATGTGGGAGTTGTACTCCAGTAATTTGTTCCAATAAAAGTCTTAGATTTATCCAAAATGGTTGAATTTTAAAACAAGACCAAGTAGAATGTAAAAAAGTACCAATTTCTTGATTACATCGAAAACATTGGTCAGACATATTTGAATTTAATCTATTTATTTTCTGTGGTGTTATATATAATTGATGTAAAAAATTATATTGTATTAATCTAAGTCAAACATTTATTTTATTTCTCATACTATCAGAATATAATCTTGACCAGTTTTTTCCATCAATTTTAACATTCAAATCAGATTCCCATTTTTGTCTTGATTTATGAATTCCTGATTTAATTGTCTGTTTTTGAATCAAATTATACATACAAGATGTAATTTTTTAAATTTTTCCATTTTGAATTAATATTTCTATTTCACTAGGTTTTGGCATCAACATTGTTTGTCCCAGCTTTTCTCATAAATAAGCCTTTAATTGAAAATAACAGAAAAGAGTGTTATTTGATATTTTATATTTATTTTTTAATTGATCAAACGACATCAATATACCTCCTTCAAAACAATCACCTATATATTTAATCCCCTTTTGGAACCAATTATGTAAAAGTTTATTATCCATTGTAAAAGGAATAAGTCTATTTTGAATTAGAGTTCTTTTTGCTAATAAAGATTTCTTTATCTCATTGTCCATATTTCCCTTATTCCATAAATCAATCAAGTGTCTTAATATAGGAGATTCTTTTTTTTCCACGTATCCATTTGGATTCCCATTTATATAAAAAATCTTCTGGTATGTTTTCTCCTATCTTATCTAATTCTATTCTAATCCATGCCGGCTTTTCTTCATCAAAAAAAGACGCAATAAATCTAAGTTGATTTGCTTTATAATAATTCTTAAAATTTGGAAGTTGTAACCCTCCTAAATCAAATTTATATGTCAATTTTTCCTCTGCTTACTTTTTTAGTCTGGCATTTAAACTCCACACGTAACTGTCCCACAACCTCAAGCTCCATAGCATTAACAGAACTTTTGTGTTAACACAATTATGTGTCTGCAGCCACATAAGAATGAGAAAATAAGCCCAAAAGTATTAAAGGCAACACGAGTGAATCTGCAGATGCTGGAAATAAATAAAAACACAAAATGCTGGCAGAACTCAGCAGGCCAGACAGCATCTATGGGAGGAGGTACTGACGACGTTTCGGGCCGAAACCCTGTCGTCACTACCTCCTCCCATAGATGCTGTCTGGCCTGCTGAGTTCTGCCAGCATTTTGTGTTTTTACCCAAAAGTATTAATTACATTTTATCTGTTAAGGATGTTAAAGTACATAATGGAAATGCATTTCATATCTCCATTATAAAAAATAATATATTTGTAGTTTCAAACATAACTTGGAAATAATTACTTTAATATTAGACTTAGATTACTGATATTTACTTACCTACTTATCTAACTGTAAGGTGAAGGCTCCAAGTTCAGAAGCAGTTTTGCTTTGATAGGCTGGTATTGCTGGAGTTCTATGTAGCGTTCCAGCTAATGGCCTATGTGGCAACATACTGCAAGCTGGAGTTGCTAAATTTTATAGTATAGAAACTTTATGAATCTCAGTGTCAAATCTCTGAGAGCACAATTTGAAAACTTTGTTCCTTATTTAATATTTGTCAATGCCAACAAAGTCCCTGCAATACTGTATGATAGCTTCAAAATTCTCAATATGTCAGCACCAAGGAAATACATCAAAGTTTCAAACTGGAAACAACGTGTTTAAATTTATCCAGCCTCTATCACTATTTGCCCTGTGTTGGAGCTAAAGGCTTTAATATCCTCACTTTACTTCTTGCATCCTTTTTAGATTAACACCACATAATGGTACAGCACAGGATACCAAAGCAGACATGCTGGAATAAATTTCATGCTCTAACCATTGTGTAATGAATAATCACCCGAAATCATCGGGAGGGGAACCTCATAAGTATGCCTCTGTAAATGACTGGGACTCAGTGAGATACCATTACCTGACATCACCCAGCTCATAAGATTATTGGCAGATGAATGAGTTATGCTATTTTAACGAGATTTTTGGTAGTGATAGTTTTTATGCAAAATTAAGTCTTTCTTGATAGTGATATAGGAGCATAGTAGGATCAATTGGTATGAGGGGTAATTGATAAGTTCGTGGCTAAGGTAGAAGGAGTCACTTTTAAAAAACCTAGTGCATTTATTTTTAACATAGGTCCCTCCTACATTTACACACTTAGTCCAGCGGTCGTGGAGCATACGGATCTTTTACCTCCAGAAAGTGTCCACAGCAGGGCTGATTGATAAGTTCGTGGCCTAAGGTAGAAGGCGATGAGTTATACAGCTCTCGTTACATGCACATGCAGGTCAACTGTTTCAGTGATTATGCAGAAAGGTTGAAGTTACTAACTCATCAAGATTGATTGATAAGTTCGTGGCCTAAAGTAGAAGGAGATGAGTTATTAACTTCAAACTTTCTACATAATCACTCAAAGAGTTGGTCTGCATGTGCATGTAACAAGAGCTGTATAACTCATCTCCTTCTACCTTAGGCCACAAACTTATCAATCACCCCTGCTGTGGACACTTTCTGGAGGTCCAAGATCTGTATGCTCTACAACCACTGGACTATGTGTGTAAATGTAGGAGGGGACTATGTTGAAAAATAAATTTGCTAGATTTTCTAAAATTGATTCCTTCTACCTTAGCCACAAACTTATCAATTACTCCTCGTACGTTTAGTATTGAAACTTTGTACAAATAGTTTCCACCCTCCTTAGCACACTTTAAATTTGGAAGTAGACTGCTCTGTTACACATCCTTAATGCTTTGTGTAAAGAGTAAAACTACAAAATACATAAAACGGAGAACAGTACAGCACAGGATCAGGCTATGATGTTATGCCGAACCAATTAAATTAGTAAACTAAATGGCTAACTAAACTAATCCTCTCTGTGCACACAATGTCTGTCTCCTTCCATTTTCCCCACATTCATGTGTCCATCTAAACACCTCTGAAAAGTCTCGAGTGTATCTGCCTCTGCCACCACCACGTATCCGATTCCATAACATCACATGGACAGAAAGCTAAAATAGCAAGCAGTATAATGAACTGCATTGGTGCTTACGTAATATTATTCATCTAAATAAGTTTGAATTTAAAAAATGACATGCTCAAAAATTACTATGATGCTAATAAACCACAGTACTATTTACCAAGAGTTCTTCCCCTGTTTTTAACAACCTAGATTGATGATTATTGTTTTCTTTGTTGTTCACAAATGATTGGAAATGTTCACATGACAGAAGGATAAATTTACATTGTGGTGTCATTATCCAGCATGAACACCTCCTTGCAGGCAGCAGGCAGCTTACGGGAAACCCTTGGCAGTGCATTTGTGATTTCATCATGGCATCCAGAATGGGAAAATTTAACCCAGCGACTGTAGTGTCAGCCTAAAGCTAAATATATCTTGTTCTTGGAGAATTTTTCAAAGATAAGATACTTGAAGAATCAATAAAGTGTATGAGATTCTTTGGCATCTTTGATACTTATGGGTGAAGCACCCAAAGGAAATGAAAGTTCAGCTACGTCCAGGGCATGACTCTGGTAAACACATGTTTCTCCATGGAAACTGCACATTCATCTAAACAATAAAACAGCTGCTTTTAATAAAGTTTAGCCTACAGCCAAGAATGGTTTCAAAGTACCTGTTGTTTGCAGACTGTCGTTGCTGTGCTATGATGTGCAATAATAAACGTCAACATTGACTTTAATGGGCTAATGCTTCCTAGGACTATACAATTACACCAACGTGATGAATAAAGTTTTCTGTGTTTCAATCAGTACAGAGACTGACTTAAGGAAGGACTTATTCAATACACAAGTCAAACAATATCTTTTTTTATCCATCCATTATAACCAGCTAATGAAACCATCAAAATGTACAATTTTTAACCTTGTCATTTTTTTGGTGGGAACAAGAAAAGTAATCAATTATTTCACAACATTAAACTCCTCAAGGATCTGATAAGATGTCTGCTGACCAGTCTGGAATGATGTTTGTTCTTCTCACGCTAGAGTTCACAATAGTTCAGATAAATGGCTAAGCAGAAAACAGAAAACTACCGTGAATAACGTTGGTGTTCACTTCTAAATGTTGCTTAACCCCTTTACACAAGCTATTTTGATGGTGTACAAAGGAATTAATTGGCTTCCAGTTCGTGAATGACTGGATAGATGGTTACTAGACTCAGCAGTTCCTTCAGGAAAGTACCTTCCTCTCATCAGAACAATAACAATGGTGCAAATATCTATAAGTGTTTAGTAATTCATAAAACAAAAGAGAAGAATTAAGCAATCAGCCCATCAAGTTTGCTCTGCCTTTCCATCACAGCTGATTTACTTTCCCTCTCAGCTTCATTCTTCTGCCTTCTCCCCATAAACTTTGACACCCCCATTAATCAAGAACCCATCAACCTCCAATTTAAATATATCCAATAACCTGGCCTCCACTCCCATTTGTAGCAATGAATTCCACAGATTCTTCACCCACTGGCTGAAGAAATTCTTCCACATCTCTTCAAAAGGGATGTCCTTCAATTCCGAGTCTGTGCCCTCTGGTCCTAGACTCCCCTACTATAGGAAACCTCCTCTCCACATTCACTCTATCTAGGCCTTTCAATAGTTGATAGGTTTCAATGAGATCTAAACTCCAGTGAGCACAGGCCAAGAGCTATCAAACAGTTCTCATTCCTGCGATCATTCTCGTGAATCTACTCTGGACCCTTTCCAATGCCAGCAGATCCTTTCTAAAACTGGTTATGATAATCCAAATGCTGTCTGCCCAATGCCTCATAAATTCTTAGCATTATGTCTTCGCTTTAGGCTCTGAATACACATTCAACAGACCATTTACAAAAGGAATTGTGAAGGCTCCTTCCTCCTCTATATATAGTCTGTGGTAAGGCAATAATTCTAGCCAAAGTATCCCTGAAATTATCCAGCAACGTCTGTGAAATTTGGAACTGAAATTTCCAATCACCTACTTTGTATTGTGCTACAGGTTTTCTACATTTCTATGTTTTAACAGGTCAGAAATACCTTGTCTGCGTTTAAGAAATATTCAATAGCTTCTTCCTGGCTATTACAACATGCTATTACAAAGGGAGAATGTAACTACAGCTGTAAAGATCCCTGCTGCACCCATTGACCCTGTGATCTCTGTCTCTGAGGCCAATGTTACGCTGCCTTTAAAGAGGGTGAACCCTCATAAGGCGAAAGGCCCCAACAGTGTACCTGGTAAGGCTCTGAAAACCTGTGCCAACCAACTGGCAGGAGTATTTACGGACATTTTCCATCTCTCACAGCCACAGGCAGAAGTTCCCACTGCTTCAAAAAGCCAACGATTATACCAGTGCCTCAGAAGAATAATGTGAGCTGCCTTAATGACTGTCGCCCTGTGGAAGTCACATCGACAGTGATTAAATGCTTTGAGAGGTTGGTCATGACTAGACTGAACACCTGCCTCTGCAAGGACCTGGACCCATTCCAATTTTCCTATGGCCACAATAGGTCAACGGCAGATGCAATCTCAAAGACTCTTCACACGGCTTTAGACCACCTGGACAACACAAACACCTACATCAGGATGCTGTTCATCGACTATAGCCCAGTATTTAATACCATCATTCCCACCATCCTGATTGAGAAGTTACAAAACTTGGGCCTCTGTACCTCCTCTGCACTTGGATCCTTAACTTCCTAACCAGAAGACCACAATCAGTACGGATTGGTGATAACATCTCCTCCTTGCTGATGATCAACACTGGCGCACCTCAGGGGTGTGTGCTGAGCCCTCTGCTCTACTCTCTATATACCCATGACTGTGTGGCTAGGCATAGCTCAAATGACATCTATAAATTTGCTAATGATACAACCATTGTTGGTAGAATCTCAGGTGGTGACGAGAGGGTGTACAGGAATGAGATATGCCAACTAGTAGAGTGGTGTCGCAGCAACAACCTTGCACTCAACGTCAGTAAGACAAAAGAGCTGATTGTGGAGTTTAGGAAGGGTAAGATGAAGGAACACGTACCAATCCTCATAGATGGATCAGAAGTGGAGAGGGTGAGCAGTTTCAGTTTCCTAGGTATTAAGATCTCTGAGGATCTAACCTGGTCGCAACATATCAATGCAATTATAAAGAAGGCAAGGCAGCGGCTATACTTTATTAGGAGTTTGAAGAGATTTGGTATGTCAACAAATACACTCAAAAACTTCTATAGATGTACTGTGGAGAGCATTCTGACAGGCTGCATCACCGTCTGGTATGGGGGGGGGGGTGGAGAAGAGTGACTACTGCACAGGACCGAAAGAAGCTGCAGAGGGTTGTAAATTTAGTCGGTTCCATCTTGGGTACTAGCCTACAAAGTACCCAGGACACCTTCAAGGAGAAATGTCTCAGGAAGGTAGCATCCATTATTAAGAACCTCCAGTACCCAGGGCATGCACTTTTCTCACTGTTACCATCCGGTAGGAGGTACAGAAGCCTGAAGGCACACACTCAGTGATTCAGGAACAGCTTCTTCCCCTCTGCCCTCCAATTCCTAAATGGACATTGAACCCATGAACACTACCTCATTTTTTCAATATACATTATTTCTGTTTTTGCATGATTTTTTAAATTTCCAATATGCATATACTGTAATCTATTTATTTATTTACTTCTATATTATGTATTGCATTAAACTGCTGCTGTTAGCAAATTCCACAACACTTGCCAGTAATAATAAACCTGATTCTTATTCTGATTCTGATTCGAATCTAAAGACGAAGAAAGTTACAAAAATTACAGATATGATCTGCAGAAAGCCATCTCACAGGTGAAATGGAAATTCGCGATATAGGGGAACAGTAGGGCTTCGCTTCCAGGTGAGTTCAAAGCTGGAAGGTGATAGGTGAAGCCAGGTAGGTGGGAGAGGTCAAGGGCTGGAGAAGAAGGAATCTGATTGGAGAGGAGAGTGGACCATTGGAGAAAGGGAAGGAGGAGGGGACCCAGGGCAAAGTAATAGGCAAGTGAGAAGAGGTAAAAGGTCAGAGAGGGGAATGGGAGGGCATATTTATTTATCTGAAGGAGAAATCGATGTTTTGCCATCAGGCTGGAGGCTACCCAGACGGAGTATGATGAGTTGCTCCTCCACCATGAGTGTGGCCACACCTTGGCACGAGGAGGCCATGGATGTTGGATTTCCAGCATCTGCAGACTACTTTGTGTTTATGATTCACATATTTGTCTCCACTTTTTTAATCAACTATTCTCAACACAAGTGAAAATGCATTGTGAAGAACACACTTGGTCAATGAAGACATAAGACTAGGTCTCTCTGGATGTGGAAGAAGATGGTGCCTACAAACAACATGACCAAAGGCAACTCCCTTCAGACAGTTTGCAAAACTACTTTGACATCTTCTTTCAAATATGATTCTGCTACTAAGCTGCGTGCAATTGGAGCCTGCGATTTACATTTTGATGGTGTGTTTTCTGGCCGATGGAGCAATCTGGCGATTTGCTGTCTCCGAGGGAGTTTGGTGAGGTTTCGAGCAAAGGGAATGGCCTGGAGACCAAGAAGCCTAGAGACGAGGTGTCAGCCCATGATCAACTCCATTTCTTGCCAATTAAAGCGTTGAGCAAGATTGAGCAACTGGGTGTTCAGTGGCATCTGCCTGCGTTTGACAGGTCTCTCTCCCTCGCTCTCACTCACAGCTCCCGGAGTCCTAGGTCTTGGGCAAGGCTTAATTGACATGGTTTGTGGTTTGAACTCTGCAGTTCATGTTATATGTGTTTCTGATTACTCCTTTTTTATTGCCATTTTGTGCTATTTTGTTCTGGGTGGAGTGGTTCTGTGGCCTGCAGTCAACGAACAACACAGCATGAAATTAAACTGAACATCCCTACTGACCCGTCCTGACGAAGGGTCTCAGCCTGTAACGTCGACAGTGCTTCTTCCTATAGATGCTGCCTGGCCTGCTGTGTTCCACCAGCATCCCTAGACTGTTTCAATGACTCTGAGGTTTGATGGTTTTTATTCTGAGTTTCTCGTTCGATTTTTACTGCTTGTACATGTTAGGGAAATTAATTTGCTAAGGAAATTTGATTAAAGTTGATCGCAAGTAAATTAGACATGGACTATGTAGTAAAGAGAGTTTTATTCACCATATTGTGGGGAGCGAAACCTCTAACAGTGGGTTTGAACTCAAAATAATACAGAGAGCACAGCTGCTGTTATGTACATACAAATGGATTGCCAAAGCAAAGGCTGTTTGATTAACCTTGTGAATTAGATAAGCAAGGTTCACATGCAGTTCTCTTGTGATGAACTGTACCCATAACAACAGCCAAAAGTTAAACATTCAGTCCTGTGTACAACTTTGTATTAACAGTTTGTTTCATATCCCAGAGTCTAATTCTTACAAGAAAGGCAACTGCAAGTATTTATTCTAAGAATCATCTCTGCTGAAAGCTCAGCCAAATCTGTAACAAAGTAAACTGCAAATTGGTTTCCAGACTGAAAAAGCCAATATTAGCCCTTTGTCCATCACAATATCTTCCTCCACAGCACGATTTGTTCTTTTCTCTTGTGCGTCGGGTGTTTGATGACTACGCGAGACGCCGCCAGTAAAAATTGCTGCCAAATGTAATGTAAGATTACTGTGATCATCAACCAAAAGAAAAAAACTACAACTGATGAGTGTTAATGTAAAACTTGTAGCAAAACCTGTCAGCTAGAACACTCAGAAACTTCTACGAGAGCATTGTGACAGACTGCCACACCGTCTGGTGTCAGGGTGGGCTATTACACAGGACTGAAAGAAGTTACAGGAAGTTGTAAAATCAGTCAGTTCCATGTTGGGTACTAGCCTCTGTAGTATCCAGAACATCTTCAAGGAGCGTTGCCGCAGGAAAGCGGTGACTATCATTAGGGACCCCCCACCACCCAGGGCATGCCCTCGTCTCATTGTTACTGTCAGGGAGGAGGTACAGAAGCCTGAAGGCACACACTCAGCGATTCAGGAACAGCTTCTTCCCCTCTACCATCAGATCTCTAAATGGACATTGAACCCATGAACACCAGCTCACTTTTTAAAAATATATATTATTTCTGTTTTGCAGTCTTTTTAATCTAAATATTTAATATACGATATACACTTACTGTAATTGATTTCCTTTTTTGTTCTTTCTATATTATTGTGTATGGAATTGAACTGCTGCTGTTAAGTGAACAAATTTCACAACATATGCCGATGATAATAAACCTGATTCTGATTCTGATCAACGCACACGAAGTGCTGGAGGAACTCAGCAGGCCAGGCAACACTTGTACAGTCAACGTTTCAGGCCAAGTCCCTTCGGCAGAACTGGAGAGAAAAAAAATGATTCTTTAGCTAAGCTCAGTTTTTGGAATTTTTTCAATATGAGCATGGGCTGAGGAGCGGAGTGGCTTGTAGTACTGCTGCTTCACCGTTCCAGTGACCTACAATCAGTCCTGACCTCCGCTCTGGTCAGTTATCTGCATCATCTCCCATGTTTTCTCCCATGTCCCAAAGACGGCTCGTTGGGAGGTTAGCTGGCCCCGTAAATCACACCTAGTGCATGACTACAATGTTGGAATCTGTGGGGAACGGATGGGAAAGTGGGGAGGATAGGTTAGAGGGGTAAAGGGTTTGCTCTATCGGCCAATAGAAAGTCAGAGGGGTGAATGCTCTCTCTCTGTGCCATTGTAAAACATGAAAGTAAAAACTGTATCCTTTTGATTCCTTTCTGGCAATTCGACTAAAATGTTGCAGGCTGTCATAGCTATTATAATGACCAATTGCGAAGAAAAAGCATTTCAGGATGTGCATTGTATACATTTCTCTGACATTAAACTTGACCTTTGAACCTTTGAATTTCAATACAAGCTGACTGAAAAATGATTACACTATTGATAGATTAATCAAGCGTGAAGTAATTTTTCCTAAATGTAATCGATTTACTCCATTTCAGTGCTTCTTCTGTATGCAGGGATCAAGTTCTGAATAATCTTGAGTGTATGTATCTGGAGAATATAAAATTATGAGGCATAGATAGGGTAGATATTCAGAATCTTTTTCCCATCGACAGGGTATCAAAAAAAGAAGGCGTAGGTTTAAGGTGAGAGGAAGGCATGTTAAAGGAGATCTGAGGAGGAAGTTTTTTTATATATATAGTTAATGATTGATATCAGGAACACACTGTTATGGAAAGCAGTGTATCTGGATGCAGTAATCCTGTTTCAGAGGTACTTAGACACGGCAGGTCACAGAGGCACCTGGACCTACAGTACAGCAAATGAGGATTAGTGCAGATGGGAAAAAATGGTCATCTGACACATGGTTTACTGAATTGAATTGACTTTATTAATTACATCCTTCAAATACACGAGGAGTAAAAAAAAGAGATGGTCAATATAGCATAGAAATACAATTGTATCAGCATGAATTAATCAGTCTGATGGCCTGGTGGAAGAAGCTGTTGGTCCTGGCTTTTATGCTGTGGAACCGCTTCCCGGATGGTAGCAGCTGGAATAGATTGTAGTTGGGGTGACTTGGTCCCAATGATCCTTCGGGCCATTTTTGCACATCTGTCTTTGTAAATGTCCTGAATAGTGGGAAGTTCACATCTACAGATGTGCTGGGCTGTCCACACCACTCTCTGCAGAGTCCTGTGATTGAGGGAAGTACAGTTCCTATACCAGGCAGTGATGCAGCCAGTCGGGATGCTCTCAATTGTGCCCCTGTAGAAATTTCATAGGATTTGGGGGTCCATAACAAAGTTTTTCAACCGTCTGAGATGAAAGAGGTGTGTGGTGTCTTTTTCAAAACAAAGCCCGTATGTACAGACCACATGAGATCCTCAGTGATGTTTATGCCGAGGAATGTAAAGCTGTTCACCCTCTCAACCCCAGATCCATTGATGTCAGTAGGGGTTAGCCTGTCTCCATTCCTCCTGTAGTCCTGATGCACCATCAATAACTCACTCTGAGACGTAAGAAGCTAGATATCGGCTTTTATTGACTGGAAGAATGGACAACACTACATCCTGGAGAATGAGGCCGGGCTCAGGCCTCAATCGCCTTTATACAGGGGTCTGTGGGAGGAGCCACAGGAGCAGTCCAGACAGGTATATGTAGTTCACCACAAGTCCACAACCAGCTCCTTTGTTTTTGTGACATCGATAGAGGTTGTTTTCTTGACACCACCGTGTCAGGGTGATGACTTCTCTTTAGGCTGCCTCATTATGATTTGAGATTTGGCCAATCAGTGTAGTGTCATCAGCAAATTTAACTAGCAGATTGGAGCTGTGGGTGACGACACAGTCATGGGTATACAGAGATGACGCTATGACAATGGAGTTGATTTCTTTATTATCTAGAGGGGTTTGGAGCTCATTAGCTTCCTAGCTTACATTCTGCACTATCTACTAAGAAACAGGGTGCATCTTTTTTACAAAAACCAAATAAGTGCATAAGCCCTCAATTGGATTTACTATAACCTCTCTGGGCAGTGAAGTAAGGAGATTGAACATTGTAGTGATTACTAGCAATACTGGGCCAATTGAATGTTAATGAGTGACCTTTGACTTTATCACCATTATCATTATTAAATATTATAAAATCTGGAAAATTATTTGGCGGAAATCAAATCATAATATTTAGAAAAATATCCTTCCACCAATTAGATCTCAGGATTCAGGTGATGACAATTGGCATTGTTGACTTATTGCACAGCTTTGATGTCAGATTTGATGTTGCCATGGCTGCAGAAGCATGCTGCCCTTAAAAATTCAAACAAGAGGAAGGATCCTTCTGTAGACGCTTTAGGATATTAGGTGAGCCATTTCAGAGGTATAAAATAAAGTTCAAGTTTTTAAAATTAAAGAATTAAGTTATACTGTAGTTTTTCTTTGGCTTGACTGAGTCTGAGAATTCTTCAAACACTGCTGAATAGCAAAGGAATGCAGGGAAGCTCCTCACTCATGTACTTGCTCATTCTAACAGGTCTAACCAGTTAACACAGAACACGAAATACTGAACACGACAGTGCAGAAACAGGCCATTTGCCCACAATATCTGTGCCAACCACAATGCTAATTTAAACAGTGCTTTCATCTGTATATGACCCATATCCCTCCCATTAACATACATCTATTCAGCAGTTTGAAATGCCATTCTAATGTCACATCTTACCCTTCAAGGAATACCTGATCATGTGTCTGTTAAATGCCTTTTAAACTTTGCTAACTTTTAATCAGCCATTTTGGCTGAGGGGATAGTATTTCCCATTTATCAAGCACTCCCTACTCAGTAAAGCAATTTCAGTGTAAAGATTGGAAATATTTCTCATATCTTCAGTTGTAGAATGCAATTTCTTTTCCAATAGTTTTAGATAATTTCCTTTCAAATCCCTCTTTTTATTTTATACAGGACAACTGAATAAATCACAGAAACTGAAGAATGGCGGGAACATCAACAAATATGCAAGCTCTGCATGAGTCTTTCAAAAAATTTGCAATGCATGGGGATACTAAGTCGACTGGGAATGAAATGAATGGGAAAAACTGGTCCAAACTGTGCAAAGACTGCAATGTAATCGATGGTAAAACAGTCACCCCAACTGATGTGGATATTCTATTTTCGAAAGTAAAGTAGGTAGCAGCCACTTCCAGAATCAGAATCAGGTTTATTATCACCGGCATGTGACGTGAAATTTATTAACTTAGTAGCAGCTGTTCAATGCAATAAATAATCTAGCAGAGAGAGAAAAATAATAATGATAAATAAACAAGTATATCAATTATGTATGTTGAATAGATTTTTAAAAAACATCCAAAAACAGAAATACTGTATATTAAAAAAAGTGAGGTAGTGTCCAAGGGTTCAATGTCCATTTAGGAATTGGATGGCAGAGGGGAAGAATCTGTTCCTGAATCACTGAGTGTGTGCCTTCAGGCTTCTGTACCTCTTACCTTCTGTACCTTCTGTTCCTCACAATAGAAAGTACAACAAGCCAGTTTGACAATGCAAACCTTGGATCTGGCAACGTGATGATTCGTCTTCTGTTTTCCTTATACTCACTCAGTGTACTGTTGTAGTGACATGATCTGTACGGATGGTACAAAATGTTCACTGTACCTCAGTACATGTGACAGTAATAAATACTAATTAAATGTTATTACATGATTCTCTATCATCCAGTTTATCCTCGAGGATAGCACTTACAATTCCATCCCCACAGATTGGACTAAATGTTGTAGTCGCAGTAGTTTGCCACTCCCAGGAGCCCTGAGACAATCATAAAGTCCTGAGCAATTGAAGGACACCCAACAGAAAGGAATAAATGAGGAAAGTAAATAATAAAATTACTTCACTTCTCAAAGTTTACCCATCCATCATTTTAATCCACCCCCACCCCAGCAAAGCAATCAACTGAGCATCAAGTTCAATGACGACAGCGTAGAGTTGAGAGAGCAAACTGTCAGTCACCTTGTCTTGGATGGTGCCAACCTCCTTGCTTCACTGATCATCTGATTGTGCCTTGTGGACTACAGGAAAGCTTTAGAGATTTGGACGTTCGGTCACATAGAATATTCAGTGTTTGAACTATAGGGACAGTGAGCAAAGATGCAGACTATGAAATATCAGAAAAACTCCCTTTAATGTACGCTGTAGTGTGTTTACTTGTCAGCATATACACCTGTACTATGCAACATCATTTATTTTAGTACTGTGTCTGGGGAGTAATGATAGGCTACAGGGATAAATCCAGCCAGGTTTCAAAGGGATGAGTGTACATGGCTGCCGATCCTTGAGAGCGGTAAACGTCCGTGATTCAGAATTCTTCGATCAATACAAAGCAACGTTCAACAGTACAAAACACCAGTCAGGTCACAACTATAATCATACACCCAGTTCTGATAACCACACATATGGAGATTCTGGAGAAAATACAGAGGAGATTTACTGGAATGGTTCTAGGGATGAGGGACTTTTGGCCTCAAGATTTTACTGAAGAAATTGGTGGTGCTGCCCTCAGTGGAGAGGACATTTGTTAAAGGTGTACAAGGTTTAATCTGGTTTAGATAAGGTAAATATGGGGAAGCTATTTCCATTAGCAGATGGTTTAATATTTAAGGCATTGGCAAAAAATTACCAGGGCAGCTTGAGGAAAATTTTGACGTGCTAGGATATCTCTGCAGGAGAGTGTCCTCAGTCCAACCATCTTCAACAGCTTCCTTGAAGACATACCTTATAAAGTCTGGAGGTCCATTTGACCACACGATGTTTGGTTCCATTCACAACTCCTCAGCATACAAAATAATCCTTGTCTGTACACAACAAGATATAGATAACCTTCAGGCACAGGTAGCAGGTGACATTTATGCTACTGAAGCACCTGGCAATGAATATCTCCCATATACAGAGCCTAATCATCTACTTTTGACATTGAAAGGCATTATCTTCAGCAACCCATTTACCATCAATATCCTGGAGGTCGTCATCGATTAGAGACTCGATTTGACCAGCCACATGAATACTAGAACTGTGCGAACAGGCTAAAAAGTTAATAAACACAGGAGATTCTGCAGTTGCTAGAAAGCCAGAGCAACACACACCATAACATGCTGGAGGAACTCAGCCGTTCAGGCACATCAGTGGAGAGGAATAAAGAGTCTGTGTTTTGAGCTGAGACACTTCAAGAGGTCCCTTCATCAGAAGCCAACAATCAAAACACATTCTGATACCCCAAGGTCCTTCCATCATCTACCAGAAAGTAGCAAGGTTTATGCAAATCCAACAACACTTAAGAATTTCAACAACATTAGGCACTAAGCAGCTCACTGGATTAGTTCTGTATCAGCACCTTAAATATTTATTCCCTCTGCCACAGGATCATGTGCTAGCCAGTGGTGTAGTGGCATCAGCACCAGACTTTGAGGTGAATGGTCCAAGGTTCGAATCCGCCGGCTCCTTGCATGCTTTCCATCCATGCTGGGTTGAGCATCAAGCTAGCGACTCGGTCTCATATAAATAGACAAAATAGACAAGAAAACAGCAAGGTTGTCACCCGATGTGCCACAAGGTGCATAGAGGAATAACAGTAATCTCATAGAGGATACAGTCTGTCCAGAGAAGATCAGATCAGTCGTTACTGAAAGTTCCATGAAAGTACAGTCGTTGCTGCTCTAATTTACTCTGACTGCACCTCTCAGACAGGCTACCTCTGTCTCCATGAAAGACAAGAGCATTGGTCACATGGGAACATCTCAAACTCCAGGTTCCCTGGCAAATTGCACAGCAACATGCTTTGGAAACATATTGACCTTTCTTTTGTGCAGCTAGATCTCGGCTCTCCCTATCCAACAGCACAGCTGGAATATCATCACCAGAAGAACTGCAACATTTCAACAAGGTAACTTCTGAATGGCCTACAGGGATTTACAATAAATATTGGCCTTGCTGTTTTGTCCAGTTGCTGAACAATAATTCTATTGTAGATGTTAGAAAAATGAGTCTAGAACTACTGGTTACATTCAATATATCAGGTTGCATCAAATGAAAGAGAAACAGATTTAACATTATAGATTCTTGAGCAATAATCATATTTCAGTTTTTTTCTCCATAAACACTGTTTGACCTGCTCAGTAGTTTCAATATCTTCTGCTTTGTATTTACAATTTTTAATGCCAGTCCATTCTGGAAACAATTAGAGAAAGTTAATCTACAATTATGTTTTAATTCCAGGGCCAAATCAGCTCGGGTGATCAACTTTGAAGAGTTTAAAGCAGCTCTGAGAGAACTCGCTCCAAAGAGGTTCAAAGGACAAAGTCAAGAAGATGCACTTCAGTCAATTTATGGTTTAATAGCTGGAAAAGACCCAGCTAACCTTGGAATAACAGTAAGTGTGTTGACCCCATTTAATTACAAACTCAGATCTAAAGTTGAATCATTTGGTTTCAAATGTATCCGTAAGATTCCATTAATTTCCCTCGAGTTTCTGGCTTTTATATTGAGATACTGAACCCTTAAAATTCCGAAATCATTCTCTTCTTCTGACTGGAACCAATATGAATGAAGCAAACTTTGGTTCATTTCTGTTAGAAATTGTCAGCCATGTCATAGACTTCCTGAGCATATTATCTACTGTACTTATACTCAGAACACAGAGATAGTACAGATCACATCACACACATTCGTACATCTGTATGTGCTCACAGAAACATATTTCTGTTACAGATATGTTTGCATATAGTGTCAGTTCAAAGCAACCGTGTGTGTTTGCAGCAAAATACTGGGCAGACCAGTTCCGCGATCTTAATTTCTAATGGATGAAATGTTCAACTGGAGAGCATTCTCTAGCAGAGAGCTTGAAATGAGACTTGGAATTTATTTTTTATGAAATGCTTAAATCAATCCCTCTGTCAAGAGACATCTGGGGCCATTATTTTCCATTCAAGTCAAACCATCAAACTTGCTGCTATGGCAGGCTTTTCATGGTGGGCAGATGAAGTCCCTCCAAGTGGATTGGTAACTTAGCCGGTTTACACCCAGGACACACTACAGTCAAGCATGTTACAAAGCGGTTCAGAGCAGGAATACAGGCCTTTTAGCCCATCAGGTCAGCTTCAATCATAAACTACCCAGTTATTCCAATCCTAATCAATCCTATTATCCCTGTGTTGCTTGGATTCATTCACTCTCTCACACATACTAGGGGCAATTAGTGATGGCCAGTTAATCTTCTGATCCACTTTGGGATGTGGGAGGAAAGCAGAGCACCTGGAGTGTAGACAAATACCCCAATGCTAGGATTGAACTGGTTAAAATGATCCATGACATTTTCAACCTCTCACTGCTACGGGTGGAAGTTCCCACTTGCTTCAAAAAGACAACAATTATACCAGTATCTAAGAAGAATAATGTGAGCTGCCTAAATGACTATTGTCTGGTAGCACTCACATCGACAGTGATGAAAGGTTGGTAATGACTAGACTGAACTCCTACCTCAGCAAGGACCTGGACCCATTCCAATTTGCCTATGGCCACAATAGGTCAATGGCAGATTCAATCTCAATGGCTCTTCACACAGTCTTAGACCACCTGGACAACACAAACACCTATGTCAGGATGCTGTTCATCGACTATAGCTCAGCACTAAAGAGAGTCATTCCCACAATCCTGAAAGAAAAGTTACATAACCTGGGTTCATTTTAATAACCCTGGTGAAGCACAAGGTCCTAATACTTCCATTCTCTTCAAACCTTTCCTCAAATGTAATCACAATCTCCTGTGGAACTTGTATGAATGCAGCAGTTTGTAGTCTCTCTTATCTGTTTTGGACATAAAAGTGTAATCTCACCCATTGGACCAGTGACCTCAATGCAAATTTATGGTGAAAACGACAGACATTTTTAAAGAAATATCTAACCTTTTCAATGTCGTTTCTCCTTCTAGGTTGCAACTAAAGGAGGTGCTGTTGAAAGATTGACAGACACCTCTAAGTACACGGGTTCCCACAAGGAACGCTTTGATGAAAGTGGAAAAGGCAAAGGGATCAGTGGCAGGGAGTACACAGCAGAAAATACAGGTTACGTTGCAAATTACCAGGGTGCGGGAACGTATGACCAGAAAGTGAAGAAGTAGAAGTAGTTTAGATGCTTCCACTAAAGGACAGAAGAGCACCTGTACTCTCTGTACCCTGTTCAGCTGCTTAAGTTCTCTAGTGTTTACATTAAAGAATTAAATTACATTTCTATTTTTACTTTTAAGTGCCTTCTTTATTGGTAGAAAGTGTGACTCACTGTTCCTGTCCTAAGGCAGCTGTGCTCTGTTGCTCCGATTCTCTCCAAGGGATGAGATATTTCAAGGATGCACTTTCACCCACAATGGCGACAATCTTGAATGCTGGCAAACATGGAGGTTGAGAGCAATAGAGAATGTCACCATGCAATCAAAAGGGGGAGGGGAGCACCAGAGGGAGATGGAGAACAGGCAGGGTGATGGGCAGAGAGAGAGAAAAAAACAAACAACTAAATATGTCAGGGATGGGGTAAGAAGGGGAGGAGGGGCATTAATGGAAGTTGGTGCTCCCCTCCCCCTTTCTTTCTCCCGAGGCCTCCCGTCCCATGATCCTTTCCCTTCTCCAACTCTGTATCACTTTCGCCAATCACTTTTCCAGCTCTTAGCTTCATCCCACCCCCTCTGGTCTTCTCCTATCATTTCACATTTCCCCCTCCCCCCACTACTTTTAAACCTCTTAGTATCTTTCCTTTCAGTTAGTCCTGACGAAGCATCTCGGCCCGAAACGTCGACATCGCTTCTCCTTATAGATGATGCCTGGCCTGCTGTGTTCCACCAGCATTTTGTGTGTGTTGTTTGAGCACAGCCCCTCTGCTTAGCCAACGGACTTCAGTGTGGTAGGGTAGGCCGTGTCCAATATTACTTTTGGACAAAAGAGTGTCAAATTGCTGATGGTTGAGTCCCTTGGCTCTAATAAAATTAACCGTTTTGGTTACTACATCCATGACATTGTCCATTTTCAGGCTCCTGCTACATGACGCCTCTTGGTGTATAATACAATGAAAATTCCAGAATTCCTGCTCTGGATTCTCTCTCTGAACTTTCTCTCTGAGTTTCACAGCAACACCTGCCTTTTTTCTGACCATGGATGGTGCGCCATCTGTTGCCACACTGACAGCGTGACTCCAGTCAACCCCCAGTCTGTCCAAGGCCTCGATGAGGCTGCAGAAAATGTCATTTGCCGATGTGATGTTTGTCATGGGCACCATCTCCACAAACTCCTCGGTGACGGTCACAGATGCATCAACACCATGAATAAATATTCCCAACTGAGCTCCATCAGTCACGTCAGTGCTCTCATCAATTGCAATAGAGAAGGCAATAAATGACTTCACTTTGTCTTTTAGTTGACTGTTCAGATCTCCTGCAAGGTCCCCGATTCTCTCTGCCACAGTATTTCTTGACAAGTTGATATTACCAAAAGCCTGTCTCTTCTCAGGGCACACCAGCTCAGCCGCCGTCAGCATGCATGCTTTGATGAATTCCCCCTCTGAGTATGGCTTCGACGCAGCAGCTATTTTGTTGGCAATAATATAGCTGGCCCTGACAGCTCCATCATGAGTCTCTCGACTTTTGGTGAGCACTGATTGCTGTTTTTCCAGAGCTGCTTCAAGCTCGGGTACGTTTTGCGTTCTGAGTCATCCTGCGTACTTGTCATATTTTTCTCCGTGTGACATCTCAGTGCCATTTGATATTGTACTCTTTTGCCACAGCCACGTGTTGCGAGCATATCAGACACACAGGTTTGCCGTTGACCTCACAGAAGAAAAAACAATCTTTCCAATTATCTTTGAATATCCAACCTTCGATGTCAACTTTTCTTTTCTTGGAAAGCATTTTGAACCACAGCAGCAAACAGTCGCCTTGCTACAGGTGTTACTTACCCGAGTACTCTGTGTGTTTATACTGTGTCTAACGACGTGAGTGGGGCCCTAGTGATCTTCAGTGCAGGGTGGTAAGTGCTTATGCACAGTGGCTGGTTAACTGCCGCCTATTGTACGGCTGCTGTACAGATACCTAATAAATGATCGCGAATATACTTTCCCCCCCAATCATCCCGCGGGCCGGATTGGACCCCTTCACGGGCCGGATGCTGCCCGCAGGCTAGTAGTTTGACACCCCTGCTTTACATCATGTTCCCCTACCACTGCAGAGAAAAATTATGCACAGATTGACAGAGAGGCCTTGAGTCCTGTTTGGGATGTAAAATGTTGCAATCAGTACGTGTAAGGGAAAGAGTTTACCTTTATTACCAATCATCAACCACCAGTGTCCATTTTCAATCTGTAGAAGGGTGTTTTACTGACAGTAGCAGCACGATCACAGAGATGGACTCTGTCTCTTGGAGGACACAATTACAAGATTGAATTCAAGATGGCGGCTAAGCGTGGAAATTCTGACGGATTGCCCCGTTTACAGAGACACACCTCTTGATGTATTCTCCCTGAAGCAAATTGAAAGTCTACTTGTTGAGGCAGAGATGATACACAGAGAAACCAGAAAAGACCTGATGCTGTCTCAAGTCTACGTGGCCACCCAAAATGGCAGAAATGTGCAGCAGAAATCCCAGTTCCACATTTTTACCTGCACCGGTGTTGCCTTGTGTGGGGATTGAGAGTTATTGCACCATCCGAGCTGAGAGTAGAAGTGTTGAAGGAACTACATGCCAGATTGATTGGCAAGAACAAATTAAAATAAGGCAAGAGCAAGTGGAGTGGCCATAGTTGGAGTGGATAGGGTTAGAGTGGGGTTTTTAGGCAATAGTTCTTTGAGGCTTCAACAGCCAGAGGCTTGAGAGAGAGAAGGTGAAAAAGCTGTATGTAGATTTTTCTCCCCCACAGTCTATTTATTGATTCTCTTTCTTCCTGCTCGATCAGTTAGAACAGTAGGGATACAAGGCCGGATAGTCAAAAGTGCATCTTGTGGGATGTGGGAAGGCAGAGAGACCCCCAGTGTCTCTGACGACTTTACCTGCAGGAAGTGCATCCAGCTGCAGCTTCTAACACTCTGTGTTAAGCAGTTGGAGCTGGAACTGGATGAACTCTGGATCATTCAGGAGGCTGAAGGGGTGATATATAGCACGTATAGAGAGGTAGTTATACCCAAGGTGCAGAACACAGGAAGATGGGTGACAATCTGGAAGGGGAAAGGGATTCAACAACCAGTGCAGGGTACCCCTGTGGCCATCTGCCTCAACCACAGGTATATCACTCTGGATACTGTTTGTGGAGATAACATAACAGAGGAAAGTCCCAGCCATCAGGTCCCTGGCTCTGTGACTCAGAAGGGAAGGAGGAGGGGAGAGCGGTGAGCTGTAGGATAGGGGAATCATTAGTTAGGGGAATAAAAAGGAGCTTCTGTGAATGAGAACAAGATTCAGGACGTCTCGGATCAAACCCTCAGCATTCTTAAATGGGAGGGTGAACGGCTAGAGGTCAGATAGAAGAGGTGTTGTGGAGACAGATGTTGTTAAGACCTCAGACACAATCAGGAATCAAAATCTTGAGCATAGTGCGATTAGTGTCCTGGGCTGTGTATATTTCAATACAACGTGTATTGTAGGAAAGGCAGATAATGTAAAGGAAAACCCCAAGGCATTCTTCAATTATGTGAAGAACAAAAGGATGACAGGAGTGAAGGTAGGACCGATTAGAGATAAAAGTGGGAAGATGTTCCTAGAGGCTGTGGAAGTGAGCGAGGTCTTCAATGAATACTTCTGTTTGGTATTCACCAATGAGAGGGAACTTGATGATGGTGAGGACAATGTGAGTGAGGTTGATGTTCTAGAGCATGTTGATATTAAGGGAGAGGAGGTGCTGGAGTTGTTAAAATACATTAGGATGGATAAGTCCCCGGGGCCTGACGGAATATTCCCCAGGCTGCTCAACGAGGCGAGGGAAGAGATTTCTGAGCCTCTGGCTAGGATCTTTATGTCCTCATTGTCCATGGGAATGGTACCGGAGAATTGGAGGGAGGTGAAAGTTGTCCCCTTGTTCGAAAAAGGTAGTAGGGATAGTCCGGGTAATTATAAACCAGTGAGCCTTACGTCTGTGTCGGGAAAGCTGTTGGAAAAGATTCTTAGAGATAGGATCTATGGGCATTTAGAGAATCATGGTTTGATCAGGGACAGTCAGCATGGCTTTGTGAAGGGCAGATTGTGTCTAAAAAGCCTGATAGAGTTCTTTGAGGAGGTGACCAGGCATGTAGATAAGGGTAGTGCAGTGGATGTGATCTACATGGATTTTAGTAAGGCATTTGACAAGGTTCCACACAGTAGGCTTATTCAGAAAGTCAAAAGGCATGGGATCCAGGGCAGTTTGGCCAGATGGATTCACAATTGGCTTGCCTGCAGAAAGCAGAGGGTTGTGGTGTAGAGAGTACATTCAGATTGGAGGGTTGTGACTAGTGGTGTCCCACAAGGATTGGTTCTGGGACCTCTACTTTTCATGATTTTTATTAACGACCTGGATGTGGGGGTAGAAGGGTGGGTTGGAAAGTTTGCAGATGACACAAAGGTTGGTGGTGTTGTGAATAGTGTAGAGGATTGTCGAAGATTGCAGAGAGACATTGATGGGATGCAAAAAATGGGCTGAGAAGTGGCAGATGGAGTACAACCTGGAGAAATGTGAGGTGGTACACTTTAGAAGGACAAACTCCAAGGCAGAGTACAAAGTAAATGGCAGGATACTTGGTAGTGTGGAGGAGCAGAGAGATCGGGGGGAGGGGGGTACATGTCCACAGATCCCTGAAAATTGCCTCACAGGTAGATAGGGTAGTTAAGAAAGTTTATGGGGTGTTAGCTTTCTTAAGTCGAGGGATAGAGTTTAAGGTAATGATGCAGCTCTATAAAACTCTGGTTAGGCCACACTTGGAGTACTGTGTCCATTTCTGGTCACCTCACTATAGGAAGGATGTGAAAGCTTTGGAAAGGGTACAGAGGAGATTTACCAGGATGCTGCCTGGTTTAGAGAGTATGCATTATGATCAGAGATTAAGGGAGCTGGGGCTTTACTCTTTGGAGAGAAGGAGGATGAAAGGAGACATGATAGAGGTGTACAAGATATTAAGAGGAATAGATAGAGTGGATAGCCAGCGCCTCTTCCCCAGGGCACCACTGCTCAGTACAAGAGGACATGGCTTTAAGGTAAGGGGTGGGAAGTTCAAGGGGGACATTAAAGGAAGCTTTTTCACTCGGAGAGTGGTTGGTGCATGGAATGCACTGCCTGAGTCAGTGATGGAGGCAGATACACTAGTGAAATTTAAGAGACTACTGGACAGGTATATGGAGGAATTTAAGGTGGGGGGTTATATGGGAGGCAGGGTTTAAGTGTCGGCACAACATTGTGGGCTGAAGAGCCTGGACTGTGCTGTATTACTCTATGTTCTATGACACCAAGATTGGGGCTGTAGTGGACAGCAAGGAAGACCATCAGAGCTTGCCAGAAAATCTGAAAAACTAGGCTGAGAAATGGTAGGAGGAATTGAATGGACAATGTGAGGTGTTGCACTTTGGTAGAACAAACCAGAGTTACACAGTGAACAGACGGGCACTGAGGAATGTTGTGGGACAAAGGGATCTGGGAATACAGGTGCATAACTCACTGAAAGCGGCATCAAAGCTTGATAGGGTCATGAAGAAAACTTTCAGCACTTTGGCCTTCACCGATCAAAGTACTGAGTACAGGAGATAGAATGTTGAGTTTGTGTAAGACATTGGCGAGATCTAATTTGGAGTATTGTGAGTTGTTTTGGTCACCTACCTACAGGAAATATCTAAATTAGGTTGAAAGAGCACAGAGAAAATTTATAAGGATGTTGCCGGGACTGGTGGACCTGAGTTATAAGGAAAGATTAATTAAGTTAGGACTTTATTCCTTGGAATGTAGATGATTGAGGGGAGATTAGATACACAAAATTATGAGGGACATGGGTAGGTTAAAAGCAAGCAGGCTTTTTCCACTGAAGTTAGGTGGGACTACAACTATGGGTCATGGGTTAAGGGTGAAAGGTGAAAAGTTTAAGGGGAACATGAAGGGGAACTTTTGTAGAATGAGCTGCCAGCACAAGTGGAGCATACATGATCGATTTCTCTACCTAAGAGAAGTTTGGACAGGTATATGGATGGTAGAGGTATGGATGGCTCTGGCCCCAGTGCAGTTTAAATGGTTCAGCACTGACTAGATGGGCCAAAGGGCCTGTTTCTGTGCTGTACTTTTCTATGACTCTGTCTTGGTGTAGGCAAAATGAAAGTGTTGCTGGCTGATTGCATGGTTTGTCATGCATCATTCGGGATGCCAACACGTCCAGAAGATGCCAAGAGCAGCCCCTCTCCCAGCCTGGGAATGGCCTGCACTGCCCTGGCAGAAGATCCATCTGGATTTTACTGGACCATTCATGGGCACTAATTTCTTGGACGAGGTGGAGGCAGCTACAAAGTGGCCAGAAGTGTTCCCAATCATCTCCACTACAGGCTGGCACACTGCTGATGTGTTGAGACACCTCGTCTCAAGGACTGGTCTTCCAGAACATTTCGTCAGTGACAATGGACCAGAATTTGTTGCAGAACAGTTTCAGTCAATTCTGAAAATGAATGGAATAAGACATATTAAATTTGCACAGTACCACCCAACTACAATTGGCTTGGCAGAAAGCTTTGTTCACAGTTTAAAGAACACACTGTAAGCAATGTCAGCAGAACACGCTACACCAACACTGAATCAGAAACTTTCCAACTTCTCCTCGCACGTTAGAAACATAGAAAACCTACAGCACAATACAGGCCCTTCGGCCCACAAAGCTGTGTTGAACATGTCCCCACCTCAGAAATTACTAGACTTCCCTATAGCCCTCTATTTTACTAAGCTCCATGTACCTATCTAAAAGCCTCTTAAAAGACCCTATCATATCCGCCTCCACCACCATTGCCGGCAGCCCTTTCCACGCACTCACCACTCTGAGTAAAAATCTTACCCCTGACATCTCCTCTGTACCTACTTCCCAGCACCTTAAACCTGTGTCCTCTTGTGGCAACCATTTCAGCCCTGGGAAAAAGCCTCTGACTATCCACACGATCAATGCCTCTCATAATCTTGTACACGCTATCAGGTCACCTCTCATCCTCCATTGCTCCAGGGAGAAAAGACCAAGTTCACTCAAACTATTCTCATAACGCATGCCCCCCAATCCAGGCAATATCTTCGTAAATCTCCTCTGCACCCTTTCTGATTGGAAAGCTGAGCCTACTGAGCCTGAACACCTCCCTCTGCAACTGGATCCTAGACTTCCTGACTGGGAGACCTCAGTCAGTCCGGATCGGGAGCAGCCTCTCCAACACCATCACACTGAGCACGGGGGCTCCCCAGGGCTGTGTGCTCAGTCCACTGCTGTTCGCTCTGCTGACCCACGACTGCTGCAACACACAGCTCGAACCAAATCATCATATTCGCCGATGACATGGCCATTGTGGGTCTGATCAGCAAGAACGATGAGTCAGCATACAGAGAGGCGGTGCAGTGGCTAACAGACTGTGCAGAGCCAACAACCTGTCTCTGAATGTGAACAAAACAAAAGAGATGGTTGTTGACTTCAGGAAGGCATGGAGCAACCACTCTCCACTAAACATTGACAGGTCCTCGATAGAGATTGTTAAGAGCACCAGATTTTTTGGTGTTCACCTGGCGGAGAATCTCATCTGGTCCCTCAACACCAGCTCCATCACAAAGAAAGCCCAGCAGTGTCTCTACTTTCTGTGAAGGCTGAGGAGAGTCCATCTCCCACCCCCCATCCTCATCACATTCTACAGGGGTTGTATTGAGAGCATCCTGAGCAGCTGCATCACTGCCTGGTTCAGAAATTGCACCACCTCGGATCACAAGACCCTGCAGTGGATAGTGAGGTCAGCTGAGAAGATCATCGGGGTCCCTCTTCCCGCCATCATGGACATTTACACCACACGCTGCATCCACAAAGGAAACACCATTATGAAGGACCCCACACACCCCTCATACAAACTATTCTCCCTCCTGCCATCTGGGAATAGGCACCGAATCATTCGGGCTCTCACGACCAGACTATGTAACAGTTTCTTCCCCCAAGCCATCAGACTCCTCAATACCCAGAGCCTGGATTGACACCAACTTACTGCCCTCTACTGTGCCTATTGTCTTGTTTATTACTTATTGTAATGCCTGCACTGTTTTGTGCACTTTATGCAGTCCTGGGTAGGTCTGTAGTCTTGTGTAGTTTTTTTCTGTGTTGTTTTTACGTAGTCCAGTGTAGTTTTTGTACTGTTTCATGTAGCACCATGGTCCTGAAAAATGTTGTCTCATTTTTACCATGTACTGTACCAGCAGTTATGGTAGAAATGACAATAAAAGTGACTTGACTTGACTTGACTTGACTGGACTTGACTATGGCTTCCACATCCTTCCTGCAGTGAGGCGACCAGAACTGAGCACAGTACTGCAAGTGGGGTCTGACCAGGGTCCTATATGGCTGTAACATTACCTCTCAGCTCCTAAATCCAATTCCATTATTGATGAAGCCCAATATACCATACGCCTTCCTAACCAGAGAATCAACCTGTGCAGCTGCTTTGAGTGTCCTGTGGACTCGGACCCCAACATCCCTCTGATCCTCCACACTGTCAAGAATCTTACCATTAATACTATATTCTGCCATCACATTTGACCTACCAAAATGAACCACTTCACACTTATCTGGATTGAACTCCATCTGCCACTTCTCAGCCCAGTTTTGCATCCTATCAATATCCCACTGTAACCTCTGACAGCCCTCCACACTAACCACAATACCCTCAACCTTTGTGTCATTAGCAAACTTACTAACCCATCCCTCCACTTCCTCATCCAGATCATTTATAAAAATCTCAAAGAGTAAGGGTCCCAGAACAGATCCCTGAGGCACTCCACTAGTGACTGACCTCCATGAGAATATGACCCATCTACAACCACTCTTTGCCTTCTGTGGGCAAGCCAGTTCTGGATCCACAAAGCAATGTCCCCTTGGATCCCATGCCTCCTTACTTTCTCAATAAGCTTTGCATGCAGTACCTTATCAAATGCCTTGCTGAAATCCATATACACTACATCTACTGCTCTTCCTTCATCAATGTGTTTAGTCACATCCTCAAAAAATTCAATCAGGCTTGTAAGGCACGACCTGCCCTTGACAAAGCCATGCTGTCAATTCCTAATCATA